>NC_090450.1:470771948-471074978 GCF_031143425.1 Pleurodeles waltl
ATATAGCAGGTGATTCGGGATGCGTTAATAGCGCTGGGGTAAGTGAACTCAGGAACTCAGATAGTGCGCTGTTAGGAGCGTATACCCCTATGATTGCCAGTTGTTTGCCGTCTAGTTTGCCCTCCACCACCACATACCTGCCCTCTTTATCTATCTTGCATGAAGTTTGAGTAAAGGGGACATTCCCTGCTATCCATATGAGAACCCCCCTCGCAAATGATGAATAGGATGTACCCACTATCTGACCTCCCCATTTAGCGCGTAAATCCTGCAAGTCTGGGTCACGCAGATGAGTCTCTTGTAAGATTGCAATATGCGTGCAATGGCGTTTAAGTCTTGTGTGCACCCTTGACCTCTTACTCGGGGTCCCCAATCCCCTGACATTCCAGGTGATTATGACATATTTGTACGCTCTATGAGCAGTGGGTTGGGCCATCATTCACTTGAGGGTAAACGAATGTCCTGCCCCCCTACCCCCGGGAGCCCCCCCCAGCCCCCGGCCCCCCACCACACCCCCCGCCCGGGTCCCACACCACAGGGCGAATAGCTAATATTATGGTCAGGCCGGTAGTGCACAAACTAACGATTACCCACTTCCCCACTCCAACTGGATCCCAACCCCAACTGTGAATTTGCAACAAGCAACACACCCATAGTGGGTGTGGGTAAAGATATATCCGCATGGATATCTGCGGGGGGGCAATAATACTATCCGGATGCGGCTCATTTTAGGGGCTCGCATCCTTTTGCGGACGCAGTCCGCAGTTGTCTTAGGGCACTCCAAGGGCACGGCTCCGCAGGCCTCCCCCGCACCAAGCCACCACTCGCGCCTAGTACGGATAGAGGCGTTATCACCAGGAACAAACAAGCAAGGATACATAAGTTCAGGTGATGTTACCACCTATTTCAGGAGAAAGTCGCAATTTTAGATTCTGTGCTCCAGACTTGGAGGTTGGTCCCCACTCGGGGGGATAGTTCGGTGGTGAACATTTAAAGTATGTCTGCGGATCTGGGGGTGATCTCCGGGCCCCTCACACCCTCCGTTAGTGTAGAGTCCGAGCTGAACGAGTCCGAATCCGACCCCTCCACCGGGTGGGTCCTGAGCAACTCGAAAGAATTCTGAGTTAACATGGGGGTTTCTTTGAGGGCTCTTGCTCTCTCTTCCGCCGCCTGCTCCTCCGTGGGCTGGCCCCTTGTATGTTTCTTGGAACGTTTCCTTTGTTTCGTCGTTGTCCAGTTTGCATCCCCCCCAGCCTCCCCGCGTGGCTGGGCTACACCTTTAGCATGCATCCACGTCCAGGCATCTTCTGGTGAGGTGAACAGGTGAGTGCGTTCCTCTAAAATTACACGTAATTTGGCGGGGAACATTAGTGCATATTTTATGTCATACTCCCGGAGGCGTTGTTTGACTTGGTTAAAGGAGTTACGTTGCCTTTGTACTTCCTGGGTGAAGTCTGGATAAGCATGCACTCTCGAGTCCTCATAGCTGTATGGGCCTTTGCTGCGGAACCGTTGGAGTATGGTATCCCGATCCCTGAAATTCAGAAATCTGGCTATCAGTGGTCTCGGAGGTTGGCCAGGTGCCGGAGGGCGTCCTGGTATTCTATATGCTCTCTCCACCGAGAAAAATTTGGATGGAGAGCCATTCAAAACCTCCCTGATTAACCATTGTTCCAGCAGAAGCTCCGAGCTTTGATCCAGCGTCTTTTCAGGAAAGCCAAGAAACCGAACATTGTTACGGCGGGATCTGCCCTCCGCCTCCTCTGTTCTTCTCTGCAGTGACTTAACTTCTGCATTCAGGCGGAGAATTTGTTTTTGATTCTCCTCGACCTTTGGGGTCAGCGCACTTATTGCCTCCTCCGTTGACTTCACTTTATCAGATAGTTTGCCGTGATCTACCCTGAGGATGTTTAAGTCTTGCGATACCGTATCTATCCTGGTTTCCAACGATGTTTTGGTGTCCATGATTGCTTGTAACACTTTCTCAAATTGTGAGGAGTGAGTCATGAGTGTGGACTCCAGCGACTGCAAGGAGGGCGTATGCTGCTGGTCTCCAGGTGCCTGACCCTGCGCGTTCCGATCCTGATTCTTTGCTGATATAGACCTGCCGGCCATTTTGACTTGTCTATCGCGACCTGGTGCCTCCTGAACTCTGGCAATCGCTTTCGTACTCTAGGCCGCGATAGCGAATAAGGCGCGCTCTTCTCCTCAGGGCCACGCCGGTACAGGCTGCAATTTTTGCGGTCTCAGGCCTAACTGGTGGATTTTTAAGTGAGTTCACGGGCAATCAGGCCAGCCAGCACCACACAAGGTCAGCAATCAGTACCCAGCTCCAGTCCCTCTTCGGCACGCAGAAGAGGAGTGGGGCCCACAGTTTTGATGACTCACGGGCTCGCTCAGTACTTTCATCGCCTCATATAACATCCGGAGTATTCAGGGGCCATTTCCCAGCCCGCACTTGTAGTAGGTTACCCCTAAGCCTGCTGTTGCTTTCCTACAGGGCCCCCTGCAGGGGGAGGCACGACACCACGCTCCTTCACTCGTCCACATCAGTCCGGGGCCCCCGTGCGCCGGCCCCCCCCGCTGCTGTCTCACGAGGCCCCCCTCACCCGATATAGGGGGGGGGAGGGGAGGAAGCCTCCGGCGAACAAATATTTAGCGGGGGGGGCACCCAGCGCGGGACTCATCCAATGTTGGGCTTCACGCCCTCACGAGGTGGGCCGCATCAGCTCCGCGCACCCACCTCTCTGCCCGGCTCCAGGGCCTCGTCCAGCCCGGCGCGGGCAGCAAAATGGCGGCCGCGGCACTCCGGCGCGATTCACTTGCCGGCGAGTCCTCCGCGCGGCCGCCCAACGATCACGGAGCCGGCATTGGGGCGAGAACGACCCACAGGACAGGTCCCGCCACAAGAGGTGCGGGAGCGGCGCCCCCGGAGTGCCCCGCAAGTTCTTCTTGGGCGAACCCGAGAGGAGCGCCGATTCAAGCGTCTCTCCCGGTCGCCATCTTGGCTCCGCCCCCCTTCATTTTCCTGTCTAACATCAAAAAGCTTTCATGCCAGTGCCCAACTGTCATTTGACCCTAATGTTGAGATATGTATTGCTCCCAGACAGTGGACAAAGGGCTCTGGGTGTGGGAAGGGGTCTATTCCCTTAACAAGATAGCCTTGGTGCTGTGCACAGCAACCTACTGCGCTTCAAAGTATAATTACCTTATAACTGGCAGATGAAGCTTACAACTAGCCCTGAGTACCATTTGTCTCTCTAGCCAGTCTGGCACAAAATCAAGTGGGAGTACAGGAACTGGCCAAAACTGGTTTAGGTGGTCAAAAAAGTCTTGTCCTCCACCATTCATCTGGGATTGGGCATGAAAGTGGACCCCGAGACCTCTCCTCACAACCCTCTTGGACCATCAAATAATCAGGAGAAGGACTGCCCTGCTGTTTGAAGAACCTAAAGAAAAGCTGGACCTGCTTACCTTGAACCCAAGATCCCAGAACAGATTTTTTAAGGGCCAGTTTGGTGACCTTGTGACTGCACACAAGGCCTACAGGGTCATAACAGACACTCAGCAGTTCCCAGCTGTCCATTTCCAGTTGAATCAGCCCTAGACCCTGCTGCTGGCCTTTGGTGAGGGTGTTCTAACCCTGAATTGGTGCCCCCAGGTCCTGGACACTTGGCTCAGGTTAGAGTGTGTTCCTCGTGTCCTCAAAGTGCAAGTAGTGGGACTTAGAATGTTTCTATCAACTTTCTGGTTGGAAAACAGAGAGAGACCAGGACTGCAATGAAGGCCACAGCCATCTAAATGCTGGTCTCTGAAGGAGATATGACTTCTAGAAAAGTTAGATAGATAGAGGGTGTCATCAGGACCAACATCATGCAGCATTCAATTGACTTCAAGGCCCTTCTGGGTACAGACTTCACTCACTCAAATCTTTCCCTCCTTCATCCACAACTGTACAGAAACCCCACTTTTTAACAACCCTTCATCATTGAGCTCTGCTTTCAATCCACCTGGCAGCTTGCCCTGCCGACAACACATCAAGTCCACTTCTTCTCCATAAAAGTTTTGAAGTCGGAAGGTAAACTACAACATTGCAAACCTGGGTCCTGTATCCGACCCAGGCTGCATCATGGAAGGCCTTAACTTGTGACTTTGAGCCAGTCTAGCATAATCAGATAATCATGATTAGCGCTTTGTGCTTTTTGGTGACACTTTCAATTCAAACTTTAAAAATTCATATCTTCAGTTCTACCTAATGGATTTTTATTGTTTTGAATTTAATTTGTTTCCCACTCCAACAAAAACACTGAAAATTAGTGCTACAACAATTTTGTTGGGCAGGCTTAAAAGTGTTTAAAAATTGCAGCTATATTTGTAGTTGACATGTTTTTTTGACTTTGTTTGATACATTTGCACAAAATGTAGATTTTCCTAGTAAGTTTATGAAGGAAAGTCTTAATTTTATTAAAGACACGAAGGTGAGTATTATGCTTTTCTTTTCTTGTTTAATGAAATAGCAGCTGCAGTCAAGACAAAACTACAACTTCCATGAGGCCAAAGAAAGTGGCCAATAGTGAAGCAAGAAGTAGTCACAATGATGCACCAATCACTAACAGGTTGTCCCTATAATACTTATCTTGACTGAGAACAGCCCTGTTTTCTTGTGCGAGCTTAAAAGGTAACAAACAAAGGAATAATGGAACAACATATGCATAATGCCATGAACACCGACAAAAGTTCCTGAATAACAAACAACAGTCTAGAAATAGAACTTGGAAGGGTCCGAACATTTGGGGCCAGATGGTTGACTTGAAACGCCATGGACCTGGTGGCTCCAGAAAGGTGACCATGAACAAAGCACCCCTTAGGAGGAAGTCTGTGAAGTCGTTGAAGATGCTGCTGGGAGGGAACAAAGACAAAAAATAAGAATTTGTACAGGTGGGATAATACTCACCTCCCTGTCTTTAATAAAATTAAGACTTTCCTTCATAAACTTACTAGGAAAAGCTACATTTTATGACAAGACCGGAAGCTCCTATTATACTATTTTAAAGTGAATCAATCACATTTAATGAAGCATGTTGAACAGGTTTACAATAAAACACTTTGAAAACATTAACATTAGACCAGTCAGCCGATCTGAGAATGTCCTCTAGACGGGAACCGGCCCAAAAAGCTTTGGAAGCCATAACTCCCCTAGCAGAATGGGCCCCAAAGGCAGAAGTATCAATGCCCACTAAAGCCATGATCCATTTGACCCAACAAGCTAAAGTGGGGGAGGAGACAGGTTTGAAAGGTTTTCTGAAAGAATTAAAGAGTTGAGATGCGGAGCAAGCTCTCAAATCGGCTATCTGTTGTTCATAACTTTTAAACATTGGCCCACACATAATTTGGGGTGGTCAGAAAAGTAAGGATAAAAAACTGCTGAAAGGTTAGTTTTTGTACACCTGTGAACATTAAACAGAACACCTGTTGGGGTAAAATGACGAGCGGTAACATCCAAAGCTCTAACATCAGAGAGACGTTTAAAAGAAACAAGGCATAGTAACATGGTAAGTTTGGCAGATCATTTTTTGAGAGGAAGCAAAATATTGTCCGGCCAAGAAATAAACAAATTAAATACAGCGTTCACACCCCACAAAAAACTATCTAGGTTTAGGAGGATTGGAAAATGTTACTCCCTTTAAGAGACAACTCATGAATGGGTGTTCTCCCACTAGTTTGCTGTTGATGTATGTGTGTGAAGAAGAAATGGTGGACCTGTACGAGTTAATAGTACGGTCAGTCTTACCTTTTTTGGCTTCCGCTGCCAGAAAATTAACTACGAAAGTTAAATCTGCTGTGAGGGGATCAATGTGTTTTCCCACACACCAGCTATGCCAGAGGGACCAGGCTGATTTGTACACCTTTTTAGATCCTGGAGCCCAGGAAAGTTCGATGAGGTTTGAAGCCTCTGCCGAAATAGAAGGGAAAGGCTGGGATTCCCTGATATTTTCCAGGCTGAAAGAGTAAGGAGATTGTCTAGGATGTAATTGTGAGGAAGGCCGAGGGGATTGGAGAGTAGATCTGGAAAGGAGGGAATAAGAAAGGGGGAGTCTACTGTTAGGTCCAGAAGAGCGGGAAACCACACTTGAGATTGCCAAAAAGGAGTGATGAGGACCAACGTAGCTTGTTGGTGTCATACCTGAGCTAGCACTCGGGCTATCATGATGAAAGGTGGGAAGGCATAGTTGAGGGAGGTTGACCAATCTTGAGAAAAAGCATCGAAGGCTAGAGCTGAGGGATCCGGGTGGCAACTGAAAAACTGCAGAAGTTGAGTGTTGAGACGAGAAGCGAAGAGATCTATGCGAAAATGACCCATTTGAGAAGGATGGTGTGGAAGAATTTGGGATGCAGCTTCCAGTCGCTTGAGTCTAGAAAATGGTGAGATTGCCAATCCGCTACTGAATTGAGATTGCCTGGCAAGAACTCTGCATGGACTGAAATTCTGTTTTGAAGACAAAAATCCAAAAACCATTTAGCTAATTCCACTAAAGGTTTGGATTTTGTGTCTCCCAAATGGTTGATATACCAAACCGCTGAAATGCTGTCCATCATGAGAAGGACTGAACAACAAACCCTGTCTCTTGCAAGGCTTTTGATCACAAAGGAACTAGCAAGCATCTCTAAATAATTGATGTGCAACCTTGACTCCTCTAGAGACCATGTGCCTCCAGTCAAGATTGGACCACACCGGGCTCCCCAACCCAGCAGACTTGCCTCTGATTCTAATACAAGATCTGGGGCTGATGAAAACATATTCCTGCCGTTCCAAGCATCTAAATGGTCTATCCACCATTGCAGTTCTGTTCGAGAGTCTTGATCTAGGGGGATAGAGTATGAATAAGCCAACCCTTTTTGGAGATGACGAATCTTTAATATTTGGAGAGCTCGATAATGTAACGGTCCTGGAAAAATGGCCTGGATTGAAGAGGATAGAAGACCTACTATTCTTGCTAGGGATCTGATGGAAAGAAGAGAACTGCGCAATTCTGAAGAATTTCTGATTTGATAGATTTTATCTTTGCTGATGGCTGAAGAAGGGTGGCTGAAACAGAATCCACTAGGAAACCTAAAAACTCTATTCTTTGAACGGGAATTAGGGAAGACTTCTCGTTGTTTATAATGGAGCCAGGATGTGTGAAAAGAGAGTAGGCTAGATGAGCGTGAGAGAGAAGAGCCGAATGACTTTGATTCATAGGAGGATGTCATCTATGTCGATAATTAATCTGACTCCTCGAGCTCTGAGAAAGGCTAGAACCAGTTTCATACGTTTTGTGAAACACCAAGGGGCGGAAAACAGGCCGAAAGGGAGAGAGGAAAAATGATATGTTTGATTGAGCCATTTCAATTGCAAAAACTTTCTTGAAGTTGGGTGCATGGGAACTGTGAGATAGGCATCCTGAAGGTCTAACCGAACCATCCAATCATCTTGGAGTAGAGAATCTCTGAGATGGAGGATGGTCTCCACTTTGAAGTGGCGGTAAACTACAAATTGGTTGAAATATTTGAGATTGATAACGGGACACATCTTCTTGTTTTTCTTCTGAACTAGGAAGACTGAACTGACAAAACCCAAAGGGACTAGGGTGCAAGGGATAATACCTTGTTTTTGCATGAGAGATTGAATTTCAGCAGAAATCAGGTGTTTCATTTCCAACTGAAACTGGGGAGGATGAGGAAAGATTGATTGAAAAGGAGTAGAGCTCAATAGTGTATCCCTGAACAGTGTTGAAGAGCCAAGGATACGCTGTGAGTGACTGCCACTTTGGGAGGAACAATGAAAGACGACCCCCTACCACAGGAAGGTAAAAACGTTGACTTACCGGGCTGGGAAGAGAACCTGGAGCCTCTGTTGTCCTTGTTTCTGAAACCTCGATTCCTTTGAGGATAAAATTGAGGTCTGTACTCTTGATAGGAGTTGGAGTATGCACAATGGGAATCTTGGTTATTCAAGTTCGGCCAGAAAAGCGGTTCCTGCCTCTACCGGCCCTGGCGAAAACCTGATTGGAGAACATTTTCTTCAGTGATTGGTGCGCCTTGTCTAATGATGCAAACGTAGCAACATATTTCAATACAGCTGTATGAAACATTGCAGATGGATTGCAAGTTAAGTCCAGTGTACTGATTTCTGATTTTTAATGAGGTCAGATAGGAGGTAAAGTTAAAGGGAATCCTAAAGCTTTGATTAGCTAATAGGTTTGGCATCATCTAATAGATTTGCATGAAAGTTGAGATATGAGAAATGGGTTTAATATGCAGACTGAAAGTGCAGGTGTTATTTGGCTGCATGGAAGGTTGGTTACCTCTGGCAAACCCAGGTGACACATGACTTAAGGCTATGTGCAGCAGTCATTCACTGCAAAGTGGGTCTGCACAGGATCTAGCCCGTTGTCCACAGCTGAGAGCCATGTACAACGTGCAACATAGGTAGGCTGGAACATAAATACAGAGGCATTATCATTCACAACCATTCCTGCCATATACCTAACACATATCCAAACAACTACCAACAAAATGCTTTCTATCTAAAACACAATTAATATGTAGTTATTTTCAGCTTTGGTCCATACCATCTTTAAACCCTCTGAAATTCACTTAATAAATCACTTATTTGATAAGTGAGTCATGATTTGCATGGCAGCTATTTGAGCTATGGTTTGCAAACCTAGCCATAACTAGTGAATTTCAGAGGCTTTTCAGTTTATTTTTTAACCATAACTAATTTTTAACTTTGTGCTTTTAAAAAAATATACATACATTTGTTGCAGGAAACAGAATATTTTCAATTCAATGCTTTGGAGTAATCCCTGTTAAGCTCTTTTCATGCATAGATAATTATATAATGAGTGCCAGGACTATTTGAAATTCCACGCCCCGTATTACTGTGATTCATAAGTCCATGCCTTGGGCATTACATATACAACACTGATTACCCCATGTGAACCCCTAATTCTGGGCATTTACAGATGACAAAGTCCTCCAGGTATAAACCTAAAGATCTACCCCCATTAAAAATGTGGGGTTGCTGCAACTGAGAATATTGGGGGTGGTAAACCAAACCACTTAGAAACGTATTAGGGTCGAGAACTCCAGTTTCCTACTGGAGCAGCTTAGAATTTGCTGCCACCCCTGATGTCATAATCATGGCTTGTGTGCATCAATAATGACAAATTGTGTGTTTTAACAGATCATTAATGTAAAGTGGTGCACTCGAAGTCAGTGTTAAAGTGCGTTCACTGTAGTGCTAGGAAAATCCTATATGAAGTGCCTTAATCTTACTAAATGAAATGTGACCAATGAATGTATCTATATTCCCATCCTCGTGCCATTTGAATGTATGTGCATTTAAAATACAGTTTATGTAATGTGTGCATTAATATTTAAAGATTAGTGTTTAAAATGTACTTCTGTTTCACATCTATATTTATGTATTGGTAAAGTCTGCATTCATGTTAACTGTATGGTGCAATCCTGACTGAGAAAATGTAATTCCCATTCTTAATAATATAGAAATTAATATGTGTATAGTATAGCCTGAAATTAAATGTGTATCAGTTTACCGTTATCTTGACTAGGTCTGTATTTCATTAACATGAGAAAATGATTCCCATGTTCTGCTAAAGTGTCATTTTCATTGCAGGTGTATTCAAATGGATGGTTAGTTTGGAAATAGATGTGCTATTGTTTTACTATTGGAGAGACTGAGAAAAAGGCCTTGAATGCAGAACATGAGGAGCTTGAGAGTAAGACGACTGTCCTATATTCATACATGCTGCAAAGATGTTGAGAAGACCAAGAACAGCAGTATTCTCAGGGATATTGTGGAAGCTGCAACTGATGTTGCAAGTTACACCATGAGAAAGGAGAATACAATGAAGCTTGTAGTGGGGCGAACAAGAAGGCAATACCTAATCGCCAACTCTAAGGACCCACACAATATGAGTGGTCTAATCTCACCATACTCCTCTCTAGATATCTAAGATTGGTGCGGGGACATCTTTTGAAGATCCCAAGAATTCAGAAAACTAGATGGGGAGAGGGGTCATTCACTTACCTTACACCTAACTTTAGAATGCTCTTCTGGTGGATTAAGATCGATAAAGGAGGAGCCAAGGTTCAGGGAGCTAGTTAAAGCCTGGCTTTTTCCATAATTCCTGTTAAATGAATATACAAGTGGATAGCCTATATGAGTCATTCTAAGCAGCTCATTCTTCACCTAGCACTGGAGGGACTTAGAGGAAGCCATGTGCTTTATAAATCATAAATATAAACATAATGGACTTTTGTAATATTAACTAGGTCGTTCACTAATTGATAGGAGGACAGATTCCCTAGGACTTTGAGAGGTACAGACATCTGATTTCCCATAAGTCTCCATGCTTTGCTGAGTGTGCTTAGGTTTACACTTAACTCCCCAATCAGACTCCTGCCTGAGCTTCTGAAATGCTGACACCTTCCTATTCATTTTTCCAAATCCTTTTTGTCCTATCTTTATTCTTCACCTTTTGTCATTTTGGTTTTTAAGTAGATTTGTCAAGCTTTTCAATACATGAGATCCTTAAAGGATTTACCCTAACTGCCTGTAGTTCCTTTCAGCAAGTTGGTTTACTTTGCACTAATGTGTTAAAGAGTGGACCAGCAATTGTTTTCAGTGAATCAAACCCTACTTTTGATATTTTGTATTACTATGACTGAGCTTTTGATTTTCCTCATGTTAACCTGTTTACATTTCTTCAGACGATTTGGCTATCCTATGCTGATTTTGCATCTTACCACTATATTCTTGATATTTGTTTACATTAACGTAAGTGTTAATTTGTATAAAACCCTTTAACTTTATTTCCATTTTAGATCCCCATTGAGTGGTCAAATTGATTACATTGTTAAATTAATGTTGATTGATTGTTGCCTGATTCCCAAGTAACTCTATGCATGGATCCAAAGATTCATCGTCCTCAGAATTAAAGCACATAAAATGCTCCATCCCTACCAAAACTGGAAAACCAGGACACTAATAACACAGATTATTGTTGCACCTTTTTCAGTGCCTTGAGGCTTTATCTCATCATCTGTATCTTTTTGTGGGCTGTTTTCAAATTTACAGACTAATTGTGTATTTTTCAGTAAAATGTTTGAATAGAAGGATTGAGTTTATCTGCCTGACTAGTATTGTCTACAGCATTGTGCACAATTATGGCCATCTGAATGACAACAGTGTCTGAGGAAAAGAGTGAATTATTCATGGCAAAGTGTTAAGCCGAGTGAGAGAAGAACTCACTCAGTGGTCATGATGAAAAGAGGCCATAACCTTTTCCCTTGCCTCTTTCAACATAGACTACAAAAGTCGACTTGAAAGATAGTGTTGATGAAATTGAGTGCTGCATCAAAGGCAACATTTGGAATCTTTAGAGGAGCATCACAAGATGGCTTTGGGGTGGATCCAAACAGGGTTGCCCAGCATCAGGGTAGAAGCCAACAACAGAAGTTTAATTAGAGGGCACAAATGCTCCTTGTAGTCTGAAAGTGCACCAAAGAAATGAAGAACAGAGCAGAAGTGTGTGAACATGAGTGAAAGCTATCACTTGTTGTGGACCTGCAGATGTTGTCGGGAAACTATGGTTGCAACTTTTCCAGGACTGGAACTGAATCCAAAGATGGAATTGAGGCCATTGTAGGAAAATGAGGACACTGACTTTCACATCTATGCATGGAATGGGAGGATCATCTGGGAGAAGAGGACTCAGATTGAGATGTTTTTTGTGGCAGGACTTATCCTTAGAGTACTCCTTTCTAAAGGACCAAACTGTGAAGGGGATGTCAAATGGGGAGAATCCCTTCTCTTGCAGGACTGAGCTATAAATAATTTACTCAAGAGTGTGCTGGTATAATGGAAATATTGCCAGTGAGAACCCATTATCTCCTTTCCCTAGAACTAAATGGACTCCAAATAAAGGTAATTCTATAATGGAAATACCTGAAATGTTTCCAGGACATTCATAATGAGGGCCAAAGGAGAGTCAGCTTTGAGAAGTAGGTAGCAAACATGTCTACAGTGAATAAGAAATGATATGACACTGTCTTTCCTTGATACACATAAGCGCACATTTGATGGAGTCACTCTACTCCAGAGTGCTCCCTTTAACACCTTACATTTTTTCACAGATACACCTCCTTAACAATGTTTCTGACTGGAAGCAGAGACATATCCAAGCTGAGAGCTTCAGCTACTGGGCACCCCTGATGTGAACACCTACAGCAGGAATGCCACATATCTGAATTTCCCAAGAAACATAGAGACAGATTTACAAGAAACTGGTGCATCAGCACTGATTCGCCATTTTTCTTGAATCGCCCTTGGCCCACCTAACGACACCATTGGTGCACCATATTTATAATACAGCGTACCATGGCACACGTTAGGCAAATAGCGTCAACATTTTTTATGCTATTGTGGCGCTTTGCTCCACTAGCGTCAAAAATGTTGACACTAGTAGAACAAAGTACAAGGAGACCCACAGGTTATTATGGGTGTGTCATTTTAACGCCTTCTCAGAGCAGGCATTAAAAATGACACCAAAAATTATGCAGTAAAATCTTGTTGATTTCAATGCACCATTTTTGTGGGCCTCCTAATGCCGGAATGCCCCCCTTGCATACAATATGCCTGGCACAGGCATAATGTGTCAAAAAGGGGTGCAAAGTGGCACAATGCATGCATTGTGCCACTTTGTAAATCCGACGCGGCAAAAATGCCTTCCCAACGCCACATTAAAAAAACAACACTAATGTGGTGCAAGGAGGCACAAGGGGCTCGTAAATCTGTCTCATATTGTCAGCCTTTCTCCTACTTTCAATTCTCTGTCTCCCTGCTACTTTGGCATGAGTAGGAAGGAGTATTTCTGGTAAGAGAGGAGATTGGATGTGTCCCATGGCATATTCCCTCCCCATCACGTCCATCACCATGGGCATCCCTCTTTCCTGCCAGTGCCACAGGCATGACAACAGAGAGGGAGGATTAGGAGGAGAATCTGGGATGATCTGCTTTTAAAGAGGCCGAGATCTGTGGTTCTAGAGTCAGGAGAACCCAGTTTCTAGCCCGGTAAATAGAGCCTGTGGGCCATGTTTGGCCAATCCACCACCTGTAGTTTAGCTACTTGCCTCGGGTCTCTAGTGAGCTGACAGAGGGGTGAATACAGGAAAAATGTAGATTCCCCACAGGGTGCTGTCACAGCAGCAAAACATAAGTTTGGCTTTCTCCGAAGTGACGTCACATTAACAAACTATCAGGGTTTGATAGTTTCGTTGCTCAAGGGCACACCAAAAAAATTAGTGGTGTGCGCCATGCATGTCTAGTGTGACAGTAACAGGAACATAGTTAAAAGTCTATAAAGGCTCATGTGGGTATGTACAATAATAGTAATTAATTTACATGTTCATTAGATTCAGATCCTCCATACCAGGCTTGCAGCCAGCTCCGTCTGCAAAGACTCAGCCCCTAGACTCTCTTGCGAGCAGCCTTCCAGACAGTCAGGGTTGAGCAATTATATGGACGTCAGCATCAGCTGGTTCTGCGCGCAGTGAATCCCGGCTCGGCAAGGAGAGGGCAGGCCCCTTCTAGGGACTTTCTCTGGTGATCAGCGGCCCTTAAACGGCTAAAATGCTCAACTGTAATCAATTACATCTTTTGATTTGCCAAGCAGCGTTTACAAGGCTTTCATTTTCTGCCGCAGCACCTTTCCCATTATCTTCAGGTGGTGTTGGAACATAATCATGGTTGTTAATTTCAAATTCATTAGCATTAAAGATGCTTCAGAAAAGCTCGTTTACTTAGGGGTCACGGAGCGGGAGCAGCTGGCGGGGGGACAAGCTTCCACAGTCTATTTATGAACCCAACATTAACTCATTACAAGACCGATGAAGCTATGATTATTATGCTTTATCTCATTAGATCCTGATATTTATTTTTATTATTTCGCGCTTATCCACTCCGCACTGTTTGACTGCCTTCAAGCAAAATGGCAACACGACATCTAATTCTAATGCAAGCCTGCTATAATTCGCGGTGTGATTCTAGGCTTTGCTAACAGTTTTTGAAAAAAATAATTAAAATAACTATGATAAATAGCAAAGATTTAGGACAACGTAGACATTTTCTTTCTACTCCAGCGTGATCAATCAACTCCAACCTTTCCAAGGATTTTACGGGATGTAAAAAGAAGGTTCACACCGAATTTGTTCAATATGAGTCAAGGAGGACGCATGTTGTAGAAGGGCTTGGTGTAGATGGCATGGGCACTTACGGAACAGGAGAGGATTAAATTATACGGCAAGAAGAGGCAAATTCAGCACCATAATGCATCGCATTTTGTGATAGTATTACTGCGGTATTTTGTTATTTGTACTCAAGATAACACTTTCTGGGAAAAATTCATCCCATTAATACTTCTTTATCAACCAAACGCAGCGATAAGCAACTGAATCACTAGTGAACTTTTATGAAGGGCTTTCCAGCATGCAGGAACAGGTCACCCCATTTTTAGTAACTTTTGATCAGTTTGAGCTAGAAACAAATGTTTTGTTAAAATCTACACTTTATGCAGCAGGGGATGGATTATGTGACAAATGTGGCAAATCCATAATTATAAAAATAACTTTGTAGCCTGGTCAGGTAGTCTTAGTTTGAAATAAAACAGCCAAAGAGGTACAGTAGGGTCAAGGTTGACATGTTCTGATTCAAAGATGATGCCCATTGTTAGAACAATAGAGTACTTCACTAAGCACAGCAGTGCAGTCCATGCACTCTGCACACTGCACACATTTTCAAGACATTAGCTAATGGCCACATTTGATATGCATTAGTCTTACATACTGTTGGACCTGGCCCTTTTACAGGGTCATTCCCCAGACTTTTTGCTTTTGCCTCCTTATCTTTCTGACCTTTGTTGGCTGACGTTTTGACTCTGAACACTTTTTCACTGCTAACCAGTGCTAAAGTGCAAATTTGGTATGATTGGATTATACCCAATTGGCATATTTAATTTACCTATAAGTCCCTTGTAAAGTGGTATCCCTATACCCAGGGCCTGTAAATTAAATGCTACTAGTGGGCCTGCAGCTCTGCTTGCGCCACCCACTGAAGTAGCCTGTCAAACCTATCTAAGGCCTGCTAGCGTAGAGCCTGTGTGCGCAGTTTTCTGCCACAGGGACCTGGCATCTAAATTTACTTGCCAGGCCCAGAACTCCCCTTTTACTACATGTAAGTCACCCCTAAGGTACGCCCTAGCTAGAACTTTGGGCAGGGTGCCATGTATGTAGAAGGCAGGACATGTGCCATGTTGCGTGGCCTGTCCTGGTAGTGACAAACAGCCTAACTTGGGGGCATATTTATACTCTGTTTGCGCCGAATGTGTGTCAAAAAGTTTGACGCACAATCGGCGCAAACCCTGCCCCATATTTACACTTTGACGCCCGACCCCGCGGGCGTCAAAATTCCACCATGTGCGTAATTTTTTGGAAGGGGGAACCAGCCTTGCGTTAATTATATGCAAGGTAGGCGTTCCCTTCCAAAAAATGACCTTAAGGCCTGTGCCCCTTATTTATACTCTGGCGTCATTTTGATGCACAGGAGGGGCCTTAAAAAATGGCGCACAGCCTGATGTGCGCCGTTTTTTAACGCCTGGGTCAGGGCAGGCGTTAAGGGACCTGTGGGCTCGGAAGGAGCCCAGAGGTGCCCTCCCTGCCCCCAGGGACACCCCCTGCCACCCTTGCCCACCCCAGGAGGACACCCAAGGATGGAGGGACCCATCCCAGGGAAGTAAAGGTAAGTTCAGGTAAGTATTTTTTTCCGATTTTGTTTGTGGCATAGGGGGGCCTGATTTGGGCCCCCCTACATGCCACTATGCCCAATGACCATGCCCAGGGGACGTAAGTCATCTGGGCATGGCCATTGGGCAAGGGGGCATGACTCCTGTCTTTGCTAAGACAGGAGTCATGTCAATGGAGGTTGGGCGTAAAAAAAAAAGCTGCAAATCCGGTTTGAGGCCTGAATTTTGCCTCAGACCTGACTTGCACCATGTTTTGAAGCACAACCCCCATTTTCCCATATGCCGGCGCTGCCTGGTGTGAGTCAATTTTTTTGACGCACACCAGTCCGCAGCGCCGGCTAACGTCATTCCATTAATAAGGCGCCCGCATGGCGCGTTGGAATGGCGTTAGCCGGCGGTAAAAAAAATTTTTTGACGCACAACTGCGTTGGCGCAGTTGTGCGGCAAAAAGTATAAATATGGGCCTTGGTGTCTCACTACTGTGAGTGCTGCCCTCTCATAGGATTGCATTGGAAATGCCCTGCCTTATGTGTAATGGGTATTGTCTGATTTATGAGGGGTAGCGTAGGCATGTTTGGTATGGTTGTGACAGTGGTAAGAAATGCTGCTTAATGGTGTAGGTGTATTTTTTATTTCTATCACAGAAATGCCACTTCTAGAAAGTGTGCATTTATCTGTGCTTATAACTTTGGTGTTATGCAGCTTGCCTCCAATCAACGTCTGGGCAGACTGACAGTTGGGGCTTTGTGCATACTTCTCAGACAGCATGAACACAGGGAGGGTGGAGGTGACACAGAGGTGCATCTACATATTTTAAAGCCTTCCTGGGCTGAGAGATGGGAGAGGGGGGGCACACCTGCATTTGTAAAGACTGTGCCCTGGCCTCACACAATAGGGTCGTTAACCCCCCACTTATGTTTGGAGCCTGTACTGAAAGGAGAAAGGGGGCACTTCCAGAACCATTTGTAACTGGCTGGAACCTCCTCTCCCTACCATTGAGAAACACTGTAAGAACTGACTATAGGTACAGGGGAATTTTCCCCACAATTCGAACATTCTTGGAACTTGAAACTACACAGAACGCTGATGAATGGACTCACCAGGAAACCACCTTGGACTGCTGCTGTTGTGCTGACCTGTGACCTGCCTGGTCACTAGGAGGAACTGCCACCATCTGCACCCTTTGTACTGGCCTGTAGCTGGGACCACCAGCCCTGTGCACCTTCTTGTTTTGGTTTGCTCCCAGGGGTAGGGTGCTGTGGCCCCTCACCCCTGCAAACCCTCTCTACAACTTTGCCCACAGCATTTTTCCAAAGTTGCTCTTTTTATTTCTAAAGAAAATTCACTGCCGCAGCCCAGGCTGCTGATTTAAGCTAGTGCTGTGTGAAGCACATTCTTTGGAGCCCCTAGCGCTCCCCCTGGCACCTCTGCCTGTGAAAATCACCGCCGCAGCCCGGGCGTCACATTTGGGACTGAGGCGCGAGGATCACGCTGCCTCCAGTGCCCCCGGGGCACTTCTTGAATCCAAAGAAAGGAGCTGGGCCACTCCTATTGTTCCCCCGGGTGACGCGCGCTTTACGGAGCGCCCACGGGGCACACAACAGCCCCAACTCTCAGAGCTGCCTCCCTCGAGGACGAGGGACGGCAGCAGTGCGGCTCGCGCACCAGATCGGGTGCGGCCGCAGAAGGGAGCAGACCAGGAGCATCAACGGAGGCCCCTGCTCCCTCTACCCCCTTTGGGCAGCCGCACCACGGACAAGGGAGGCTGCCCCCCTGCTCACGCCGGACACGGGAGAAACAGGAGTTCCCTTCTCCCCGGTCACTGCCCAAGGGGCGCGATCGCCCCCCTTTGTGGATCTTTTTGGTGCTTTGGGCCCCCCCCATCGGGGAGGGCCACTAGAGGCCAGGGGGGCCCCACAAATATCACGAGTCCCCAGAGGGGGCCGTTCCTTTTCCCAGTAGGGAGGGCGCAGATCGCCCCCTCTCCCAGGAGACCGGCGAGGCCCCCGTTTTCCACGCATTGGAGTGCCGGGGGCCCCCATACTCCTCCTTAGGCACTGGAAGTGCCTCTTCCACCATAAATCAGGTACTCTTTAGAAAATCTAGGCTCTAGGAGTCTAATACAAACTTACAGATGTTTGCTATTTCCTACCTGTTTACTGGTGATACATATATGTGCTAATGTTCCTTTTCTAGGCATGTCTAGCTGATATGTGTGTATATGACTTGTGGTATATTCTCTAATGGTACTTTTATGGTTATTTAGGAATTGTTCATGACAAGTGCATATACCTTTTACTATAATTTCTGACTACTGCTTATGTTGCAGAATCCTGAGTACTTACGTGTTCTAATGTGACAACTGCATATTCCTGCAGAGTATTAGTAACTTGTGTAACAGTCTGTCAACTGCTAAGGTAGCAGGGTATTACTTACGTGTAATGTTGGTCTAATTATGTTTTGTGCAATACAGATTATTTTTACATAGCACAGTGTTGTGTTTACTTTGTGGTGTACATTTTGCGTCATGTGTGTTGTGTGTTGTGCAAACGCTTTTCACATTGCCTCCAGGTTAAGCCTGACTGCTCGTGCCAAGCTACCAAGGGGGTGAGCAGGGGTTATCTTGGACGTGTAACTCCCAAGCCCTGACTAGAGTGGGTAGGTTCTGCCTGGCTGAGGTGCATACCCTAGCCAACCAGAAACCCCATTTCTAACACATACCCATACAGTGCATATATTTGTTCTATAGGCAAAGAAAAAATCCAAGGTCAGTGCATTGCTGCATCACCTGTACATGGGAGTCATGATGAAAAAGATTTGGCTTTGTGTAATAGATCCTTGTTTACTACTTAAATTTATAAAACGTTGTCATGTATGGTACATTTCAATCAATCAATATATGACTGCAGAAAATGCACAATGTGCACTACACACATATACTAGACACTGTCCACCACCGTCAGTAGTGGCCTGGTTTTTATCATGTCTGAGCGTTACTTTCTATACAGGATCATATGCTGTTCACTGTGTGTACCATCCTCGTGTTCTTAATATAGATGGACTCAGTAGTACAGCTCATCTACAATATAGTTTGTCCTTGCCTGAAGTGGCACAGAAAAGTAAAAAATATGCACATGCTAGATAAAACATAATGTGATTAAATATAGGACACTGCAATTACTAGGGGTTAAGTCTGTTCAATGTATTTCCAATATATGCAGTCTTTAGCAGTTGGTCAAGTTTGAGGCATTTAAGGGGCTCTGATAGAGCAAAATCTGTGACTGTTTATTTTGTGCACCCCTCGGACCTAAAGAACAGGGTCTGTACCTGCAGACTTTTGGCCATTTCTTAAATATCTGAAAGGCAGATTAAAACATACTAAACAAAGCTTGTAGCCAAATAGTAGGGTCAATGTTTAGTACCCCTGTCTTGTACCAAATGCACCAGCAACATGAACAAAGCATGGTGTAGAACCTTTTATTGTGGAGTTTGTTTGGTAAATCTACATGCAGATAACGTCTACATGTTATTCATTCTTTACTGCAGGTTTTGATTGGTATTTCTTGGTGGGAAAACTAGGGCATTACCACATGTAATTTGAGTATACCACAATGTTTTTGTCTGACACTTGTAAATAAATCCAGGACTTGTGAAGCACAACAAATCACCCATGAGGGTTTCGAGGCGCTGAATTGTAGGAATTGGGAGGTTAAGTGATTTGCCTTAAACACAGAGACTTGAACCTAGTTCTTCCACTGCCGAAGTCTGCAGCTCAAGCCATTATGCCACATCTTCTCCTGCAAGCATATTTTTATATGCCATAAACTGTGAGCTATTCATGGCTTATACACATTGTGTACATAATGTAGAGTCACGCACCACAGACATTCCAAATCTTAGTCATCATGCTGTTTTCCCCAGTGTAGGAAAGTGGAGTATTATGCAGTGATTCTGATTAGGCTTCACTATGCAGTACTCTCACCTTACCCCCAACTGGGTCCCTAGGAATCACAATAATAAACCCCCAGCTCATTTCTGGTAGTGTGGCACAGAGCAGTCAGGCTTTACTAGAGGAACGTGTTAAACATTTCAGAGTACCAACATGGACGATATGTAATAGACATGCCTCAAAAGAAATCCCACGACAATTTATATAAATAAAGCAGATTTTTATATAATTTTAGACACCAAAATGAAGACAATCGGATGAGTATACCTGGAGTTATGAGATTAGCAAGTAATTAGTCAATTAAAATCATAAACATTGCTAAAAACACACAGAAAAAAGAAACAACAATAAACAATGAATCATGTGAGGAATGATCAGTAATCAGACCTATACAATGTGCAAAATGTTGCTAAAATGCAAATGTCTTCATATTAGATACACAAGGGTAGCACCAACCCATGTAATGTGCAAATATGCAATACATGCAGAAGATGCTAATATCCAATCCTATAGAGGCTAAAGACAACAAAGCATAATGTCTGAACTAACTTGATGTGCCCTTGTTCCTCACCTAATCACCTCAAATGATAATTCCAATATCTCACCTCATTTTGCAGCAGGGGCTGCCACAAATGTCATGTGGGGTGGGGGCAGGGAGGGAAGGGATTATTGGGAAATAAAAATAAAATAAAACTTACCTTTCCTGCCGTTCCCGCAGAATTCTGGTGCCTGCCTCTTTGGCTCCTAATGGTTGGGGACACCAGCAGAGGATCCACAGCAGTACTGGTGCTGCTTTCATGCTAATCATAGCATGAAAGCAGCACCAGAATTGGTCTGAGCAGTTGGACTGCAGCTCAGACACAGCCCTGGAGTCTTTGCAGTTTCTCCAGCCCAGTTGTTCTACACAGCCGGACTGGATAAACCTAAGTGCGCATGTGTGTTTGGCGGGCCTGAGACGGCCGGCCAAACATGCACACTTAGGTGCACTCTCTCGTACTCCCCCCTCCTACCTCCCATGACCCAGCCCCACCCGCCCTGCACTGCTGGCTGAGCCAGCAGATGAGAAGTAAAACAATAATCAGCTATTGTTTTATTTGTCATCTCCTGGCTCTTGACCAGGGGGTGACACTCCCCGCCATTGCAGAGGAGCCACCCCTGTCATTTTGATTTGCATCCTATGCATCTTAGCAGTACGCATCCCTTACCTTTCACTGTGTAAATTCTCCTTTCCTCTATGCCTAACTGAACTCTCATCCTGATCCTCATCTCGCTCCCTTTCATCCATTGGCCGTACCCTTCTCTCCTCTCTTAAACTCGGCTCCATCCTACATGCTTTACTGCGTTACTTCTCTTTTACAATATTCTGTTGCTTTATATCTTGGTTTGTGCTCTGTGAGTAATCACTTACTTGCTCAAACATACATATTAGGACACATACTGATGTTTTACTTTTGATAGGTTCATTGGTAACATTTCACAGCCAAACCTACTTTGAAGGCATGTCTTCAACCTAAAGAGCCTCTCTAAGGTCACATTTGTGCTTGCAGAAGTGGTATTAGTTTTTACAGTAGGTATTTCTATGTGTCTTTCATAGGTATTTCTACGTTTGCTATTTCTGTGATGGCAATGTCCCCTCTGCTCATTGACAATTATACACAGAAATTTGGCCAGGGACCCCAGAGACTAGGATGCATATTTACAAGTGCATATTTACAAGTGGTGCAAAAAGCAAGGATGTGCAGTATTTACTAGAATACGTTGCATCCCTGTGTTTTCCCCTGAAACAGCATTAAATTGTCTGCCGAGCGCCAACGCAGCCACTCTTGCGCTATGGTGCAAGGATGGCTGCGTTGCGGATTAGATTGTTTTTGTCAGGAAGGATTACCTTCCTGACAAAAACAATCTTCAATGGCGATTTGCTCTTTCTATGTGCGCTGCCTACAGCAACACCTATTGCATACCCCTTCCACACAAAGTGCCGCATGCGAAGGGGCCATATTTGCAAGGTGGCGTTAAGCCTCAAAAAGTGTCTTAAAACCGCCTTGTAAATATGGCGCAGTGCAAAGCTCCACTAGAACATCACAAAAACTGGTGCTCCGGTGGCGGTAGGGGCTTGTAACTATTCCTCTAGATATGGTCCTCAACTAAGTTGCAAGCCACATGTTTTCAGATAAGGGATTATAGATAGGAACACACAGAATATAAACAGTGCCTGGAAAACCTCCCTTCCCAAATTAAGTCAAAGTTTCCCAAATTACTTCGATTTGGCGAAAGAAGGTTTTGGCTGTGGAGTCCTTGAAGTTGGATGGTCCACTTTCCTGGTCGGAAGAGGGTATTTCAGAATATCAAGTGCATAAAATTTGCTACAAAAAATATTGCATCCGGAAAATTGGCTACACATACGTCATAAAATGAAGCCTATAGATTTTCAGTACGTCGCTCCACTTTGACATAACTTGAAGGTACATGTACATAAATAATTAAGATACAGGTATGTGGAGTTAGTCGATATTCTGGCTACACTATTTTTTAGCACAATTGTTAACACTTGATGTTCTCGTAGTATGCAGAGAGGGTCACCCAGCTATCAAGCAGGAGCCAGCAATATTACTTAACTCACTGCATCGTTGGGCTGTTCTTTGCCTTGAGTGGGAGAGGGTAAAACAAGCATTGGCTAAGACATTGTGTCTGGTGTGTGCTGACAGCCTTTTGCCTTTGTCAGTGCTTGTTTTGTTTTGCCACAGTTTCCTACAAGACTTTGTTTATTGGGGATGCTGCCCTCTTCAGCTTAAAAATAAATTCTAAATGCAAACATCTATTTTTGACTGTCAAATCACACATTTCCATAAAATTTCATAGGCAATAAATGTAATTACTTTATGTTTAGACCTTGTGCATCTTCGAAGATGTATCATGGAACAAAGCATGTGTATACCACCCATGCCTTTACAACGCGGTCTCTACAACGACCGGGTATTTACCACACATGCCTTTACCGCACATGCCTTTACAACTAATTTTGTTGTAAACGCATGTTTGGTTAAGGAACATGTGTTTTAAATTCTCCCTACACATGACACCTTAATCCACCTGCCCAAGCCCTTAAAACTACCCCTTCCACCACCTGCCCTTGACCCTCACCCCTCCCACCCTACACTGTCCTAAAACTTACCCTACCCTGTCCAAAGAACTACCCCCCACCCTGCCGTAAAACCTGCCTTGTCCTAAAAAACACCCCATCCTGTCCTAAAAACTACCATGACCCTCGTCCTAAACTGTAAAACCTACCCTGTCCTAAAAACGACCCCTCCCTGATCTAAAAACTATCCTAACCCCCTGCCCTAAACCCCAAAAGTTATCCTGCCCTGTCCTAAAACCTTTCCAGCCCTGTCCTATAATCAACCCCGACCACCGGCCCCCACCCTAAAATCTACCCTGTCCTAAAACCTACCCTGTTCTAAAAACTACTGACCCCCACCCTAAATCCTAAAATCTACCCTGTCTTAAAACCTACCCTGCCCTGTCTTAAAAACTACCTGGCCCCCCACCCCCACCCCCACCCTAAGCCCTAAAAGCTACCATGCCCTGTCCTAAAAACTACCCTTCCCCACACTAAACCCTAAAAGCTACCCTGGCCTGTCCTAAAACCTACCCTGTCATGTCCTAAAAACTACCCCTGTCTTAAACATAAAAAATCCACCCTGTCTGAAAAACTACACCACCCTGTCCTTAAAACTAACCGCCTCCAACCTTAACCCTAAAAGCTACCCTGCCCTCTTCTAAAACTTACCCCACACTGTCCTAAAGACTTCCCCTATTCCCCGTCCTAAACCCTAAACCCTACCCTGTCCTATAAACTACCCCACCCTGTCCTAAAACCTACCACACCCGGCACTGCCCTGTTCTAAAAACGACCCAGACCTTCTCCCTAAACCCGAAAAGCTACACTGCCCTGTCCTAAAACCTACCCCGCCCTGTCCTAAAAACTACCCTGATCCCCCACCCTCGTCCTAAATCCTAAAACCTACCATGTCCTAAAACCTAGCCCACCCTGTCCTAAAAACTACCCCAACCTCCCACTCCCACCCTAAACCCTAAAACCTACCATGTCGTGTCCTAAAAACAACCCCACCCCCACCCTAAACACTAAAAGCTACCCTGCCCTGTCCTAAAACCTAACCTCCCTGTCCCAAAAACTAGCCAAACCCCCCCACCCCGCCCTAAACCCTAAAACCAACCCTGTCCTAAAAGCTACCCTGACCCCGACCCCCACCCTGAACTCTGAAACCCACCAAACCCTGTCCTAAAAAGTACCCTGACCCCCAGACCCTATCCCAAAACCTACCCCAACCTCCCCACTGAAACTCAGCCCCATTTACCTTACTCTCCTCTCGTCGCTGCTCCCCGGACTGCTTTCTCTGCCGTTACCACCCATATGCGTGGTAAAGGCATGCATGCTAAATGCATGCGTAGTAAACGTGTATGCATGGTAATGGCAGCGTGATCAATGCATAGTGTTGCATTGACCGCTATGTTAGTGATGATTCCTGTGAAAGGGCAGAACTGTGTTACTTACAGCGCAGTTAGCCAGTGACTGAAGTGGGATGACTCATTGCCCCTTGTTTTATGAAGTAATTGCTGGAAGATAAATGTGAATGACACAATACTAACCAATGTAACCAACGGATGACTATGGCTGGCTGAAATTCCCTATATCAAAGACTTTTTAAGGCATGGGAAAAGTGGGCAAAAGCCAAGGGCCTCCACCCTCCATAAGCCCCCTGGGAAGGTGAACTTTCTGGCTATGATTTAAGAAAAATAACACACAACTGTGCTAGTGCAGTTGTGCGTAACAAAAAAAAATAAACTGCCTAACAAAATTCCTTTGCTCCATCCGTGCGTTGTATTTAAAAAATTACACACCATGGTGCAAAGGAAAGGTTAGCGTACAAAAAAAAGACGCAAACCATTGCGACATGCGGGAAAGCCAAATGATGCTAATGCTGCAAAAGTGGTGTAAGAACATTATGCAGCACGTTTTTTGATGCAGATTGTGTTAGAGCCACATTTAGCAACATTAGCGTCCTAAAAAAGCGGGCGAGCAAGAAAAAAAAATATAGGGAGCCAGGATGAAGAATGAAGGCCAGGAGAGACCCCAGAGAGATCCACATCAGCCCAGTACGAGCCAGGATGGTCCATCAAAGTCCCAGGAGAAGGAGAAAAGGAAGCATCCTGCAGCACCCATAGAAAGTGCATATGGCCAGAGAAGATTGTATTTTCAGTACGGAGGTGTCTTCCAACCCGCAGCGCAGCTATCCTTGCTCCTTGGCGCAAGGTTGTGTATGTTGGTGCTCTGCAGCAAATATAACACTGATGCAGAGGCCAACACAGGGCTGCGCCATATATTCTTAAAAACGGTGCATCCTAGCATATAGAAAATGATGAAGTGTGGCACTGTCAAATGTGGTGCAACACTGCGCTCCATCATTTTCCCTGAAAAATGGTCAGTAATAGCCCAACACTTCAGATGCACCCACACTTTCCCTCCTATATGCACCAACCATTTCTCAACTAACCCAGCCATCGCTTCACTGTTGCTATTGATCAACCTGCCCATATGTAACACTCAGTGGGCAACATGTACTATGCCAGTTGAACAGGGTGGCCCAACAACAACAGTCACACACCTCCATGCACCATTTGGGAATGGTCACAAAACTGAACATATACGTATGGGGCATGTCTGTGATCATCATTTGTGCTGCTGTACAAGTAGCTTCCATTTCACAATGTAACAAGGTTGGTTGTGTTGTGGGAATGGTGTCATGCACAAAGGGACACCTCCATACGTAACAACAGCCACAAGTGGCATCAATGTTGCACCTGGGGGCCGAATTTTACAAGCCTGTAATGCAACATTAGCATTATACAGATTGTTGCCAATGTGGATCCAAGTTGCCCATTTATCCTTGTGGCACATTACCAAAGTCACACAATGCATGCATCGATCCACCTTGAACATTCCTACATCACTATATGCCTGTGGCAGATATGCTGTATGCAAGGAAATATCACTTACACAGGGAGGAAAGAACTAATGGGGCTGACAATCCTTAAAGGTTGCACTGTGCCATCTAATTACGTCATGTATGAGGCCTGCAAAAGGTAGATGTCAAAGTGACGCAAGCACTGTGAGCAATGGACCTCTCTGTGCTTTGCTGCACCAGTGTCGTAGTTCATGGTGACAATGCAGTAAAGTACCAAAATAGTGATAAAACTTATTAGACTACTGTGTACTGTTGGAATGTCCACTATCGTTAACAGTAATATAAATGATGTGCTTCCATGGTGTCAGTGGCTGGGGCAAGGGGCCTGCAAGGAACACAGTACACGTGTTGGCTGTGTTTTACTGAACTTAAATAAATCATCCTTTGGAACATCAAGAATACTCCTGTAATATACACTTTGGACCTTCTACACCAGCTCTTATTGTTGCACTATATGATATTGACTTATATGGCTGCTGTGGTCTTATCTGTACTTATGTATTTTGTGTATTTAGTTTTTTTATGCTCAATATTTTTTTGCCCTTAGGTAGCAGGGCGAATTGACCACTCTTCCACCATGTGTGAGGCAAACTACTCACAACAATACACGTTTGGGAATACACTAGGAGGTGCAGTACTATTGCCATTGATGTCCTTGTAAACCTGTTCTCCAGAGTCATGTATTCTGCATCCTGCAACACACAACATAATGAACCATCTTGTGTATATGTCTACAAACAGGAAGGTTTACCTTCCACCAAAACAACACTCGGTCCAGCAAAGCAGCCGTCCTTGCAGCTATGCAACAAGGAAACCTGAGATGCACGGATGAGTGTTGTCCTGCAGGAAGGGAGAAAATCATGTTTGCTCACATACACACAATGTGGTTGAATCTCGCAATGGGTGGTGCAGGATGCTGGACACATCACTCAAAGGGCCAGATGTACCAAACGTTTTGCACGTCACAAACAGCGAATTTCACTGTTTGCGACATGCAAAAATCACATTGCGATGCCCAATCCCCTTTTTGCGAGTTGGTAACCTGGTTACCGACTTGCAAAACAGGACTGCGAGTCGCAATTAGGAAGGGGTGTTCCCCTTCTTAATTGCGAGTCGCAGCCCGATGCTGTATTGCTTTGTGACCTCGGTCGCAAAGCAATCACAGTTACCACCAGTGTCACACTGGTGGTAACCCATTCGCAAAAAGGAAGGGGCCCCAATGGGACCCCTTCCCCTTTGTGAATGGCATGGAAAACATTTTTTCAGAGCAGACAGTGGTCCTATGGATCACTGCCTGCTCTAAAAAAATGAAACGAAAACTTACCCCACACTGTCCTAAAGACTTCCCCTATTCCCCGTTCTAAACCCTAAAACCTACCCTGTCCTATAAAGTACCCCACCCTGTCCTAAAACCTACCACGCCCGGCCCTGCCCTGTCCTAAAAACGACGCAGACCTTCTGCCTAAACCCGAAAAGCTACACTGCCCTGTCCTAAAACCTACCCGCCCTGTCCTAAAAACTACCCTGATCCCCCACCCTCGTCCTAAATCCTAAAACCTACCATGTCCTAAAACCTACCCCACCCTGTCCTAAAAACTTCCCCAACCTCCCACTCCCACCCTAAACCCTAAAACCTACCCTGTTGTGTCCTAAAAACAACCCCACCCCCACCCTAAACACTAAAATCTACCCTGCCCTGTCCTAAAACCTAACCTCCCTGTCCCAAAAAGTAGCCAAAATCCCCCACCCCGCCATAAACCCTAAAACCAACCCTGTCCTAAAAGCTACCCTGACCCCGACCCCCACCATGAACTCTGAAACCCACCACACCCTGTCCTAAAAAGTACCCTGACCCCCAGACCCTATCCTAAAACCTACCCCAACCTCCCCACTGAAACTCAGCCCCATTTACCTTACTCTCCTCTCGTCGCTGCTCCCCGGACTCCTTTCTCTGCCGTTACCACCCATATGCATGGTAAAGGCATGCATGCTAAATGCATGCGTAGTAAACGTGTATGCATGGTAATGGCAGCGTGATCAATGCATAGTGTTGCATTGACTGCTATGTTAGTGATGATTCCTGTGAAAGGGCAGAACTGTGTTACTTACAGCGCAGTTAGCCAGTGACTGAAGTGGGATGACTCATTGCCCCATGTTTTATGAAGTAATTGCTGGAAGATAAATGTGAATGACACAATACTAACCAATGTAACCAACGGATGACTATGGCTGGCTGAAATTCCCTATATCAAAGACTTTTTAAGGCATGGGAAAAGTGGGCAAAAGCCAAGGGCCTCCACCCTCCATAAGCCCCCTGGGAAGGTGAACTTTCTGGCTATGATTTAAGAAAAATAACACACAACTGTGCTAGTGCAGTTGTGCCTAACAAAAAAATAAAGCTGCCTAACAAAATTCCTTTGCTCCATCCGTGCGTTGTATTTAAAAAATGACACACCATGGTGCAAAGGAAAGGTTAGCGTACAAAAAAAAGACGCTAACCATTGTGACATGCGGGAAAGCCAAATGATGCTAATGCTGCAAAAGTGGTGTAAGAACATTATGCAGCACGTTTTTTGATGCAGATTGTGTTAGAGCCACATTTAGCAACATTAGCGTCCAAAAAAAGCGGGCGAGCAAGAAAAGAAAATATATGGAGCCAGGATGAAGAATGAAGGCCAGGAGAGACCCCAGAAAGATCCACATCAGCCCAGTACGAGCCAGGATGGTCCATCAAAGTCCCAGGAGAAGGAGAAAAGGAAGCATCCTGCAGCACCCATAGAAAGTGCATATGGCCAGAGAAGATTGTATTTTCAGTACGGAGGTGTCTTCCAACCCGCAGCCCAGCTATCCTTGCTCCTTGGCGCAAGGTTGTTTATGTTGGTGCTCTGCAGCAAATATAGCACTGATGCAGAGGCCAACACAGGGCTGCACCATATATTCTTAAAAACGGTGCATCCAAGCATATAGAAAATGATGTAGTGTGGCACTGTCAAATGTGGTGCAACACTGCGCTCCATCATTTTCCCTGAAACATGGTCAATAATAGCTCAACACTTCAGATGCACTCACACCTTCCCTCCTATATGCACCAACCATTTCTCAACTAACCCAGCCATCGCTTCACTGTTGCTATTGATCCACCTGCCCATATGTAACGCTCAGTGGGCAACATGTACTATGCCAGTTGAACAGGGTGGCCCAACAACAACAGTCACACACCTCCATGCACCATTTGGGAATGGTCACAAAACTGAACATATACGTATGGGGCATGTCTGTGATCATCATTTGTGCTGCTGTAAAAGTAGCTTCCATTTCACAATGTAACAAGGTTGCCTGTGTTGTGGGAATGGTGTCAAGCACAAAGGGACACCTCCATACGTAACAACAGCCACAAGTGGCATCAATGTTGCACCTGGGGGCCCAATTTTACAAGCCTGTAATGCAACATTAGCATTATACAGATTGTTGCCAATGTGGATCCAAGTTGCCCATTCATCCTTGTGGCACATTAACAAAGTCACACAATGCATGCATCGATCCACCTTGTACATTCCTACATCACTATATGCCTGTGGCAGATATGCTGTATGCAAGGAAATATCACTTACACAGGGAGGAAAGAACTAATGGGGCTGACAATCCATAAAGGTTGCACTGTGCCATCTAATTACGCCATGTATGAGGCCTGCAAAAGGTAGATGTCAAAGTGACGCAAGCATTGTGAGCAATGGACCTCTCTGTGCTTTGCTGCACTAGTGTCGTTGTTCATGGTGACAATGCAGTAAAGCACCAAAATAGTGATAAAACTTATTAGACTACTGTGTACTGTTGGAATGTCCACTATCGTGAACAGTAATATAAATGATACCTTCCATGGTGTCAGTGGCTGGAGCAAGGGGCCTGCAAGGAACACAGTGCTGTGGGATCAATGCATCAAATACCTTGAAAGGTTACTCTATGTGTGATGCACAATGCAACACACAATAAACAACTACAACCTGCAGAATTACAAACTTGTCACGCAGCCACTTGTCATCCCCACATCACCAGAGTTCTTGGACTACACTAAACCTAATCCAAATGTGCTGACCTTTTCAAAGGCATCGGGAGCTGGGTGGGTCACACCTGTTGCATGGGAGATCACAAATATACACACGGAATGCCTATTACATGCAGTGTCATGTGTGAGAGGGGCACATGGAAACTACACCAGGATAAGGTATGCAAGGTGCTTCACCTTGGCATGTTAAGTATGCCATATCATTGTCCACCGCTCAAGTCAGACATTTTAAATGCTTGGGTACAGCACTATAATGTCTGTGTCTGGATATACTGGCACATATATACCCATTTATGAAGAAACATGCAGTGCAGCAGCTCTGCTTGCTCCACTGTGCAGCACCAATTCAAATGTCCATGGATGTGTGCTTGTCACAGATAGTCAATGCATCCCTCTACTAACCTTGTTAATGCCCAAATATATGAGGGACCTTACCAACATTGCCACACAAACTGCATGGTGTAGGGGTGTCCCTTTTCTCTGTACTAATGCACTTCTGCAGGAAGGAACGCATCCTGCTAAATCTACTAAGAGGAATGCTGTTTGCCGCTTACAATGTGTGATGATGATTGCAACACACATTGAAAGTAGTCCACAATAGGATTACTACAATGTCTGTTCTCAGTACCACAACTACAATGCCACCCTTGATGTGGTGTCCCAACATAATAGATCCACACATCAACCACTTCAAAATGTTTCAGGTCTGCCTCCTACCACACGTGTGTTCACAGAGTGATGGAAGTGGGTGGGCTTTCCACATACATACTCCTAGCCACTTAGGCCCAGATTTATGACAAAAGGTGTGCAGCGCGCTGCTGCACCAAAAATATCAGTGCTACACAGCGCCACATTTGAAATGCAGGGACACGCCTTATATATAGGAATATGGCTCACCCCTGCGGTTCCCCCTGTGCTGGTTCTGAAGTAAGCTGCATGCACTAACACAGGCATCTTTTCATCATAGTACAAGGGTGTCTGCTTTGAGTAGAATGATTGTTTATGTGCAGGGAGGGACACCTTGGCATAGTGCTTCTCCAATGTGTGTTGCAGAGTGCTGCACATGGTAGAGCATGAAAAGTAATGGTAGTTGTAGTGAGTATATCCTCCGTGAGTTGAGTCAAATGGTAGTTCGGTGAGTTGTAGATCAGCGGGCCATAATTCCTGCATGATCGTAATACCTTTGTCGAAGTGTCCGTGTAGCAGTAAATGGTAGAGACGCCGTGAATTGCGGGGTTGTGTGTGCTCTACCCAAACATGGGTCTCTCACTCCAATGTGACTAGATAACAGTTTATTACACCACTATTTAGATGGACATGGTAAATGTTCATGCATTATTTAGCCTTGAAAAAGTCACTGTGTGACGAAACACGTGTTGGCTGTGTTTTACTGAACTTAAATAAATCATCCTTTGGAACATCAAGAATACTCCTCTAATATACACTTTGGACCTTCTACACCAGCTCTTATTGTTGCACTATATGATATTGACTTCTATGGCTGCTGTGGTCTTATCTGTACTTATGTATTTTGTGTATTTAGTTTTTTTATACTCAATATTTTTTTGCCCTTAGGTAGCAGGGCGAATTGACCACTCTTCCACCAGGTGAGAGGCAAACTACTCACAACAATACACGTTTGGGAATACACTAGGAGGTGTAGTACTATTGCCATTGATGTCCTTGTAAACCTGTTCTCCAGAGTCATGTATTCTGCATCCTGCACCACACAACATAATGAACCATCTTGTGTATATGTCTACAAACAGGAAGGTTTACCTTTCACCAAAACAACACTCGGTCCAGCAAAGCAGCCGTCCTTGCAGCTATGCAACAAGGAAACCTGAGATGCACGGATGAGTGTTTTCCTGCAGGAAGGGAGAAAATCATGTTTGCTCACATACACACAATGTGGTTGAATCTCGCAATGGGTGGTGCAGGATGCTGGACACATCACTCAAAGGGCCAGATGTACCAAACTTTTTGCACGTCGCAAACAGCGAATTTCGCTGTTTGCGACATGCAAAAATCACATTGCGATGCCCAATCCCCTTTTTGCGAGTTGGTAACCTGGTTACCGACTTGCAAAACAGGACTGCGAGTCGCAATTAGGAAGGGGTGTTCCCCTTCTTAATTGCGAGTCGCAGCCCGATGCAGTATTGCTTTGTGACCGCGGTCGCAAAGCAATCACAGTTACCACCAGTGTCACACTGGTGGTAACCCATTCGCAAAAAGGAAGGGGTCCCCATGGGACCCCTCCCCCTTTGTGAATGGCATTGAAAACATTTTTTCAGAGCAGACAGTGGTCCTATGGATCACTGCCTGCTCTAAAAAAATGAAACGAAAACTTACCCCACACTGTCCTAAAGACTCACCCTATTCCCCATCCTAAACCCTAAAACCTACCCTGTCCTATAAACTACCCCACCCTGTCCTAAAACCTATCATGCCCGGCCCTGCCCTGTCTTAAAAACGACGCAGACCTTCTCCATAAACCCGAAAAGCTACATTGCCCTGTCCTAAAACCTACCCCGCCCTGTCCTAAAAACTACCCTGATCCACCACCCTCGTCCTAAATCCTAAAACCTACCATGTCCTAAAACCTACCCCACCCTGTCCTAAAAACTACCCCAACCTCCCACTCCCACTCCAAACCCTAAAACCTACCCTGTTGTGTCCTAAAACCAACCCCACCCTAAACACTAAAATCTACGCTGCCCTGTCCTAAAACCTAACCTCCCTGTTCCAAAAACTAGCCAAACCCCCCCACCCCGCCCTAAACCCTAAAACCAACCCTGTCCTAAAAGCTACCCTGACCCGACCCCCACCCTGAACTCTGAAACCCACCAAACCCTGTCGTAAAAAGTACCCTGACCCCCAGACCCTATCCTAAAACCTACCCCAACCTCCCCACTGAAACTCAGCCCCATTTAGCTTACTCTCCTCTCGTCGCTGCTCCCCGGACTCCTTTCTCTGCTGTTACCACCCATATGCATGGTAAAGGCATGCATGCTAAATGCATGCGTAGTAAACGTGTATGCATGGTAATGGCAGCGTGATCAATGCATAGTGTTGGATTGACCGCTATGTTAGTGATGATTCCTGTGAAAGGGCAGAACTGTGTTACTTACAGCGCAGTTAGCCAGTGACTGAAGTGGGATGACTCATTGCCCCATGTTTTATGAAGTAATTGCTGGAAGATAAATGTGAATGACACAATACTAACCAATGTAACCGACAGATGACTGTGGCTGGCTGAAATTCCCTATATCAAAGACTTTTTAAGGCATGGGAAAAGTGGGCAAAAGCCAAGGGCCTCCACCCTCCATAAGCCCCCTGGGAAGGTGAACTTTCTGGCTATGATTTAAGAAAAATAACACACAACTGTGCTAGTGCAGTTGTGCGTAACAAAAAAAATAAAACTGCCTAACAAAATTCCTTTGCTCCATCCGTGCGTTGTATTTAAAAAATGACACACCATGGTGCAAAGGAAAGGTTAGCGTACAAAAAAAAGACGCTAACCATTGCGACATGCGGGAAAGCCAAATGATGCTAATGCTGCAAAAGTGGTGTAAGAACATTATGCAGCACGTTTTTTGATGCAGATTGTGTTAGAGCCACAGTTAGCAACATTAGCGTCCAAAAAAAGCGGGCGAGCAAGAAAAGAAAATATAGGGAGCCAGGATGAAGAATGAAGGCCAGGAGAGACCCCAGAGAGATCCACATCAGCCCAGTACGAGCTAGGATGGTCCATCAAAGTCCCAGGAGAAGGAGAAAAGGAAGCATCCTGCAGCACCCATAGAAAGTGCATATGGCCAGAGAAGATTGTATTTTCAGTACGGAGGTGTCTTCCAACCCGCAGCGCAGCTATCCTTGCTCCTTGGCGCAAGGTTGTGTATGTTGGTGCTCTGTAACAAATATAGCACTGATGCAGAGGCCAACACAGGGCTGCGCCACATATTCTTAAAAACGGTGCATCCAAGCATATAGAAAATGATGAAGTGTGGCACTGTCAAATGTGGTGCAACACTGCGCTTCATCATTTTCCCTGAAACATGGTCAATAATAGCCCAACACTTCAGATGCACCCACACCTTCCCTCCTATATGCACCAACCATTTCTCAACTAACCCAGCCATCGCTTCACTGTTGCTATTGATCCACCTGCCCATATGTAACGCTCAGTGGGCAACATGTACTATGCCAGTTGAACAGGGTGGCCCAACAACAACAGTCACACACCTCCATGCACCATTTGGGAATGGTCACAAAACTGAACATATACGTATGGGGCACGTCTGTGATCATCATTTGTGCTGCTGTACAAGTAGCTTCCATTTCACAATGTAACAAGGTTGCTTGTGTTGTGGGAATGGTGTCATGCACAAAGGGACACCTCCATACGTAACAACAGCCACAAGTGGCATCAATGTTGCACCTGGGGGCCCAATTTTACAAGCCTGTAATGCAACATTAGCATTATACAGATTGTTGCCAATGTGGATCCAAGTTGCCCATTCATCCTTGTGGCACAATAACAAAGTCACACAATGCATGCATCGATCCACCTTGTACATTCCTACATCACTATATGCCTGTGGCAGATATGCTGTATGCAAGGAAATATCACTTACACAGGGATGAAAGAACTAATGGGGCTGACAATCCATAAAGGTTGCACTGTGCCATCTAATTACGTCATGTATGAGGCCTGCAAAAGGTAGATGTCAAAGTGATGCAAGCATTGTGAGCAATGGACCTCTCTGTGCTTTGCTGCACTAGTGTCGTAGTTCATGGTGACAATGCAGTAAAGCATCAAAATAGTGATAAAACTTATTAGACTACTGTGTACTGTTGGAATGTCCACTATCGTGAACAGTAATATAAATGATGTGCTTCCATGGTGTCAGTGGCTGGGGCAAGGGGCCTGCAAGGAACACAGTGCTGTGGGATCAATGCATCAAATACCTTGAAAGGTTACTCTATGTGTGATGCACAATGCAACACACAATAAACAACTACAACCTGTAGAATTACAAACTTGTCACACAGCCACTTGTCATCCCCACATCACCAGAGTTCTTGGACTACACTAAACTTAATTCAAATGTGCTGACCTTTTCAAAGGCATCGGGAGCTGGGTGGGTCACACGTGTTGCATGGGAGATCACAAATATACACACGGAATGCCTATTACATGCAGTGTCATGTGTGAGAGGGGCACATGGAAACTACACCAGGATAAGGTATGCAAGGTGCTTCACTTTGGCATGTTAAGTATGCCATATCATTGTCCACCACTCAAGTCAGACATTTTAGATGCTTGGGTACAGCACTATAATGTCTGTGTCTGGATATACTGGCACATATATACCAATTTATGAAGAAACATGCAGTGCAGCAGCTCTGCTTGCTCCACTGTGCAGCACCAATTCAAATGTCCATGGATGTGTGCTTGTCACAGATAGTCAATGCATCCCTCTACTAACCTTGGTAATGCCCAAATATATGAGGGACCTTACCAACATTGCCACACAAACTGCATGGTGTAGAGGTGTCCCTTTTGTCTGTACTAATGCACATCTGCAGGATGGAACTCATCCTGATAAATCTACTAAGAGGAATGCTGTTTGCCGCTTACAATGTGTGATGATGATTGCAACACACATTGAAAGTAGTCCATAATAGGATTACTACAATGTCTGTTCTCAGTACCACAACTACAATGCCACCCTTGATGTGGTGTCCCAACATAATAGATCCACACATCAACAAATTCAAAATGTTTCAGGTCTGCCTCCCACCACACGTGTATTCACAGAGTGATGGAAGTGGGTGGGCTTTCCACATACATACTCCTAGCCACTTAGGCCCAGATTTATGACAAAGTGGTGCAGCGCGCTGCTGCACCAAAAATATCAGTGCTACACAGCGCCACATTTGAAATGCAGGGACACGCCTTATATATAGGAATATGGCTCACCCCTGCGGTTCCCCCTGTGCTGGTTCTGAAGTAAGCTGCATGCACTAACACAGGCATCTTTTCACCATAGTACAAGGGTGTCTGCTTTGAGTAGAATGATTGTTTATGTGCAGGGAGGGACACCTTGGCATAGTGCTTCTCCAATGTGTGTTGCAGAGTGCTGCACATGGTAGAGCATGAAAAGTAATGGTAGTTATAGTGAGTATATCCTCCGTGAGTTGAGTTAAATGGTAGTTCGGTGAGTTGTAGATCAGCGGGCCATAATTCCTGCATGATCGCAATACCTTTGTTGAAGTGTCCATGTAGCAGTAAATGGTAGAAACGCCGTGAATTGCGGGGTTGTGTGTGCTCTACCCACACATGGGTCTCTCAGTCCAATGTGACTACATAACAGTTTATTACACCACTATTTAGATGGACATGGTAAATGTTCATGCATTATTTAGCCTTGAAAAAGTCACTGTGTGACGAAACACGTGTTGGCTGTGTTTTACTGAACTTAAATAAATCATCCTTTGGAACATCAAGAATACTCCTGTAATATACACTTTGGACCTTCTACACCAGCTCTTATTGTTGCACTATATGATATTGACTTCTATGGCTGCTGTGGTCTTATCTGTACTTATGTATTTTGTGTATTTAGTTTTTTTATACTCAATATTTTTTTGCCCTTAGGTAGCAGGGCGAATTGACCACTCTTCCACCAGGTGTGAGGCAAACTACTCACAACAATACACGTTTGGGAATACACTAGGAGGTGCAGTACTATTGCCATTGATGTCCTTGTAAACCTGTTCTCCAGAGTCATGTATTCTGCATCCTGCACCACACAACATAATGAACCATCTTGTGTATATGTCTACAAACAGGAAGGTTTACCTTCCACCAAAACAACACTCGGTCCAGCAAAGCAGCCGTCCTTGCAGCTATGCAACAAGGAAACCTGAGATGCACGGATGAGTGTTGTCCTGCAGGAAGGGAGGAAATCATGTTTGCTCACATACACACAATGTGGTTGAATCTCACAATGGGTGGTGCAGGATGCTGGACACATCACTCAAAGGGCCAGATGTACCCAACTTTTTGCACATCGCAAACAGCAAATTTAGCTGTTTGCGACATGCAAAAATCACATTGCGATGCCCAATCCCCTTTTTGCGAGTTGGTAACCTGGTTACCGACTTGCAAAACAGGACTGCGAGTCGCAATTAGGAAGGGGTGTTCCCCTTCTTAATTGCGAGTCGCAGCCCGATGCTGTATTGCTTTGTGACCACGGTCGCAAAGCAATCACAGTTACCATCAGTGTCACACTGGTGGTAACCCATTTGCAAAAAGGAAGCGGTCCCCATGGGACCCCTTCCTCTTTGTGAATGGCATGGAAAACATTTTTTCAGAGCAGACAGTGGTCCAATGGATCACTGCCTGCTCTGAAAAAATGAAACGAAAACGTTTAATTTTTTTCGTTTTGTAATGCATCTCGTTTTCCTTTAAGGAAAACGGGCTGCATTACAACAAAAAAAAACTGCTTTATTTAAAAGCAGTCACAGACATGGTGGTCTGCTGTCTCCAGCAGGCCACCATCCCTGTGAGTGCCGCCACTGGCAAGGGGGTCGCAACTTGCGACCCACCTCATTAATATTAATGAGGTGGGCCTTTGCGACCCCCTTGTCAGGGACACCATCCTACATTCTGGATTGTGACTCGCAAATAGCAATTCGGTCTCGAATCGCAATTTGCGAGTCGCAATCCAGAATTTTGCTACATCTGGCCCAAAGTGTCTAGGAGGATGCATGTGGATAGCACACTCCCAACCGTCACTCGAACAACATTCAACGGGTGGCTGACGAGTCAGTTAATAACTGAAATATCTGTTAGAACAATTTCCAAGTATATCTGAACATCTCCACTTGTGGAGTGAGCACATATCTTGGCAAGTTTAGACAGTCAAATCAATGAAAGGGGTACATGTGTTGAAGACCATGATTAAAAAATCAAGGTGGGTGTAACACACTGGGAACTGTGGACTGGCAGAGTGTGCAAATGCTGACTACACACAGATAATATTCAGGTGGCATAGTGTGCCATTAGGGATCCATTAGGGGTCCACAAATGTGTGCCTTGATGTGGGGGTTTGTAACATGTTACTGGCCCACCAGTAGTAAGTAAATGATGAGTCATGTCAACAAGCACTAAAGTCAAAGACTGACCTTTCACTATCCCATTGCAAAGGATGATGCCTTACCTCCTGCAGACCTGCCTATCCTGGATTTAACAGAAGATCTGGATGACCAGCTGCCGACCATCAATGAAGAGACTCTTCAGGATATCCTGGGCTCCTTCCAGACACCACCTCCAGTTGCAGGGAGGACACACAGTGTTGGAAGGTCTCCATATGAACCACCCAACTACTAACAAACAGCACAAACCAGTCCTGCCACAGCCCTGGACTCTGAGGACCCAGACATTATCTTTCAGTGGACAGTGGTAGGAGTCCAGCGGGAGCTGGCACAGCAAGTGGGGCGGGAACGTAAACCAAGGCAGGCAGCCTAGAGGGAGTGCAAAGGTGCCTCAGTCCGAATAAATACAACTCAGCTGCCATCAGGGGCACCCACTCCCTGCTGCATGGACTTCAGCAGTCCATGGTCGACATAGCTGCTGTCATGAGGAATAGGCTTGACCAATAGCCCAACCAAACTGGCAGCAGCATGATAGATAATAGGTTGGAGGCTTTATAAAATGCCCTGGAGTCCGTACAGGGGGAAGTGGCCTCCCTCAGTTAAAACATTGCTGTTTAGCAGCTACATTGATGTAGCAGTGATGTTGCGGAATCAGCAGTTCCTCCTTGCTGCAGTGATGCCTATGTATTCCCACAAATGGCAGCTGTCAAGACCTTTGATTCCACATCTCTATCCCCTGATGTGTGGGTGCCCCCCTCAACTTCAACAATAGCACCACAGATGGCACAGAAGGCACTACACACATCATAGGTTGAAGAAGTGGAAGGAACAACATCCACACGTAAAGCCACCCGGTAGCTCCAGTCTGTGCCATATGGACAGTATCTCTTTAGTTCTGTGCTTAAGATCATGCCAGTGTTGCGACAGCTGGCAATGAGCCCTCTTCACTCTTCCACTGTTGACTTATATTGTATGGACTGTCAACACCTCCTCACTAATGCACACTTCTTCTACGTATGTCTCATGACATGTCCCTCACCCTTAGACTCTGAATAACAATTATATGGCTTGGGATCTCTCATGGGGTCAGTGATCAGTACATTGTACAGCATTGGAAACCAAACTTGCACATGTAAATAAATCTCCATATTCACATGTATCTTGCTCTTTTTTCAGTGTTCAAACAACTCATATAAATGTATGCACTGTGTGAAGCTATGTCAATGAGAACAGAACCCAATGACATGTGTGGCTTACAGTCCGACACAACAACACACACTAGGACTCAAACATGATAAAGGTGATCGGTTGTATTGTGGACTACAACCAACTTTCGGAGCCTCCCAAGCAGGTATATTGACATATGGCATGTATTGTTCAAAACTCAAGTGTCCGGAAATTTTCCTGATCCCTGATGATTGTACCAGTACAACAAATATGTGGGGAACAGAAGAGGCATATTTAAGACTGTGATGGGCAGCTGTCAGTGTACCCGTATTCATACCCCAAATAAGGTGTAGTTTAATGTGCTAAACCTTTCAAGTATGATTGTGACAGACCTTAGTGATGACAAATGATGTTGCATTACTACCTGTCAAAGATTTTAAATCCACACACAATGTGAGTGTCAGGAACTGTGCTAAAAACTGTCTTGAGCAACTGATGTCATACTGCAGCCACTCAGACAGCTCCTTGGTCATAGAAGATACACATAGTCATACATGAAAATCAATACTGAATGCATAACTAAGGCATTTCTCTAACCTGGCCAGTGCAGACATGAGAACACCCAGACAGTCATTTATCATAGACACCTACTTGTCTAAAACTAACAGGATTTATTGGTACTTAAAAACACAGCCTATTAAAAACCTAAACTAAACACTAACCTACACTAAGCTTACCTATACTAACTTATCCTAACTTACCCCTACAGCTATCTCTTCTGATCTCAACATCTTATACATGTAACACCGCACAATAAACAATGTCCCCCCCACCCCTCTTAAGAGACAATATATGATTGGGACAACAAGAACTAAAGCTACACATAGACTAACTTAACCTAGAGCCTAAACAAATATATATTTTTTTGTATTTTTATATACTAAACATTTTTTTTTTATTCAGAGAGCCCAATACATAACCCCCCACCCAAACCCCCCAAAACAAAAAAAATAAAATAAACCAACCCCCCAACTATACTATGTCCTACAACTAACCTAATCCATGCTACCTAATCTATTACTACCCACCTAAAACCGATGGAAACTATTTACAATATAGGAAGAGGGAAGGAACTGGGAGGCAGTGCAAATTGTTGCTAACATTTTTTAGCTTTTTCTTACAGTAATTTAAAAGGTTGTAATTTCTAGCATTGTTCTGCTCTAGTTAGGCTAATCTGGCCTTAATCTCAGCCCTGTCCCTCCTCATGTCTGACTCAGAGCTGGAAAATGTGGCAGCTGGTGGTGGGTGTTTCTGGGCTGGTGTTGAAGTGTGTGCTGTGGATGTGGAGGGTGTGGGACCAACTGAGGCACCCCTGCCCTTGCCATGGAACTAGATTAGTTTTGGTGGTTGTTGCCTGTTTAGGTGGTTCCCCATGTGGGAATGCCTGCCAAGACCCCAATGACTTTTCACTCCATTATCTCTTGCCCATCTTCCGGTAACCTCCTTGCACTTCCAGAGCATGGCGGAAATGCTCTGCCCTCTTCTCAAAAGCATGTTTCTGTGCTGAGCTCATAGTGGTAGCTAAACAATGAGGAGAACATGTGATCAAAAACTGCATTAGGTAGAGGTAGAAGAACCATGCAACATACAGCATCATCAAACAACACATATTGTCAACCAGACATACCACAACAATGTCAAGATCCAAATCAAGACTAAACTGCCTACCAGGCATCTACGGTATCATGTTCATGTCTCAGGGACAACGGCTATCTAATGTTGCACATTAGGGCCTCGATTTAAGTTGGAATAGTGCCTCCTTGCGCCACATTGGCGTCATCATTCTTATGAGGCTGATGTGGCCCAACAAGGCCAAAATCTCTCTGCCGTAGTCACAAAATGGGGCAATGCAAGCATTGCACCTCTTTGTCACCCCTTACACTACATTATGCCTTGGCCATGCATCATGGATGCAAGGTAGGGTTCACTGGATAGGGTGGCATAAAAAATGGCGCTGGGGATTCTAAGAGATTCTACAATGTCATTTATTTTTTCTTCTTTTAACACCTGCTCAGAGCAGGCATTAAGGAGCACACCATTGCTTAAAATGGGCCCCTATGTACAGTTCAAGCTTAGTGCCAATATTTTTGCACTAAGCCTGAACAGTACATCAATATAGTCTACAAATTTTAGAATATTGCCCCCTACCCTGTGGCATGGTATGGCAAATTTCTAATGCGGTGCACACATGGTGATAGTAGGGGTGTGCTAAGGGGCACAGGAAAACTGGTGCTCCACTGGGTGCAGCATCAGTTTTCATTAATATTAAACTACCTGTCACATGCCTTTGTACATCACCTAAGTACCAGGTAAACACTCACCATGCACATCTCATACACATATGATGTGACCATGCTCACTCACAATTATCATGATGGATAGATCATGTAAGTTAATCTGTACACATCTTGTTTGCTACAATCCGAAGACATGTCCCACATCCATCTGGAGCAGAGCTGAAATCTCAATGTGTACTCAGCTGACTGTTGCCCATCACAAAAATGCTCCATGGACAGCCGCTGCATCGTTGATAAGGCTCCTAGCGACCTCAACACATGTACATAATTTGTACAATAGTAAATTAATGCAACGCGTGGCACACAGTGCAGCAACATGTGCTGTGACAAATATGTTGGCAACAGCCATGCAAGTCTAAAAGCCACCACCTCTGACACATATCTTGTCTGGCATCACTGTGTTTGTGGGCATAATTGCCTTTCCTAAGACCCACAATTCCAGTACAGCACACGTTGACACCTGTGAATCAATCATCTTATTCCACATCCTCAACATTACATCAGACATGATGTTGATACCCAAGTTTAGATGATGGTTTCTTATTTGTCACCCATGCCATTTTAACATGGCATTGCACACATTATACCTTCTCCCACACAACCCTGGATCTACACATGACACACAAGGTGACACTTACTGGCTGCATCAGGGTCTTCAAACCAGGAAACCTCTCCAACAGTGTAGGGTGGTGGTCCACCTGCAAGACATGACAGGAACACATAGTTTTGTGATTGTTGAACACACAAAAGCATGGACAGCTGTTACACATTCAACTTGTTTAGCTGAGTAAGCTAGTCAACTTAGTGTTAGGAATAAACAACTGACAACTATTACATGTCTGTCATTAAGACAAAGGGCCAGATTGAAAAGGCCCTAGCGCCGCCATGACATAACGTTCAGTGACGCTCCGGTGGTGCTTTTCACTGCACCATATGTACAAGGAGCTGTAATGCCACATTTTGTAGCATAACGCCTACATGTAAATATGGGCCTGTATGACACAGTTTTCTGCGTTACCGGGGCGTGCAATGAGTGTTGCAGTGGACGTTCCATCGCAACACCTGTAGCTTTTAACGCTGCCCCAGAGTTACGAGATATCGTAAATTAACGGCAGTGCCAAAAGAGTGAAAGTCAGCTTTCACTGTGGCCAAATCCTCCACCTGGGGGAATACGATGTAGCTGCGCATATGTTTCAGCAGGGCAGACAACACTTAGGTCAACACGTTGGAGAACATTGGCTGAGACACCCCTGATGCCATGGCCACTGTTGTTTGGAAGGAACCACTTGCCAGGAAATGGAGCACTGACACTACCTGCACTAGGGGGGATACCTGTGGGGTGGTGGATAGCTGAAATCAGGTCTGGCTCCAATTGGGCACACAGTTCTTGGATGGTGGCCTGATCAAGTCTGTAGGTAAGTATTATGTGCCTTTCCTCCATAGTCGCCAGGTCCACAAGGGGTCTGTACACGGGGGGATGACTCCATCTCCTATTCATCCCCAGCGGTTAAACCCTAGGGTGGATACGGCGAGCAGAGGGTCATATTCACACATTTGTTGCAATAAAAATGCATTTCTTCCTTTACAGAAACAGTATGTGAATTTGAAAATCAGTTGATGTGCCAATGTCTGCTGTGACACAGTTAGGTGCCATGGCCTGTGCCCCCCTGGAATGGCGGCTGCCTGACCTCTGAGGAGTGCAAGTGGAAATGAGGTAATTCCACTGGTGTTGTGTGCCGTTGTGGTCGGCGGTCAATGACCCCAGCGCAACTTCGCATTGGTTACCATTAAGTCCTAGGGGTTCCAGGAGCCAATGGCGATGTACGCCGGCAATGATGGTACGCACTGCCATGGACGTGATCGCCATTTTCTATCTGTTCAATCACTTGTTACCTGACCTTCAACAGGAGAGGACCTATACTGCAAGTGCTGCTGTGACCTGTGTCTGGCAGCGACAATGGATCAAGTATCTGGGGAAAGGAACCTAGCCTTCACTACGGAGGAGTTGGAGAGACTGGTGGATAGGGTCCCACTCCAGTATACTTCACTTATTGGTCCTCCAGACAAACAGGTGAGTACACTGTGAGCATGATGCGTGGACCCTGAATGTATGGAGTGCTGTGTGTGCATGCCTCGTGTAAGAGGGGGCTTAGGGGTCCTGGGTAGAGTGCTGCATGTCTGGTGGTCAATGTCTGTGCGTAAGGTGATGGGTGGGATATTGTGGGACTTGAGTGCAACAGTCCAGACGGTATCACTAATCCCTTTTTTCTATGCAAATTTCCCCGCAGGTCAGCACCCATCAGAAAAAGGGTATTTGGCATGCCATCGCCAAGGAGGTGCGGACCCTGGGAGTCTTTGACAGGCAGAGCACCCACTGCCGCAAATGGTAGGAGGACCAGCGCTGCTGGGCAACGAAGACGGCGGAGGCCCAGCTGGGGCTGGCCTCCCAACGAGGAAGGGATGCTCGTCGTAGCCTGACCCCCCTGATGTTCCGCATCCTGGCAGTGGCCTATCCGGAGTTGGATGGGCGCTTGAAGGCATCAGAGCAGCCACAAGGGGGTGAGTACAGATTCAGAAGCATGACTGTGCGTGCATTAAGGTTTTACCTGGGTGGGGGATGTGGGCTGTGGATGCCCCTAGTCCAGGGCGAACTGGCAGGGTAGGTCCCTTGTTGGGCAGGCTCTGAAGCACTCCAACCCAATAATGTTAGTGGGCATCTACTACTGGAAGGGTCGTTTGGGTTTTAGGTGTGCAGCTAATGGCGTTAGGCATTATACCCCATGGGCTGGTGACTGGCTTTGTACCTGGTAGTGCATGGCCTACTGTATAGAGCAGCTCCCTGTGTGTTGTGTACGCCAACGGTAGTGGTGTTGCTGGCATTGACCAAGTGTATCCTCTGTCTCCCCCCCCCTTTTTGTTTTGTTACCTTGTCCTTGTGTGTATTAGCATTATCTGGGAGAGGAGCATAGGCACCGGCAACGGAGGGAGCTGAGGGGAGCACCACGACAGAGACAGGAGGGGACACTACAAACACCAATTCCTCCTCCGATGGAAGCTCCCTGGTGGTGGCGGACACCTCTGTGCCCACCCCAACAACAGGTACAGCCGCCACCCCCGTACCAGCACTGCCCTCCCAGCAGCCTCTCAGTGTGTTTCCCGTGCCCGCTCACCCAGGAGGGTGGGCATCTCCTTTGCCTCAGGCACCTCAGGCACGCCCCAGTCAGCCCTGCTGCCCTCAGTGAGGAGGCTAGTGACCTCATGAGATCACTCACTGTTGGGCAGTCAACCGTTCTGAATGCCATCCAGGGTGTCAAGAGGCATTTGCAACAAACAAATGCATACCTGGAGGGCATTCACTGTGGCGTGGCTATCCCAAACACACCTTCAGACCAGCATTCACCCAAATCAACACACAGAAGTGGCTCAGGCAAACACAAGCACCACACATCATCCCACAGGCACTCACACAAGCACCATCCAGAAGCAGACACTCCAACATCTACTGCCTCCACTGTGTCCCCCTCCTCCTCCTCGTCCACCTCCCTCCCTGTAGCGTCACCACTTACACCTGCATACACCACATCCTCATCCACTACCTCCATCACCAGCACGCCTATCACTACACACCCCTTCATGGCAGTCACCACCCCCACATCCATGCACACGTCCCCTGTGTCCTCTCCCACTGTGTCTGTGACCCCTCCTCCCAAAGTACAGAAACTCAACAACATACCCACCCAACAGCCATCCACCTCACAAAAGCATCTAGCTCATGCACCTGCACCCAAACACAGCAGACTGACACCTCTTACAACCACACCCTCTTCCTCCACTCCCAAACCTTCACCATCTTCCCACCCCAGTGTCCCTAAGCACCACCACCTGCACCGCGGCCACCACTGCCAGCTGCCCTGCAGCCAGCACCACAACCTGCACCGCCGACAGCAGCACCGCCACCAGCAGCAGCAGCCCCAGTGGGCAGCTGTCTGAGGCTGCAGGGGAAGGGCTGGAGCCTCCCCCCTCTACTGGCATCACCACCACCTACACCGCAGCCACCACCGCCAGCTGCACCGCGGCCAGCACCGCCACCTGCACCGTGGCAAGCACTGCGGCAAACAGCACCACCACCAGCAGCAGCAGCCCCAGTGGCCAGCCGTCCGAGGCTGCAGGGGAAAGACTGGAGCCTCCCCCCACCACTGGCAGCACCACCACCTGCACCGGCACTGTAACCACTGTACAGCTGTCCCCGTCGGCAGATGCACTGTAGTCATGCATCCATGGTGTGTCATGCATCCTGCACACAGAAAATCGTGTGGATCTGATGCCGAGGTTTGTGACTGGGCCTTTGCATAACCCATGGGCTGCATCACTGGGCACAAAGCCCCCTCCAGAACCCGTGGAAGAAGGCATCCACTCACCCTATCCTTGGAAGGATGAAGCACACTGGGCACCAATTCTCCTCCAGAACAAGTGGAAGAAGGCATCCACTCACCCTATCCTTGGCAGGATGAAGCACACTGGCACCAAGCCCCCTCCAGAACCAGTGGAAAACCGGCACCCACTAGCGAGACTGTGGCTTTGCACTCCCCAGGACCAAGCAGTGGGCAAACCACGGACTTGAGAGACTGTGGCCTTGCACTCCGCAGAACCAAGCAGTGGGCGAACCACCCACTTGAGAGACTGTGGCTTTGCACTCCCTAGGACCAAGCAGTGGGCAAACCATCCACTTGAGAGACTGTGGCTTTGCACTCCCCAGGACCAAGCAGTGGGCAAACCAACCACTTGAGAGACTGTAGCTTTGCACTCCCCAGGACCAAGCAGTGGGCAAACCCCCCACTTGAGAGACTGTGGCCTTGCACTCCCCAGGACCAAGCAGTGGGCAAACCACTCACTTGAGAGACTGCGCCCTTGCAATCCCCAGGACCAAGCAGTGGGCAAACCACCCACTTGAGAGACTGCAGCTTTGCACTCCCCAGGACCAAGCAGTGGGCAAACCACCCACTTGAGAGACTGCGGCATTGCACTCCCAGGACAAAGCAGTGGGCAAACCACCCACTTGAGAGACTTGAGGGACTGTGGCTTTGCTCTCCCCGGGACATCGCAGTGAGCATGGAGCCCTCCTCCAGGAGCAGTGGTGTTGTACCATCTTCCAGCTGAGGCCCCCCCCCTTCCCGGTCCCCCTGTGGTGCCTGTGTGTTTTCGACCTGATGCCCCTGCAGTGTTCTATCCGTATTGAGGCAGGAGTCAAGTGTGGGCTTAGCCTATGTGTTTTGGCCCAGTGGGCCACAGACATTTTGAGTGGACATTGTCCCGCCTTTTGTAAATATTGTATATTTTTGTAAATACTGTTTTTGAATTCTTAATGTATTTCTAACTATTTGTAATATAACACTCATTTGACTCAATTCCTTTTGTCCTTGCGTTATTCCTGACGGTTACGGGGTGTATATGTAATGTTGTTGCATGTGTTTGTGTGTATGGTGTTGGGGGTGAGGGTGGGGGTGGGGGTGGGCCTGTTGCGTGTTGCGTGCGTGTGTCATTCTCTTTTTCCTCCCCCCCTCCCCTATGTGCTAGGTGCAGTACTCACCGTGGTCATCATTGCCGCCTTTGGCACTCCTGGTATATGAGCAGAAACACCATCATGGGGAAGACATGCAGCTCGGGCTCCATGGTATCCTGGTTCTTCCGTGAGTGTCAAGAGGTGAGTGGTTTCCCTTCAAAGTACTGTTTCCACCATACCGCCCCGTAAAAGCTGGCGGATGGGTGGGTTGTAATGGGGTGGGCGGTACATTGTCTTCCTCCTGACTGTTAGTGGTTACCGCCACGGTGTTTGTTGATACCGCCGCGGCGGTCGGAGTGTTAAAGTGCCTGTATCTGTTGCTGGTTTCCACTGTGGTCATTATTCCATTTTTGTTACCGCCGGTCTGTTGGCAGTATTACCGCCGCTTTAACACTGACCGCCAGTGTTGTAATGAGGGCCTAAGTCATTATGGTTGCACGTAGCATGTTTAGCACCAACCATGTGGATGCTATTTGTGCAAAGTGAAAATTGGCGTTTTGATGTCAATGGAATAGCCATGTAACCAACCTGCCTTAGAAAAAAATACAAATTGATTTAAAAAAATGGCAGAGTTTAACCAAGTTGATCTAAAGGCTATTATTTTCATGTGCCACCTATGGCAGGCATACACACAGTGCATTCTTCAGGCCTGGCACTGCCATCATGTGGCACCAGGCTTTCACACTGCCGCAATACTTGCTCTGGCAAAATGTTGACATATGATTAGGTTGTAGTTGCCTCCATTGGCAACATTACCTTCAAAAACGTAGACACAAGTGTTGCATTATGAGGCAATCACTTCTTCTTAAATCTGTGTTCTTGTCATGTCACTCTGCACATACATCCCTCAAGGCACACACTCCTATAACTAACACTACTCCTGGAGCATGTTTCTCATCACTTAAACATTACTTTGCATATTTAAACAGTTGTAAAGACCATGATACACATGCACTTTTGTGCCTGGGAAACATGTACCCTTGCACCATTGCACATGTGTCTGATATTTGGAACTTAATTGTGTATATGTGATACACAAGGTATACAAAGAAGAATGTGCAATTTGCTGCAACCGGTGTATTGTTGAGTTCTCATAAATGCTGGTTGGTTTATAAACTAAACCCTTGTCATAACATGCTGTAGTCATCCTTATGTCTTACTGTCATGCACATGCAAAGGAAGATTTTGAAATGCAAAAGGGGTACCCCACCGCAGCTTTCTTGCCTCCATTGGGTAGCCCTGGATTACTCAGCCACCAATATCCTCCATGTTGGGGAGGTAGTGGCACACCAATCAGATGAACCCCCCCAGTTCATCTCCACTCATTCGCTTGGCTCTCCCCTTCCCCAACATTTTGCAGTTACCCTCCACTGCAAAAAACAAATGACCCCAAAAATAAGAAGGCACTACCCCCACCTAACCCCAAATAACCCAACAAATTACACTACCCCAAGACAAACACCCGACAATACAAATACAATAACAGGACAAAATACTACATAAAACTTACAAATATAACAAATTGTACTAAACAGCAACAGGATACAACACAAAACTTTCAAACTTCAATCATGAATCCCCCCTTCCTGCTACACTGCACTGCAGAATCCAAACTGCCCACCTCCCCAACTGTGCATAGCGCTTGCTGCCCCAACCAAACATACTGCTAACTAGGAAACATCACTTCCACCTGCTGGCCCCCACCCACCACCTTGCTGGAATGCCTTTACCAAGTTGGTGTCTCATATCCTCAGTCTCAATCTTGCTCCCAATCACCAATTTAGGACTACTGTGGGCTGCTCCCAGCCCACCCACAAGGCGCTCTGGGTGCATCTCCAGTGCTACATTTACAATCCCACAAGCCTCTGGTCTCCCGATGGGTCCTAAGATCCGTTTAGGTGATCAGCATGATGCCCCAGGCTAGGAGTAATTTATTTTGACCCCCACTTCCACTTCAAGTGTTTCACAATTCTCCTTTGCCATGCTGCCACCCCAATGCCTCTTATGGCGGGTGCAGTGTCTTGACCCTCCTGTCAACTGACATTTGATCCAGCCAACCACAACCAGCTTCTGGGCTTGATAAAAAGTGATTTTTGCATGATGCAACTAATCAAAGCTGCGCGGGATAAGTCATTGAACACTTGTTGTCCCGTTCTCTCAGAGCCTTTTTCATCTAGGGGAAACTGCAGCCCAACCTCTGGACCCAAGGACTGAAATTAGGGAAGAAGGTAACATGAGCATTAGCTATATGTAATTGACTGGCACTGTGAGTTGCTTGGAGAATCACGTCCCAGTATTGGACGTTTATGAGGCTTGCTATGATGTGACAAGAGTGTGCTCCAGGCTTTCATGGTGCACCTGGGATGCGATGGACTCCCTCCACTGAAAAGATTTTGGAAAGTGCTCATGTCTGCAGCTGTTTCAGGATGACATCGTCCACAAACAGGTCCATGGCTGGACCCCTGGTGTTGAGAGGTACCACTGTTATCCATACATTATTTCAGCAAGACCAGCCCTCCAAGTCTTTCAACTCCTCTCACAACTGTTAAACTGTAGCTTCACATCATTTGTTCTATGTGGCCACATACTCACATTTGCATTCCACAACCTATGTGCCCAATGAGTGTATTTTGGTAATGTGATTACTCATGTCAGCTATGAGTCAAGGGAATGACACAATCAATCTATCTTTGTCATTCATGACACATATAATGTGACAAGGGTCTGTGACTTGTTAGTACATTGCTTGTCTTACATGCACATTCCTAGATGATTGGGTGTGATTCATCTAAACATGTATGTGGACTGGTCCCTGTATGTCACTCTCTTGCTAATACATGTGAGTGGCACTGACAAGTATGTTCTTGGTACTCACATGTAATATTACCATTCAGACTTTGCTAGGTTACCCAGCAGACAGAAACCTACCATTGTAGGTGCGTGCTAGCCTTTTCCTACCTAGCCTATATATCTGTAGAGCAGTTCATGTATATTTCCAGGATTGCTACAGGCATATCTCAAGCCAACACACTTGCGTGATATGTGTGTGACATTGTAAAATGTATTAGCTACAGACAATGCCTACATTCCACCAACACATTAATGTGGTACTAAATGATTGTAAAATGTTTTTGTTCCTGACTATGGGGCAGAATAAAGTGAAGTGGCGCAGCAACTAGTGGTGGGCCACTTTTCTTCCCCCCTTGGAACCCCTCTACCGTCACCTTGTGTGCTCCTTATTTTGAATGCTGCCCACCATGGCACAGGGGAGGGGGCATTAGCGTGAAGGTATTTTACGCAGTTGATGTACTGGTCAAGGTTAAAGCAAACATTTTGACCCTAATCCTGAATAGTACTTAGGGTCCCATTAGTACCAAAGGTGAGCCCCCTTTAGACAGCTGCTTTGAGTAGCAGCAATATATGACACAGTTGTTTTTGTTAGATTCCACTGCACAATTTTGGCAACCCCTCTACAGGCTGTACACACCCCTTGCATACTTAATTCCTGTCACAGGCATTTTGTGGCACAGTGTCTTGTTGTTGCCCCTCCATCAGTTGTACACCACTGTTGTCATCCTCCTCATTGGGAACATCTACTTGTTCATCCCAGTGGACATGTGTGCGTTGACAATTGTTATGCAAAATGGCACACACAAGGATCATTTTGCAGGCAAGGGGTGGTGCACATAACTGTCCTCCTCCTGTAAGATGTAGGCACCTGAACCTTGATTTACGGAGGCCAAATGTTCAGTCCACTACATTTCTGATCCTTATGTGGCCTTCATTGTAGGCCTGCTCTGAATCCGTTGTAGGATTTCCAAAAGGTGTCATGACCCAAGGCTTTGTGCCGTAAGCTTGGTCAACTGCAAAGGAATGCGAGAACATGTGTCAATCATGCACATTAGTTAATTGCTAGGTGACATGGCCTGTATTTGTTTTGAGTGAAGTGGTGTAGCAGACTTACATCTGGTGTTGGGTGCATTCCTGTTAGGATAGATGGTTGCATTGGTCTGTGGTGGTGCACTTTCCTATCATGGGTTGTATCTTAGGTACATGGTGATTGTAATTGGAATTTTTGTCTGGCAGTACACCTATGCCAAATATGTGCAATGTTCTCTATATTATACCTAGGGGCACACATTTACAAGGCCCTAGCAACTCCTTGCACCACATTAGCCTAATCTTTGTAGACACTATTGTGGGCCAACTAGGCTAAACATCATAGCATCATCTTTAGAAAGTGACACTACCCATGCAGTGCAACACTTAGGCCCTCATAATGAACACGGCAGTATTTACTGCCATGTTCAGGCTGACCGTCATTTAACTGACCGCCAGCACCCCTGGGACCCCGCCGGACACATAACGAACATTCTGCTGGGCCGGCGGGTGGAAACATTGTTTCTGCCCGCCGGCCCAGCAGAATGCATGGCCGGAACATTGCCGGCCGCTCCACATAGAGCCCGCGTCAATTCCTCTGTATGGCGGGTGCAGCTGTACCCGGTCGCGCAGATCACTGCCCCTTAATCGGGCAGTGACCTGCACGATGAGGCACTGCACAGGGGCCCCAGAGCACCCCTTCCGCCAGCATTTTCCTGGCTGGGGAACCCACCAGGGAAAGGCTGGTGGCAGTAGGGATCAATATCCGAGGGGCAGCAGCGCTGCCCTGTCGTATAATGATTCCCTCCACCGTCAGGCTGCCTGTCGGAGGCAGCCTGGCGGTGGAGGAGGGCCGCCTATGGTGGCACTCCATGTGGTCATTATATGGCGGTTCAGCCAGCCATGCCAGTCTTTTCACCCGTCGCCAGCATGGCGGGCTGAACCGCCGGTGTTCATGATGACCCCCTTAGTGACCCTTTACGAGACATTATGCCTGTGCAAAGTAACATGTATGCAAAGGGTGTGTTCCACAACTAGCAAAAGCAAAAATGGTGCAGAGGAATATCAGAGGTTCCAGTGTGTCATTGTTATCTTTTACTTTTGGTGCCTACACAGAGCAGGCTTAAGTATGCGGCACGCCATTGCTTTAAATGTGCCCCTATGTACTATTCAGGATTTGCACCATACATTTGGCAAGAATCCTGCACATTTATTCTATGGCATCCATCATGTTGAGACTATTGCACCTAATCAGCGCCATGGTGCGTAATATATTGAATATGGCATACACATGATGGGGGTAGGGAGGCGCTAAGGTGCGCAAGTAAAGTAGCACTGCTTTGGATGCTGCCCATCTTTTCTGACATGTGGCCCTTAGTGCCCTCACTTTAGACCTACAGAAGAGTAATGTAGTTGACATGTGTACCTATTTTGTGTGTTGTGTGCCACGTGCCAGCAGGCTTCTGCCTGTGCCTCATCTCTGGTGGTCTAGTGCCCATCTACAAGAAAGTATCTTCTATCTCTCTCTCTTTTTTCCTTACTCCTGTTTTATACTCCTGCCTTGTACCTCTGCTTCACTTCGTTTTTCTATTTTTCCTTTTTCCCCTCTCCTCTCTTCTTTTCTGTCTCTTCTGTTCCCTCGCCCTCCTGCGCATCTGCTGCCCCTTCAGCCCCTGCATCCCCTGCGGCCCTGCTCCCCTCCCCGTGAAGCACTTTTCCCACCTTCCTGCTTCCCAGCTGACCGGAACCATGCCTTCCTCTTTGTCTTAATGGCGGCGCGGTACAGCCATGCAGTCGACGCATGCAGTGGGTATACCGCTGGCGTGTTGAAAGCGTATCAAAGGCAAGCCTGTCTGCGTCCATCTGCACCTGGACCGCACGCAGCGCCAGGAACCTTCCATTATGATGCCACAACCCTCCATCGCCTTAACACTGGATGTCTCAGTGCCTGCTGCAACGCATCTCCTAAGGACACCCACTGACCTTTTTCCTGCCAGAGCTGCAACCTCAGTTTTAGCCACAACAAACAGTCGGAACACCCTAAACCTGAAACCACCGACGCATTCACAACCTCATCAACTGCCTCCTTCTGAATATTCGCTCCCTCCATAAGCACATCACTGAACTTTGGGACCTGATCGACTCGGCCCGTCCAGACACTGCATTCCTAACCAAGACCTCGACCACCCCAACCTCCGGACAAGACATCGCCATCTCAATCCCAGATGGCTGCAACATCCTAAGGAAGGACCGGCCCTCCCGTCTGGGCAGGGGACTGGCCATCGTACACAAGTCCTCACTCCACATCACAGTCAATACGGAGGAACACTGTACCACAATAGAATACCTTCACTTCCTGATCCACACACCTCACAACTCCTCCCTCCGTGGCACCCTGGTCTACAGGCCACCCGGCTCCTGCCCAGCATTCATCGATGCCATTGTAGACATTGCCTCCCCTCCCGCCCTGGTGGCCACGGTCTACCTGTGACTTGCATTTCCACCTCAAGGACCACAACAACTGAAACACCACTTCCCTACTTGACAATTTCGCCACCCTTGGCCTCAGACAACTGATCACCATGCCCATGCATGTCGCAGGACACACACGTGACCCCATTTTCACCTCAAGCTACCGGATTACCATCAAGAACATCTCCACCCCGGACTGCACTGACCATCACTGCCTACACTTTGCCATCACCACACCCAACAGCCACCTCCACATTCCCAGGGTCCCTCACAGGAAATGGAATGAAATCACTGACGAGCAACTCACCACAACCATTGCCAAATCACCCCGCCTCCCACTGATGACACCAGCACCGCAGGATGCAACCTCAGCTCCTGGATCACCGAATGCGCCAACTCCTTAGCCCCCCTCCAATCAGCTTCAGTCAAGCGCATTCCAAAAAAAGCCAGCTGGTTCACCACCCAACTCCAAGAATCCAAGAGCACCTGCAGGCGCCTAGAGAAGAAATGGAGAAACAGCAATACTAGCAAAGACCTCACCTCCTTCAGAGCCGCCACTGCCACCCACCACCAATGCATCAAGAACCCAAAAAAAGCTGCTCTCCATGAACGCATCAACACCTTCCCGCACAACACAAGAGAACTCTTCAGGTAATCAACAAATTCACCAACCCCCCCACCCGAAGCCACCAACACCCTCCATCGCAAGACCTCTGCGACAAATTGGCCACTTTCTTCCACCACAAGATTAAGGACATTTATGACAGCTTCCTCCCACAGAACCTGCCCAGCATCCGAACCTACGACCGACCCAGCCCCCCAGAACCCACCCAAACCATTTACAGATGGTCCACGCTCACCACAGAAGAGACTGAAAGCATCATGAACAGCATTCACTCCTGAGCTCCCACAGACCCCTGTCCTCACCACATCTGCAACAGAGCCAGCGCATCCATCGCCCCCCAAACTCCACAAGACACTGAACTGCTCTATCAGCACAGCCACCTTCCCCAAAGGCTAGAAACATGCCAAAGTCTGCCCCCTCCTGAAGAAGCCCACGGCCGACCAAACACAGCTAAAGCATTTCTAGCCCATCTCGCTACTAACCTACCCGGCCAAAGTACTGGAAAAAGCCATCAACTCACAGCTGCGAGGATTCATCGATTACAACAACTCTCTGAATACCTCTCATTCTGGCTTCCCCAACAACCACAGCACAGAGACAGCTCTTTTCACATCCACCGATGACATCCGCACACTCCTTGACCACGGCCACACCGCAGCACTCATACTCCTTGACCTCTCGGCAGCCTTTGACACAGTCTCCCACAGCACCTTGTGCACCACACTCTACAACACAGGCATCCAAGGAAAAACCTTGCAATGGATTCACTCCTTCCTCTCTGGAAGAACACAGAGAGTCAAACTTTCACACTTCATATCCAAACAAACAGAAGTCAGCTGCGGAGTCCCTCAGGAATCCTCCCATCCTCCCTGAGCCCAACACTCTTCAACATCTACATGGCCCAGCCTGCAGCCATCATTAGAGGCCACAGAATGAATATTGTGTCATACGCCGATGACACACAACTCATCATATCCCTCACTGAAGACCCAGACAAAGCTAAGAAGAACTTTCACACCGGAATGGAAGACGTCCCTGCCTGGATGAGGGAGAGCTGCCTCAAGCTCAACTCAGACAAGACTGAGCTCATCATCTTTGAAAACTCCCCTTCAGCCTGGGACCACTCCTAATGGCCCTCATCACCTAGTGCCCCACCTACTCCGACTGACCACGTCCGCAGCCTAGGAATCATCCTCGACTCTTCCGTATCAATGACCTGACAGGTAAACACAGTCACCTCTTCCTGCTGGCACACCCTCCGCCAACTCCAAAAAACCTTCAAATAGATCCCAGTTGAATGCTGCAAGACAGTCTCCCACGCCTTAGTCACAATCATGCTTGACTATGGCAACACACTGTACGCTGGCACCATGACAAAAAATATCAGGAATCTACAACTCATCCAGTACGCCACTGCCAGACTCATCCTGAACCTCCACCGCTGGGAACATATCTCCCAACACCTGAGGATCCTCCATTGGCTCCCAGTGGAGAAGAAAGTCAACTTCAAGCTGCTCCCCCACACCTACAAGGCCCTTCACAACATCGGACCGGCCTACCTGAATCATTGCATCTCTTTCCATAACCCCGCCAGACCCCTCCGCTCTACCCAGCAGGTGCTAGCCACCATCCCATGCATCAGGAAAACCACCGCCGGAGGAAGATCTTTCACCTACCTCACAGCTAAGAGCTGTAACAACCTGCCCACGCACCTTAGACAAAGCCAATCACTCACCATCTTTAGGAAGAACCTAAAGATATGGCTCTTCAAATGAGACCCAGGTCCACCACCAGGACTTTGAGATCCTCACGAGTGAGTAGTTCCACTTTATAAAAACTGATTGATTGAGTGATTGATAGGGCCCTGTGTGTGGCTGTCAATGTCACCCCTTTGTCCTTGAAATACCTCCCTTGCACAAAGTTTTGTTGTTGGCAATGCTGGCTGGCATAGGTATGTGCAAGAGGTTCATATGCTCAGTATGGGACAGTTATATGGGATGTATTGTGATGTATGCAAGACAGATGTGGGACAGGACAAGGTATGATGTGCTTTTCATCACTGCCCTGCATCAAGAGTCCAGCCCTGCAAAATTTCTGGCCTCTCCCTGTACATTTTCAGTAGTTCATCTGATGCAGGTGCCAATGTTTCATGGTATGGAGATGTAGGATTTACAGGTATGTTTGTTGGTGTGCTGTGAGATGTGCATTCCTGCACATGATCTTTTATTGATGGTGATTTTGTATTTCCATGTGTGCTGCACTATGCATCACACAAGGGAAAGTTGTACACAATGAGCATATCTATTACATTTTGCTGATATGTAAATGGTGATGGGACCACTCGGGTGGCAATACATATCAGTGCTGCCTGAGATTTCTCCAGGATAGTAAATGAGGGGCATTGCCAATATGTGAGTTGTTTGATGTTTGAATGGCCAATGGAATTCACATAGCAGAGCGATTCCTTGGTAAGTGTTATGTGTGAAGAATCTGTTTTTTGTTGTGAACCTGTGGACACGTAGTTGTTTGAGTCCAGCTTTTGTATTCATATGGGACATTGCTCCACCTATCCGTCCAGTGATGTGTCAGGAAGGCGGTGCCAGGGACTTGTAGATATGGACGTATGTAAGGGTGATGTGCATTGCATATGGTGTAGTGTTGCATATGTGTTGTGGTCTATACATCTGTGTTTCCCTGTCCTTGTGTGTTTGATTTAGTGTTTGTATTATTTGTACTACAGGTTTGGTGTGTTGTGTGTATCACAATTTGTATGGTATATTACCTACAAGTAGGCCATTGCCATATTGTCCATCCTAGAATTGTTGGTTTATAGTGGAGTGTCTGAAGATGTAAGCATCATGTACGCTTCCTGAATATTTTGCAAGGATGTTTGAGATAATTCGACGGTGGTCCACGATGGCCTGCACATTAATTGAGTGGGTATGTTTACGGTTCCTGTAGAGGTGTTTGGTTGCTGCAGGAGGAACAGGTTAGACGTGGCTGCAGTCCCATTTTGCCCAGCACATGTGAGAAGTCACCAATTAGGTAGAAACCTTGCTTGGGCTCCTGCTGCAGTTCCTAGGTGTTGGGGAACCAGATGTGGTGGGGTGTGAGACTGATGATGGCATCCAGGACCTTCGTAATGGAGGCAGAGAGGGATGGTTGGGAGATCCCACCCACTTGTACTGCAGTTGTCTGGAATGAACCTGATGCCAGTAATTGGAGGACAGCCAGGAGTTTGGTCATGGGTGGAATTGCTGTGTGACTCTGCACTGTTGCTGTGATGTCTGGCGCACTGTGGTGGAGCAGGTGTACAATAGAACCTCAGGCAATAGAGTCTGAAGACTTCTTCTTCCCTGGGAGCCATGATGGTTGCAATGCTGGTGAAAGATCCTCTCCTGCCTTCTATGCTGCCTTTGTGGCTGCTGTGGTGGTTTTTGCAGTTGCTGCGGTGGTGCTGGTTGCACTTGGCATTGTTGCAGTCATCCTCTACGAGTGCCGAGATGTAGGAGTAACAGGTCCATGTTGTCTAGTTGCTTTCCAATGCTCCTTCTGTGTGTTTCCCTTATGTAGTAGTGTGTTGGCCTCATTATAACGCCTGGGCTGACCAGGCGTTTAAATTGTGATGCTAATCAGACTTAGCGTTATTTTTTGGACCTGGTCGTTTGCGTGTGTCATTTTTCCATCAGGTTCTAAAATTGGCGCTAGCCGCCTAGCGTCATTTTTTAGGAGGGAACACCTACCTTGCATATCATAGTCGTTAAACGACGCAAGGTGAGGTGGCACTCTAAAAAAAATGACGATATGTCGATAATTTTTATGCTAGACCACTCTTGTGTCAAAATATAAATCTGCTGTTGAGTTAGCACTGCTTTTGCGTCAACAAAATGGTGCAAAGGCAGCGCAAACTTTTCTTAAATCTGGACCTCTGTCTCTTATCCTCCTATGTTCCCTATCTATTTCTTTATCAGAACCTCTCTACCTTTCTTGCGTAATCCATGAGCCTGATTTAAGAAAAGTGGCACTTTTCTTGTGCCCCTGAGTGCCCCCCTAACACCACCATGTGCGCACTTCATCTAAGATACGGCGCACCATGATGGTAGTTAAGGAACTAGCGTCAACAATTTTGATGCTAGTTCGGAGCTTTGCAGGATCAGCGTCAAAAATGTTAAGACTCATCCTGCAAAGCACATTGAGGCCCACTGTAAACAATGCTGTGATTCCTTTTAAAGGCTGCTCTGAGCAGGTGTTAAAAGTGCAGAACAAAATGATGCAAAGAAATCTTTTAGATTTCATTGTGCCATTTTTTCACCCCTCACCCCCCATGGGGGAACACCCCTCTGCATACATTATGCTTGGCGCAGGCATTACGTAGCGCAAAAGGTTACAAAGTGGCCCAATGCATGCATTGCGCCATTTTTTAAATTTGATGCTGTGATTTTGGCCTCGTTGGCAACATTAGCGTTAAAACAATTACGCTGATGTGGCGCAAGGAGGCACTAGGGGCTCTTAAATCTGCCCCTAAATCTTTCTCAACCCAGTGTGAGGATCTTTGGACCTCCCTGAAAACATATTTGGCTCTTTGTGTGTAATGTCTTATCAGAAAGCTTAACATTTACTAGGCACTAGCAGCATTTCCTGCTAACCAAGGTGTGCCCCTAGCAAAATTGGCAAATATTTATTAAAATTCTGAGAAGGATCGTGATGTCTATCTTCACTAATTCTCACACCTCGAGTTCAGTGCGTACCGGACTTTCAGCAGTCCTTCAGGGGACTTTAAAGTAAGGACCACAACTTACTTTCCTACTTATTTTTCCCTATTCCTATGGAGGGTAATGGGATTTATGTCCCAGTTTGAAGCAGATGACAGGAGTACGAAAATTCTGCGTGTATGTGAAAGCCACAAATAAGAATAAGTGATGCTGAACACGTTTTATTCATATCAGCAACAAAGAATCAATCTTTTTCTGATATCTGTCCTCCATTTTGCAAAATCATCATCAGATTTTAAAACCGGAAGTGACATCAATCGGCATTAGGTATTGCAATCTCCATATCTATTACGGTCATCGAATGTTCAAACTAAACAATTGCATTTTGTTTTTGTTCTGCCAGTGAATAATTTGTAAAAGAGTGAATGCCAATGCCCAGCACATTGCTTAAAAACCAGCTTCCAGTGCTGTTAAATGGTGATACCCAGACATGCTTTTCTTGAAGAAATATTAAATTGTATTGTATTGTATTGTAATAGTATTTATATTGCGCTTACTACTCCTGACGAGGCGTTGAAGTGCTTGTTCAGCGAGTAGCATGCTACTCCGGAACCCAAGAGGAACTAGTGGTGGATTAGAATAGGGAAATATGAGTATAGTTTTAGTATTATTATGAGTTAATTTGACCAGTGGATATGTGAGTTTGTTAGTTGGATTGACTGGAGTAATGGTGGGATAGCTGAGGGAAGAATCCAGAAGTGTTAATTGGGAGTTTGTAGTAATAAGATGAGGCTTGGGATGAGTAAAGGAGAGATGGAGGAGGGAGCAGTTGGTGGAAAGGGTTAAGGAGATCATAGTAGCAGGAAGGGTTTTGGATGAGTCAAAGGTGAGATAAATGAGGGAGAATTTAGTAGGGTTGGTTGGGAGATCATGGTAGTAAACTGAGGTTTGTGTGAGCTAGATGTGGAGGAGGAGGGAAGAGCTTAGGCAGGGTTGTTTTGGAGATGAAAGTAGTAGAATGTGTTTGGGATGAGTCAGAGTGGGGATGGAGGATAGATTGATAAGATACATGACATATGGTGATGGGTAGACAAAGTAAAGTTTACAAGAGAGTACATTTATATTATTTTTATTTATTTATACTTTTTTTTATATATATATATATATATATATATATATATATATATATATATATTTATATATATATACATATATATACACTTTTACAATCATTATTTTTTTCTTTAATTTATTTATCCATTATAATTATGTTTTTTTACTTTAATTCACTTATTTATAATTAGAATTTTATTTATATATTTACTTTAATTATTTCTATTAATTTTTTCTCTAGTACAGTAGAACTAGAGTAATAAATAAATAGATATGCAAACACATATGAGGGAATACATGTTCAAGGAATATAATAATGGGTATAATAATATGAGAAGAAACGTAGTATTGCATAAACACAGACTTTCAAGATTTGCAATATTTGAAGTTAATTAATAATTGTACTTTTCTAACATTTATTTCTTTCCTCAGTTTTTAAATAGTGAAATGCTTATGATAATAAAACATTTTATCAGTGTGATATAAAAACGATGGCAGGGATTCATAAGCATCTAATTTAACAACTTATCTAGGAGTTATGCAATGACCTATGAACATGTTAAGCATAGAATAACATACACATATATATGTATATACACATACACACACATATATAAACAGATTTAAAGAGTATGTGAGTAATTTATTGTTATGACATAGTTGTGATACATATTTCCTAAAGAACTATACATATCTATAATATACACATAATCAGATTAAAAATATTTATCAACACAGGCATATGAGGTCCATTGCTGTTTGAATATAATACTCATGAAGGAAAGAGTCAACTCTTGAGTAGTCTTCTGAAGAAAAGATAGTTTTCCGTGGATCTTATATCTGGGGGTAATGAATTCCATAGCTTGACTGCTTGAACGAAGTAGGATGTACATCTTTTTCTTGTATGGTGGTGTTCTAGGCGGGGTGCCAATCTTGAGCAGTGGTTTCTTTGTTCAATGTATTAGGTTATTTCGTTTCTGATAAAAAACGTCCATGTGGTCCAATTTGGTTATTTTCTGTAAGCTCCTAAACACTTTTTGTTGGGTGTTCCACAAGGTGGCATAATTTTATTACTTTCTTTCAGCCTTCCTACACCTTCCCTGTTTCAGAAGTTCAATGTTAAAACCTACTTTATGCTGATGATACTCATTTTAACTTTCAACATTCCACCAATCCAACCTTTTCCTTTTATGATCTTCCATGTACTGTAAAAGACACCCAAAGCACTACCCCAATGGAAGATGGCTAACAGTTTCCTAAAACTTTGCATACTGAGCTCTCAAATTCTCCCCATCTAACATCTAACAGATCAAACCAGACTAGTCTTTATAGATGACCTCTGTACACATTTGTCTTAAACATGTACACTCTACATGTCATTTAGAAATCAATCATCCCATTCTCAGTTGTCTCTAGAAACTTAGGCCCAGATTTAAGAGGGCCTAGTGCCTCCTTGCGCCACATTAGCATGTTTTTTTACACTAATGTGGCCCGGGGGCAAAATCGCAGAGCGAGATTTACAAAGTGGTGCAATGCATGCATTTCGCCACTTCCCTTGTGCCACATTATGCCTGCGCCAGGCATAATGTATGCAAGGGGAGCGTTCCCCCATTAGGGGGGCTGAAAAGATGGTGCAAAGAAATCAGAAATATTTCTTTGCGCCATTTTTTTGCCATTTTTAACTCCTGCTCACAGCAGGCGTTAAAAGGGGGCACACCATTTTTTATAGTGGGCCCCTAGGTACTGTTCAGGGTTAGCACCAAAATGTTGGTGCTAACCCTGAACAGTACATCAATAGCGTCATAAATTCTAATGCTATTGCCCCCTACCCGGCATCATGGTGTATCATATTTTAAATACAGCACACACATGGTGGCAGTAGGGGGTGCTAAGGGGTGCTAAAAAAGTGGTGCTACACTGGGTGCAGCGCCACTTTTCTTAAATGCGCCCCTTAAGCTTAAGCCACCAGCAAGTTCTGCCTAGTCTAATTGAAAATGCAAGTCTTTTCTCATAACAAAAATGACCCAATATATCCATACAAATGCCACTTGCGATCATCTGGAAAAATGAAACTAGTTTTAAAGATTCCTAAATTTAAATCTTAGGGACGTCACTACTTACAGGTGCAAGGAGCCTCGCTCTGGAACTCTATTGCCCTTGGTGTTAAATCTGATTGCAATCTTCTCACTATTTCAGAACACATCTCAGAACCTGACTCATCACCATTTAATTTATTGGTCTCCATGTTCTACAGTCTCTCTGCCTTCAGACAAGAATGAAGCTTTCATACAGTGCCAGGAGACTCTCTATATGACACAGTGAACTTTAGAATTATTCATAAATAATACAAGGCATTGAATCACAAAGTTGGGCAGTGCTGCACACACCTTAAAAAATCTAGGCCCCATTGTTTAATCAGCTGCCCTGGTGTGCCTCAAACAACCAAGCATTTATGAATAGAAGAACTTTGATATGGAAATGTGCTCCATTGACCGTTAACAAAAGACCTGCAGAATGATATCTCCTTTAAGCAAAATAAAGAGCTAGTCATCTCTCCAGTCTGAAGAGACTTATTAAGGCCCCAAGTATCACCACTGGAACCACCTGCAGAAGGCTAAAAGTTTAATTTGTCTATATCAGCTACAGCAGATAAAATAATTTGGCTACATCAGATAGGTAAAATAATTTGAGATCCAAAACTAATCTGGTTCACTATTGTGCTTTTTGGAAATGGCCTTCTCTGCAGGGTTATCCCAAACCTATTTGCCTTTCCTCCTATTTTTCTGACTCTATTTTTGTTGGCTTTAAGACTGCCAATCAGTGCTAAAGAGCATGTGCTCTCTCCCCTAAAACTTGGTATAATTGTTTTACACCGGTTTGGCTTATTTAATTTACCTGTAAGTCCCTAGTAACATTATATACCATATACCCAGGGCATGGAAATTAAATGCTACTAGTGGGCCTGCAGAGCAGATTGCGCCACCCACAAAAGTAGCCTTTCAAACTTGTCCCAGGTCTACCACAGCAGGGCCTGCGTGTACAGTTTACTGCGACATTGACTTGGCAAGTCAAAGTACTTGCCAAGGCCTAAACTCCCTTTTTACTACACCTACGTCACCCCTATGGTTGGCCCCAGATAGCCCTATGGGCAGGGTGCTGTGTATGTAAAAGGTAGGATATAGTTTTTTATGTGTTACATGTCCTAGTAGTGACAAACAGCCTATTTTGTTTTTCACTACTGTATATACGGCATTAAGACATCCTATATATATGTGTAAGTGCTAATTTCTGATCTGTGAGGAGTAGTGTGGGCATGTTTGGTATGTTTGGATTGGTAATGAGACACCCTGCTTATTGGTGTAGGGGGATCTTTCATTATTATTGTGGAAAAGCAATTTTTAAAAAGTGGGCCTTTTCCTGTGCTTATGACTCTTGTGCTTTGCAGCCTGACTCCCACCCTCGTCTAGAGTAGAGTGACAGCTGGGCTTTGTACATACTTCCCAGATAGTGATCATACAGGGAGGGTGAAGGTGTAATAGGATGATATCTGTATACTCAGTGGTCTTCCTGGGCTGGGAGAGAGGGAGGCGGGTGCACTACACTTGTATAGGCTATGTCCTACCCTCACATAAAGGGCCTATTTACCCCTTGCGGATGTCTAGAGCCAGGGGTTGAAAGGGGGTGTTGTGCACTTCTAAGATTCTTTTAAAGTGCTCCCTAGATCAAAGACATTTTGAATATAAGTACAGGGGCTGTAGCCCTATGTTTGGAGGGCACTTTTGGAACTGGGACTGCACCTCTGCCAAAAGGACTGCTGGACTGCAAAAGGACTCATCTGGACACCCTTCTTTTGTTGCCCAGCTACTTGTTGCTGTTGGTGGCATAAATGAATCATCTGGGTTGCTTTTTCTGCATGTTGCCCTGCTGACAGCTGTACCTTGGTACTGAACTGTCAAAGCACTGTAGTACTATTAGGAGAGATCGCCATTGAAGCTGCTTGATTTACTGTGCTGCTCTGCCTGCTTACCCCGGCCTGCTTTGCTTCCCCCAGTGTGTTTTCCCAGAGGCCCAACATAGAGTGGTTGGTGGGTTGTTTCCCCTGGTTTCACGTGGACCTCAACTTCTTGCCCCCTGAGCAACGAATTTTCAACTAGCATGCGTTGAGTGCTGTTATACTGCAACCTGATTTGTGTCTAAAAATCAGTAAGTAAGGGGCATCTTTAATCTACACTTGGACCCTTGCAGGAGGCATTTCCCAGCAACCTTGCTTCAGCAATCTACCGCCCAGACTAACTCTGTACATGCTGAGCCCCAACTAGATCACTGCTGCTTGCACCGCACAAGCTGGAATCCCCACTTCAACCTAGGAAGTTTGGCTGAGTGGGTAGAGAATTGATCACAGCCTCCCCAAAGGTTCGGGGAGGCAGCATACCTGACTTCCTCCAACTCTTGGGGAACCCCGAGAGACCTTCCCGCAGTTGGAAAGTCCAGTTTTGTGGTGTTTTCCTATCACTGCAATCTGGAAGTCTCCTGAGGGTCCCCGAACACACCATATCATCAGCGCTACTCCTTTGAGCAGCGTTAGCCAACAGCTCCTCTGCGTGTTTGTGGGCAGCTACTGTATGATAATCCTGCATGCAGGGAGACCTTGGGGGGAGCACTTGTACTGTTGTTAGCTGGGGAAGAGCCCGCAACGGTGTCTCCCTCTTCCAGGAGGCTTACCATAACCAGGTTCCTAGAAATTTACAATATTTCATATTGCTTATAGTAGGTGTGCAGGTGCTCCTGCGGTTCACGTCTACATAAAATCATTGCCACAGGGCTTCTGAGGTTTACTGTAACCATGCTAATAGGGGCACTGGGGTTTCTGTGCCCACAGGGGCCCATTGTGGCTGTTGTTCTCGGTTGTATTTTATAAATTCCTCACTGCTGATGATATCTGTCAAATTATGTGTCATTCCGCTAACCTAACTGCTAAATGACATGGGTGACAACCATTGTTTTATGTACTCCCTGATTACATTTCGGACCACATGCCCTGATGATAGGGTCTTACGTGGTCGGGATACTGAGTGTACCCTTAGGGTTTTCTTTCTGTGCACAATCATTATTGGTTTATGTTATTTGGGGGCTGTTATGCAGGTACAGTGATACTTCCGAAGTACATATTGTGCTGATGTTGTTTTGGTCTATGAGATATGCACAAGATTGGGATCTTATGTGCAATACTTATGAACTATTTCATGTGTGTCTATGATTTGGGCACAGCATCTGGGATGTTCTTGGTCCATGATCTATATTTACAATATAAGGTTTATATTTTTAAATAATTATGTGTGGAGTCTCTTTTGTGCTATATTTATTGTGTCACAGTTGTGTGAGTGTGCTGCGCAAACACTTTACACATGACCTCTGAGGATAAGCCTGGCTTCTCTGTGCAAAGCTACAAGGGGGTGAGCACAGGTTATCTTTGGTGTGTAACTGACTTGACCTGACTAGACTAGAGTAGTGGCTTCTGCCTGGCTTAGGTGCACACCCTAACCCACCAGAAACTCAATTTCTAACAGTTCTTCTTTGCAAAAAATAACATTTTATGTAGTAATTCAGCTACTCAAATAGCGCCACAGAAGTGAACATTTTGAGATAATCACATAACCTAATAACAGAAGCTCTCTTTTTGTTGGAATGGGAGTAGTATGGGTCAAAACAAGTTAATTGTAGTCTTAACAGCTGGCAGACTTTCCCCACTTATATGCTCTTATTTGTTAATTCCAATGTGATAACGACTGACAGCTACTTTTCTGGTAAGGACTGGATGGTTGAGATGACTCAATGAGTCCTAGACCCGTTTACATTTAATTTTGCAATGTAGTATCCTTGTTAATTAAAGTGAACCACAACTTTGGTCCATGCATATGCAGTAGTTCACCTAGGAGACCTAACAATACATTTTTTGATGTAGGAACTGCAAACCAAGAGTTAAAAATATATTTTGCCTGGAATGCTCTTTGCGCTTTTTCTGAGTGTGTCAGTCGCCACAGCAAATCTCCTTCCTGCATGTTTCACATACCTGTCTCTCATAAAGTATATTTATAGCTTAACCACTTTCCCAATAGTGATCACCTCCAGAGAGGTGGTGAACACTCCCTACGCATGCAGGTCTTTACTCACACACATCATCACTTCAATCACCTACTACATATCCGCATATAGAAAGAGATGGGATCAAACCACATCCAGATAAATCAAGATTTTGAAATAACCTTGTTCTATTCCCCTATGAGAGTTCAGCAACCTGTCTCACAGGTTTAACAGTCTACTGATTCGCAGGAAAATCAGAGTAATTGTCTGTCAGGTTGGATCTGATGAAAGGTACTTAGGGCCCATATTGGGTAATTCAGATGCAATATTAGCCCAACCCATTTATTCATTCTCAGGCACCTATTTGTGTAAATCATGCACTATGTCTTTATGATGGCATACTTGAACCAGTGTGTATGTTGGACAATAAAGGGACTTTTGACTTTCCTACATCTGTTGCATGTCCTTAACATATGCCTTGTCATGCTCAGTTTTCTAGGAGTTGACTTCATGTATAGTGAGTGGCTTTAAGGTTTGCTGGCCATGCGTAATTACCAAGAAGGCTACATAAAAACTAGGGGTGTACACATTGTTAATGACACTTGTGTAGTATTGGAATATTGGAAAATTCAAGCCTATGATTAGCATGTGGAGTTTCTTGATTTTCCTAAACTATGCAGTGTGTTGTTACAAATATTTTCCTGCCTCTTCCCATGTCCCCATCTACTTTTTCTTCTTCCTCGATGTCCATGGGCAAGAGATCAAGAAGTAGAAAATGTGAACTGGGGAGGTTTCCATGAGCACCAGTAGGTGCTGACTAGGATAGCAGCTGGGACAGTGACTGGTGGGTTGAAACAGGGTGAGTTTGGGGCAATTTAGAGAGGTGGGCATACTAGGAGGCCTAGAATATCTATGCATGGGCAGACGATAGCCGGATCAGATCAGGTGACTTATGGACAACTGCAAAGGATGTCAGTTCTGCCACTGCCCTGATCAGAAACTCATATCAGCTGTAGGAGTTTCCCACTGCAGACATAGGCCACTGACATTGGCCCTTATTTCTAACTTTCAGCCGCCAGGCTTTGCAACTTTACACACACCTGTTGAAAATCCAGGTTCAACAGCTACTTTGGGATTACCTTAAAACATCTACATTGGTCAATCAATCAATCAAAAAAATTTGTAGAGTGTGCTACTCACCCGTGAGGGTCTCAAGGCGGGGGGAAAAGGGAAATCGGGGGGGAGCAGGGAGGGTCACTGATCGAACAACCATGTCTTGAGGTTCTTTCTGAAGGCCAGGAGGTCTTTGGTTTTGTAAAGGTCGGTGGGGAGGGAGTTCCAGGTTTTGGGGGCGAGGTAGGAGAAAGACCTGCCTCCTGTGGTGATGCGTTGGATGCAGGGGACTGTGGCTAGGGCGAGATCGGCTGATCGGAGGTTGCTTGTGGGAGTGTGGAAGTTAACTCTTTCGTTGAGGTAGGTTGGGCCGGTGTTGTGGAGGGATTTTTGTGCGTGGATGAGGATCTTGAATGTGATTCTCTTGTCTATGGGGAGCCAGCGAAGGGATTTGAGGTGTGGTGAGATTCGTTCGTGGCGGGAGAGGCCAAGGACGAGGCGTGCGGCTGTGTTCTGGATTCTCTGGAGTTTGCGTTTGAGTTTGAGTGTGGTGCCGGCATAGAGGGCATTACCGTAGTCCTGTCTGCTGCTGATGAGTGCGTGGGTGACTGTCTTTCTGGTTTCTGGGGGAATCCATTTGAAGGATTTTTTTAGAGTGCGGAGTGTGTGGAAGCAGGAGGAGGTTAGAGCATTGATTTGCTGTGTCATGGCGAGGGAGGGGTCAAGGATGATGCTGAGGTTGCGTGCGTGGTCTGCTGAAGTGGGTGCTGGGCATAGGGTGGTGGGCCACCAGGAGTCGTCCCATGTGGATTTTAGGGGCCGAAGATGATGATCTCGGTTTTGTTTGAGTTGAGCTTGAGGTGGTTAGTGGTCATCCAGTTGGCGGTGTCGAGGAGAGCGGCGTGTAGGTTGGTTTTGGCGGTGGTGGGGTTGCGGGTGAGGGAGAGGATGAGTTGGGTGTCATCTGCATAGGAGAGGATAGTGTTTCCGTGTGCTCGGAGGATGTTGGCTAGGGGGATCATGTAGATGTTGAAGAGTGTGGGGCTGAGGGAGGACCCTTGGGGGACTCCGCAGGTGATCTTGGTAGTGTTGGAGTGGAAGGGTGGAAGGCGGACTCTCTGGGTCCGGTCGGTGAGGAAGGAGGTGAGCCAGTCTAAGGCTTTGTGGCGAACTCCTATGTTGTGGAGGCGTGTGTGGAGTGTGTGGTGGCAGACGGTGTCAAAGGCTGTGGAGAGGTCTAGGAGGATGAGTGCGACGCTCTCGCCTTTTTCGACCTGGGTCCTGATGTCGTCAATGCATGCGATGAGGGCGGTTTCCGTGCTGTGGTTTTTGCGAAACCCGGATTGTGAGGGGTCATGAGTGTTGTTTGCTTCGAGGAAGTGGGATAGGCGGGTGTTGACTAATTTCTCTGCAACCTTGGTGGGGAAAGGGAGGAGGGAGATGGGGCGGTAGTCGGGTCGGCTTGTTTTTTTTTTAGGAGAGCGATGATTTCCGCGTGCTTCCAGGGATCTGGGTAGGTGGCAGAGTCGAAAGAGGAGTTGATTATGTTGTTGAGTATGGGGGCGATGGTTGGGCTAGCTTTGTTGTAGATGCGGTGTGGGCAGGGGTCGGAGGGGGAGCCGGAGTGGATGGAGTTCATGGTTTTTTCGGTTTCTTTGTATGTGGTGGGGGTCCATGTGGAGAGTGTGGTGGGGGGTCATGAGTGAGGGTTGGGTGAGTGAGGGGTGTGTGTGGTATGCAGCTGTTGTGGATGTCCAGGATTTTGTGGAGGAAGTGGTTGGAAAGGGCGTCACATAGGGGCTGTGTGTTTGTGGGGTCTATGTTGGTGGCTTTGGGTTTGGCAAGTTCATTGATGATGGTGAAGCGTTCTTTGCTGTTTTGAGAGTTGTTGTCAAGGCGTGACTTGTAGTGATCTCTTTTGGCGGTGCGTATGAGTTGGTGATGGGTGCGAATGGTGGTTTTGAGGGTGGAGAAGTTGGATATGGAAGGTTCTAGTCGCCATATTTTCTCAGCTTGGCAGCATTTGCGCTTGGAGTCTTGGAGTTCAGGGGTGAACCATGGGGCGTTCTTGATGTTGCGGGTGGTGATGTGTTTTCTGAGGGGGGCTAGTGTGTCTGCGCAGGTAGTGATCCATTTGGAGAGGTTGTGTGCTCCTGTGTTGGGGTCATTGGTGTGGGGGGGGTTATGGGCCAGTTGGGAGTTTAGTCATTCTGTGGGGATCTTGTCCCACATGTGGTAGGGTGTGGTGTGTTGGTGGTAGTGTGTGGGGGGTTTGGTGAAGGAGAAGTGGACGCAGTGGTGGTCAGTCCAGAGGACTTCGGTGTTGTGGGTATAGGCTATGTGTTGGCTTGAGGTGAAAATTGCGTTGAGCGTGTGTCCTGCTGAGTGGGTGGGTGCGATGACCAGTTGTTTGAGTCTGAGGTTGGTGAGGTTGTCTATGAGGGAGGTAGTGTTGTGGTCTTGTAGGTTTTCTAAGTGAAAGTTGAAGCCACCTAGGATGATGTAGTCTGTGGAGGTGAGGGCGGGTGAGTTGATGCTGTCGGCGATGGTGTCGCAGAAGGTGGGGCGTGGTCCGGGTGGTCTGTAGATTAGTGTACCTCTGAGGGTGGAGTTGTTGTTAATGTGGATGAGGAAGTGCATGTGTTCAGTGTTGTCGATAGTGTCTTGGGAGGTGGTGGTGACTTTGATGGTGTCTCTGTGTAGGATGACGATGCCACCGCCTGGCCTGTTGGGGCGATCTTTGTGTTGGAGTTTGTATCCCTTGGGGGTAGCTATGGCTATGTCGGGTTCTGAGGAGGGGTTGGTCCAGGTTTCCGTGAGGAAGGCGATGTCAGGTGAGTGTGATGTGATGAGGTCCGAGAGTTCTATGGCATGTTTGTGAAGGGAGCGGATTTTGAGGAGTAGGCAGTTGAGGTGGTTGTGGTGGGTGGCTTTGGTGTGGTGCGTGAGGGTGTTGTTGCGGGTGTGTTTTGGTTGCGGGCTGGTGTGCTGTGGGGTTGGTTGGTGGGGGCAGGGTGGGTGAGACTTGTGTTGGGGGTGTTGTGTTTGTTGAAGGTGGGGTCGCTATGGTTGGTGTGTGGTGTGAGGGATGAGGAGCAGGAGAAGTGACAGGTGTGGCAGGTGAAGGGGCCATGAGTGTGTGTGGGGCTAGATGGGGTGCATGTGGGGTGGTGGCCTGGGTTGAGAGAGTGGAGGGTGAGGGGGGAGTAGGTGTGTCTGGGGGGCCAGGGGGACTGGCGCTGGATGCTTTCCTTTGGCGCGCCAGTGGCAGTCGCGGCTGCCATAAGAGGAGGGCAGGGTGGGAGTGGCAGCTGGGAGGAGGGAGGGCTTGACGAATGAGGGGGGGCGGGGCTGCAGGGGACGCAGCGGTGGGAAAAAAGGCAGAAAGGATGGTGAGAAGGAGGGGGAGGCGGGAGGGGCCGCAGGGGACGCAGCGGCGGGGAAAAAAGGCAGAAAGGACGGTGAGAAGGAGGGAGGTGGCGGGAGGGGCCGCAGGGGACGCAGCGGCGGGAAAACAGGAGAAGAAAATGGAATGGAGGTGGCGCAGATGGCGGAGCAGGGAGCGACCTGCCTGCAGATGGTCCTGTTCATTACTACACTGACTTGCATAAATTTCAAGTGAGATGTCCCTCTCAACATAGCTAAGCATCAAAAACTGGTGATGAAGTGTAGATCTGCACACTCAAACTGCCACTGTATGTCAAACGATAATGGCTCCCTTCACATAGTCACCTTTTAAGGACTCAATATCACAGAGTGGTGGGGGAGAAGAACTGGAAATCACTGCTCATAGTGTCTTTCCGGCTCATCTTTGAAGGCTGTGAACAACTGATGTCCATTAATGAAAACACCCAAGGACCACCTCATCATCTCAGCAAGTATGCAAGCTTTTTGTTTTTTGGAATGGCGGGGTTGGTGTGTGAAGGGGCTACCTGCCTCTTAACTAGTTCTTAGCATGCGGCCTGGCCCCTCCGAGACCTTGCCTCCTCCTCACATAGTATTTTTAGGTCGAGGCCTGTTGTAATCTATCTGTGGACTTTTAACCACACCCACCGCACGCCCAACACTATCACTCTTTTGTGGGCTTGCCTTTCAAAAATCCTTTGTTATCACTGTAAATGCTTTACATGTGTCTCTCCTTGGGGCAATTTTGTTACCGCCTTGGGCATCGACCCTGTTACATGGATGATTGCACGTTTGCTGATACGTTTGACTGTGAGCGAACTTCTTTTTCCATTTGGTCTCTCCTTCGCACTCACGCTCATGACAGCCGTGGTGCTTTGAATTGGCTTGTTTTTTAACCTGTCAGATCTGCTCTTGTGGTAGTGGTACCGGGTAGTGATTAACCTGGATGCAACATTTGTTCCAATCAAACAGCTTTCAATTTCGTCAGCAACATTTTTTTCATTACTAATGGATTTTTTTAACAGCAATCATTTCTGAATCATATCAGATTGCTTGTGTTTCTCTGCTATTCCAATTTTACTCTTTCCCCAGAGAAGGTAAGAAAGGTGGGGGACTTGCGAAGGTGATCAGAGAGCACCAAGGCATTGCAAACCACGCATGTATCAGGGAAGATGGGCGAAAAAATTATGTAGCCAGTCTTGCTAAATTAGTTTACCTAAAATTGTATGTGTGAGTGATTTTAATCAGAATCTAATTTCCCCTTCTTTTATAGGCAGTGGAATGAGTTTTTTTTCTAATTTACTTTTTGCGGTTCAAGTTTCCCATAATTCTTCTGATGCTCTGACAGCCACCGTGGAAGCGCCTGCTGCTGCTACAAAGCATTTAGAGAGGATGGGAAAAGTGATTTTCAAATTGATCCGCTAAATTAAAAATGTTTAATGTTTGTGGTTTTTTTTTATCAGAAAGCGTTGATCGCAGGCCGGCCTTTGGCGCGGCAAGAGGCTCTGTGGGGCTTTTATTTCGTCCTTTTATGTTTAGTTCTTGTTTAATTCATGTCCCTGGAGGTGGCTGTGATCAGAAAATTAACAAGCTGTGGAAGCACATGGCAAAACATGCTGTTCGGGGTGCAGCTACCCTTTTAACTTCTTCGTGTCCCTGCTGTCCTGACCTTAGAAGAACAATAACAGACTTGTAAGGGGCACAGAGATGTTGCAACTTCATAGTTTTTGAGATACCGCGCATAAACTGCTCCAGCCTGCTGGATTTCCGCTTTCAACCGCTTAATTGACATAGAACAAAAATAAAATGACATCACCTCAGATTGAGTGGTTGTTCCTCGTAATACCTTCTTCACTGATTATTAATCTGTGCATTAAGGTCTGGATAAATAAGAGTTCTGGCTGTGCTTTAAGGCGTTATTTGTGTAGCAGGATTTTCATTTACAAACCATTTTTTTCTGTTTGTGTATGGAAGCTAGCTAATGAGATATTCTCATCTGCAGCAGTAAGACACATTTGTCTAAAATGGAGATTACGTAAAAGGTACGTTCCAAACATTCTCAGGCAGTGGCGCTGACCAATTTTCAGAGTGGGATGCTGCCATCAGTGTAACAACACTGTACTTATAGGCATTGTGAAAACTCCAAGCTTCACACAAAGGACGGTGATCCACCCACATTCAGCAGCAGAGTGGTATTTAGCCAGAGGTGCATTTTGGAACCCACTGTCGCACATGTATTACTAAAGCGTAATGTGGTAGAGTTTACAGAAGTCACATTTTCACTGAAATGACCACTAAATTTCCTTAGCCGTGCAGATAAAACTATGTAGCACACAAGCAGGACGTGGAAATAGGATTCAGTGAATAATTATCACATACACATCAACAAGTAAAGTGTCTTGATTTAGTTTGATCCTGTTAAAAATCTTTTTCCATCACACTTTACGATTATAAAACAAGATTCATTTGTGCGTTCTTAACTGGTAAAGTATATTGAAATATATGTAGCGTCCATTTACAGTTATTAAAATTTTGCTGTATTTGAAAAAAATGACTTCTTACAGCCTTTAGTTTCCAATTTCTTTTACTACAGTAAGATCGTAACAAGATTCACTTTAGAGAAACGTCTCATTTTGTAGCCAGTAAATGAAGAGTAAACACCATTCTCAAAGTTAAATGAATAAACAGAAATTTTCTGAGAAGGCATAGCCTGGCATTTGACCTCTGTCTTTGAAAGCACAGTATGTGACAAGATAAACAGAAAATGTAAATGGTCGTTATTATTTATTCAGCTTCTGAACTCCAGCATGTTTTTTTCCCGGGATGCTGCAGCACTCCCACACCCCTACTTCCAGCGCATATGTTCTCAGGCTGTTAAACTTTGAATGTGGTGCGTGTAAATAGCTGCATGGAATAGCAGGAGGGATACAAGCAAAAAAATATGAGCCTAAATTTCATTGGGTAGGTTCATCAGGGTAGTTGCACAAGAAAATGTAACAAAAGATGGAGACAAATGTGCATTTTACAATAACATTATCAAATTAATATGTTAAAAGCCACAGTTTGGGGTGTGTGGCTTGGATGCGAAAGATGGCAGCCGCTCTGTAGTGAGCTCCTGCCTACCTGCACATAATCCTTCATCATGAAGAGATGAGCTACCTTCGTCACCACACATGTTTGCCAGTGTTGTGGCTTCACATAAGAGGCTCCAGGGAGATGATGGCCACACTGTAAGAGCCGGTGATGGCCGCTGAAGGAGAGGTGGTCTGTGCAGCCCAAGTGTGCCAGAGAACCAGGGGGCCTGGCTGGCACAGAGCGGTGTTGCTGGAGTAGCTGCTGCCTGTGGGCCGTGCAGAGGTTGGTACTGTGCAGACTGAACCTGGGAACCCTCTTTTTTTCTGCCTCCGGCTGTTTCCTTCCACCAAGGAACACAGCTGTGGCTGTAAACTGCTAGGGGAGGGGTGTGTGGCTGAACCCTTTCTTGGGTCCCCTGGATCTCACCTCTGCACTGGGGGGAGCCGGCTGTGAGCTCAGACTACGGGTAAGGATCAGAGGCGCCATCCCCCGCTGGGAGCGACGACCCCTGCAGCAGGGCATGGAGGGAGACGCAAGCTTTGGGCCAGCCTCCCATGGCCCTCTAGTGACTTGGTGATGAGGCTAGAGTAGGCAAGGGATCTTTAGATCACCCAGCGGCCAGTTCGGTCATGGTGTTCGAAGTGTCAGACACCTTTGCCACCAGCGGTTGGCAGAGAAAGTGGATGACACTGCTCCCAGCAGAAATCACTGGAACCCACTGAGGTGTGTGGGGGTGGGGTTGCTGGGCTCTGACCCCCCTTCCTTTTGGAGTATTCGGTGGCCAAGTCGGGCAGTGGGGCTGGTGCACTGGGAGGAACCAGATCTAGGTACTGGGACAGAGGATTGCTAGGTGACTACCCCTGATAGCAGTGACTGTGGACTTACCTCCTGCTGTGCCTAACCACTGATCTGAGGGGTATACGGCAAAATGCTAATACTCCACCATAAACCGAGTTCTGGGCTGTTCTGGGAGGGTCCCAGGCGCTCTTGCATCAGGGAGAAGAAGTGTCCTTCCAAGCAGCTGGAAAACATGGCTAAAGATAAACTGTCCTAACCCTCTCTATTGGGCACGATTGACAGATACACTAAACCTACCTACTCTGTGAAGCCCCCATCAGGGCAAACTGGTGCACTGGAGAGTGCCCTCCACCCACCAGAATAGTCCCCTATCCTGCAAGCCAACTTGGAACTCCAAACCTCTATCGATGGCAAACTTGGAGTGCGTCGTACAGACCTCTTGTTTATCCATCAAGATCTATGCTGCACTGCAGAGAGTGTCACTACTAATGAGAATAGACTGTCTGAGGCAGAGGACTCCCTGCGGTCTTCTCAATCACAAGTAGCACATCAGCGGTGCACTGTAGCCTTGCTGGGGGCATGAGTGGAGGATGCTGAGGGGTGCTCCAGGTGGAATAACATTCAAGTGGTGGGCATCCCGAAGGGGACAGAGGGCCCGAATATGACTGCCTTTATCACTACATGCTCCGGTCCTAGTTGACACCTGATTCCATCTCCTCATGCTTCATTGTAGAATGTGACCACAGGTCCCTGAGCATTAGACCCCCACTGGGTGCTCCACTATACCCCATCATTGCCTGCATCCTGAACTACTACCCTAAGGGCCTCACAGGTAATTATTTTCCCTTGCTACACCCTCAAAGTCCAGCAGCAGCGTCAATCCTTTCACAAGATGTTGTCAAAACTTAGGGCTATGGGAGTTCAATATATGCTACTCTTCCCAGGGCATCTCAAATTGTTCTTTGGAGGAAAAACACTATTCTTTGACACCTCTGAAGCTTCCTGTGAATGGATTGAGCAAGGGACCTGCCTGAACAACAGAGACATGACCTTCAGGGGTGAATCCGCCTGAGACCCAGAGGCCCCACCTAGAGCAACGCTGTTAGTAACTGGGGGCCTTATTTACGAGGCCTTGTCAGCACACTGCACCACTGGAGAGTCTTTTTGTTTACGGTCCAGTGGTGCAGGGTGCCATCCCATATTTACCAGGCCTCGTAAAGGCACCTTGAATGGCTTTTCATGACCTTGTAAATATAGGCCTTGTTCAAGCATTAAACTGAGTGAAAGGGGTGGTCCATGAGTGTTGCTGTGGGTGTTCCCACATAACACCCATGGAACGCTAAGGAACCTGATGCATTCCCAGATTTACAAGTCTAGGAATGCATCATATTCCTACGCCACCTCAGAGGTGGTGAAGAAGTGATGCATTCTGCAGCACTCATAGAAACAGGCACAAAATACCTCTCTTGATTGCTTCTGTGTAAGGTGTCTCTTTCTGCACAAAAACATTAATCACCAAAAAGCAGGCATCCTTGTACCATGGTGAAAGAGTGCCTGTGTTGGTGCTAAGCAGGAATTTGTGTGTCTGTGCATGGGGAGAGGACAGAAATGTGCCTTATCTTGTAGATATGGTGCATTACTGCCATATCCCTGTGGCGCAGGATGGCACAGCAAGACACTTGCTGGGACGCCCTATGTCACTTGCTTGTCAATAAACCTCTGGGTTTCTGGTTGGCAGAGTATGGCCCTCTCCAAGCATGAACCACATCCTAGTCAAGGTAAGTCTCAAAACTCCCTAAATTATCCTGTGCTCACCCTCTGGTAGCTTGGCACAGAGCAGTCAGGCTTAACGTAAAAGGCAATGAGTAAAGAATTTGTTCAACACTTCAAATAGTAATAGAGTGAAAAGACCACAAAAAGATTTCACACCAGGTTAGAAAAATAGAAATTAATTTTATAAATAAAAATAAGACCAAAACAACAAAACCCATCAAGCAGAAGTAGAGATATGAATTTTCAAAGAATAAATGTAAACTAGCGCTGGGAAGTAATAAGCGCTCAGATGGGATATCTAGTCATGCAGAACCGTGGTAAAGTCTAAATTTCAGGCAGACCATGATGGAGAAATGGGCAGATGCAGGGACCCACTTGGGCCCAATGAACCAAAGTACCTTGGTCTGGGATGCATCATCGTCGACGAAGATGCGACATGCAGCTGAAGCGACGATTCAGTGTTGAGCCATGCAGAGGACAAGGTGTGTCGATTTTCTTCACACAACTGTGGTGATGAGGAGGTTCAACTGTGACGCCCTGGTTCTAAATGTGATTTACAGCTGCTGCTCCAGCACTAGGCGATTTGTCAGTTCCGAAGGCAAAGCGCCGATGAGCTGGGTCTACTCTCCACAACAATGAGGATGCGCTGGTTCCAATTTACGCAAAGGCAAGGACAAACAGTTCTGATGAGGACGTGTGGGTTCTGGCTAAAGCTGCACTTTATACCCACTTGCAAGGGTCCAGGACTCGGTTGGCAGCACTTGACAGGGTAAGATTTGCAGCAAGCAAAGACCAGGTGCTGAAGCAGGATGAGATGACATCATTTGTGTCACTAGGACCTCAGAAAACAGGAGATTAGTCAGCTGGCCCTTGGAGTCACTCTGGGTTCTGTGTTGTAGAGACGCAGGTCCAGCCCTTCTCCTTTCCAGGCAAGAGGGCAGCAGGTCAGCCCAGCAAAGCAGGAGTCTAGCAGAGTAGCAGCTCAGCAGATTGGCAGTCCTTGTAGCAGCACAGCAATCCTTCTTCCTGGCAGAGTATCCATAGGTGAAGAAGTTCACTGAGTTGTTGGCTGTCTAGAGGGAATGCAAAGGCTCAGCTGTTACCCCACCTCAGACATATATTGGAGACAGGCAGCAGGCACCAAATGGCTAATGTAAGAAAAAGGCAAACTTTCTAAAAAATTGCATTTTCAGAACTGCTACTTAAAATCAAACTTCACCATCAGTTGTGATTCTAAATATCGAGTCCAGAGATGTCAAACTTGAAAAGTTTATCTCTTTGCAATTGGGAATTACACTTAAAAGATGTATTAAAGTAATCTGAATGTTATCCTACTGGAGAGATAGGCCTTGCAAGAGTGAAACACGAATTTGGGAGTATTTCACTACCAGGGCACGTAAAACCTAAAAGCACATGTCCTGACTTTTAAATTCATGCCACCCTGCCCTCTTGGTCCTGTGGTGCCTAACCGAGGGGCGACTTATATGTATAAAATGGGAAGATTTAGGCTTGGCGAGAGTTTTATCTTGTGAATATCATTAAATGCACTGTTCCAAACAACGGGGGAAAGTTCAACCCCTCACAGGCGCACATGCTCAAAAGCAAAAGCCCTCATGCATCATCATCGGGCTCTGCTCCATGCCAGTCTGGCACTGCAATGTCTGACGGGGTCCCACGTGGGACCAGCAAGCCATTGAGTATCTCTTTTCAACCCAGTACCGAAATGTTAAGGTTACTGAGAAAACAGCTCGAGAGAAAAAATTTACATTGGCTCGGGTACCTCCTCAATGTGAGAAGATATTTAATAGGCAAGCGAGGGCCAGGTCAAGGTTAAAAACACAGTAAAAGTGATAGGGAAACAATGATCCCACACTCTTAACATTTAAAAGGTAAAGCACAGTGACTTCAGCCTTAACAATAAGTCCACAGGTTTTGCGCCTTAAACTTGTCCGACAGGATCTCACGGCGCTTCATCAGGACTAGAAAGGTAATCCTTCTCCAGAGTATCACGTATATGAATAAAATTCTGTTCATACAAAAAGAGAAGCAAAGAAAATCTTTACTCACTGCAGTTCTGTGTAAACTAGCACAAAACTTGTAGTCACCATAGTAAGAAGAAATACCTCAGATGGGACTTATGGAAAAAATCAGTCAGGATATCTGTGTGCCGTCATAGTCAACTGCTACACAGCATCTCCTGTTCGCGTTCTCGAACTACGAGAGTACTGTGTTTTTAACCTTGACCGGGTCCTCGCTTGCCTATTAAATATCTTTAATGATAATGCATGAGGGCTTTTGCTTCTGAGCATGTGTGCCTGAGAGGGGTTGAACTTTCCCCTGTTGTTCGGAATAGTGCATCTATTGATATTCACAGTATATATTGGGAGTACATGCACTGGACCAGTTAATCTCACAGTCCTTCCTTTTTCTTCAAGTGTTTTATCTTGTCAGGACAAAATGGCAGTGTAAAACTGCACACGCAAGCCTGCAATGCAATGCAATGCAATGCAGGTCTGAGACATGATTGTGGTGCTGCTTAAGTGGGTGGCACAATCTGTGCAACATGTCCATTAATAGCATTTAATTTACAGGCCCTGGGCACATGTAGTGCACTTTACTAGGGACTTATAAGTACATTAAATATGCCAATTGGGTATGAGCCAATACTACAGTGTTTAAGGGGAGAGAGCACAAGCACTTTAGCACTGGTTAGCAGTGGCAAAGTACACAGAGTCCTAAAGCCAGCCTAAACGAGGTCTGAAAATGGCAGTAGGCAGGCAAACAGTTGGTGGGGGGGGCACCCCAAGGCTGTCAGGTCTAGGCGCAAACTGAGGCCATGATGTCAGGAGTCCAGCAACACATGTAACTCTCAGAGATCACGGACAACTGAGGCCCCAGCCTATCGGACAGCCCCAAGGCCACCATCCCCTCACCTGCCGCTGCTGCTGCTAGACCTGACTTGACTCACCAGGCAGTCTAACCTTCTTGTCTTTCTATCTCCCCTTTAAAGCCTCTACGATCTATGGGTTACTATGTAACAAAATTTCTGAATACCAAGTATGCGATGTTCCCTTACAGTTATTATTGCCTGGAGTAGGGTTTGCTATATTATACCACTGACAGGCTACCTGCCTGCACTTGGTTCATGGGGGAGTTTAGTTGGCGTAATGTTTGTATAGCAGTCAGAGGGAGGTTTGGACTTTACTGCTCACAGCTGGCAAACCCTGAACTTTGTACCACAGCAGATACTTCCAGTTCCCAAAGTGTAAGGTGGGGCGGGTGAGGGAGAGTTAGGTTTGCAAGTAGAGGGCCTGATTTTGAGTTTGGCGGAGGGATTACTCAATTTCAACAGTGACAGAAATCCTGTCCGCCAAAATATAAATCCCATAGGGATTTATATTTCGGCAGACAGGTTACTTGTCATCGTTGTGACGGAGTAACCCCTATGCCAAACTTTAAATCAGTTCCAGAATGTTTCTGTTTTGACTCCACCACACTGACCGCATTTACAATTTTGCCCAAGTTTCACATGCACTTTCACTGCCTATGTTCCTAATGTAAATCGTTCTCTGTCCTAAATGCTACAGATCTGCCTCCGGGAGACAATCCTGGCTTCCTGTGGCTTCTCACCTGGAATGTCAAAGAGCTGCTTGACAAAATTAAAAGAGGCGTGGCCCTGTGAGCCACCCAGAGGGCAGGCCCAGACTAGTTACTTTTACAGGAAACCCACATTAAGGGTACTAAATGCCCATTCCTGGCAAGACTGGGGTTTACAAGGGTATTTCATTCATGGTTCCATAGTCTCATAAAGAGGCATGTCCCGTTCCACCACATCCAGACTTGGTAGGATGCTTTAGGGTGGTGCGTCACGATAGCTGGTCTTCTCCAGGGGAGGCCCTTCTCCCTCATCAATGTGTATGCAACTCCCCATTGTCATAAGCGTTCTTGCAGATCATAACTAATGTCATTATGGAGTCCCCGACAGGGCCATAATTCTTGAGAGAGACCTGAACTGCACTGCTCATACTCAACCAGACTGATTATCTGGAGGGGGTGTCGGGGAGTATTCCACCCTGGATGCCTTTGGCATGCTTCATTGATACTATGGACCTGCTACATACCTGGCAGTTCTGCTACTCCAGTTCAGGAGCTATACGCTCTTCTCAGGGATGCATAAAACTTTCTTCTGCCTTGACTATTTCCTTCTACCCAAGTCCCTGGGCTACACTATTTGCGAGGCACAGACCCGAGTGAAGGGTTGTCTGACCACTTGCTGGTGGAAGTATGGGGTGACATTGGGGATAGGGGAGGTCCTCCTCATTGGCAGCTGAGTAACTGGACCCTCATGACTGCTGAATTCAAGACTGTCCTCCATAATACTATCCACAAACATCTCAGTCACAAACTGGGGTTAGTTGCCTCCCTTGGGCTCCCGTGGGAGGCATGGAAGGCCACAATTTGGGGAGTTATTATTAGCTACCATGCAGCTCACCAAGACCGCACTGACACAGAGGTGTAGGACCTTGAGGCGAGAGTCCTAAATCTTGAGGCCCCGTGCCAGGAATTCCCTGACCAGGTGATCCTCCGGGATCCACACCACCACCATGTTGTGCCAAACTCCGATCGAGGAGGTGCTCTTGGCCTGGATGGCAACTCAGAGTTGTATTTACCAATGAGGGACAACTCCAGTAAACCTCTCCAATGGTTCTTCTCTGTTGGTCCTCCTGAGTTTCAATTCCATATATCTTAAATGCAAACAGAGACCGTATGGTCGGCGAGCAGCTTGTCTCTGATGCCTTTGCAGCCTGTTGCAGAGCACTATGCACCTGTCATGACATGAAAATCTAGAGGTCAAAGTCTGGGCGTAGACCTTAACAAAAAGGCTGATCAAGGTCATATCCACATTGGTTCACCCGGATCAGTCCTGCTGGGTCGTGCTATGAGGCACAATATACATAGATTGTGCATTGCAATTGCACTGTCTGAGAGCTAAATTACAGGGAGCGGGTTTCTTCAAGTAGACTTTCGGAAGGCCTTTGATTCAGTCATTTGGCCATTTCTGTTTTTCTCTCCTGGACAAAATTAACGTGCGATCTCCCTTTATTGGCTATGTCAAACTCCTATGCTTGGAGTTGTTTGCCTAGGTCGGAGTGGGTGGGGCCACTTCCACTCCCCTTCCGGTTGAATGGGGAACATGCCAGGGGTATCTTCTCTCCCCTCTCCTTTTTCTCTGGCCATAGTACCTTTGGCTGGATGGGTTGGAGTGGGTGCATTGCAACAGGGGTTTGAGTAAGGGCCCAGGGTGTAGGAAAGAATCACATTATATGCTGACTATGTACTCATTTTCTTAACAGAACTCAGGGCCATGCGCTCCAGGAATGGGACATCTTTGGAAGATTATCAGGTCTCTGGGTTCACCTTGGTAGGTCCTCAGTTTATCTGGTAGCCGGTGACACGATGGAACTGTTGTGGAAGCCCTCACACAGGGGTTCCTATACCTAGGGGCACATATCACAACAAGCAAGATTCGGGATTTAGATGTAGGCCTTGAATATACAACCACAATTAGACAAACTGACAGCTGATTTGAAACACTTCCCATGTCTCTCCTCAGGAGATCTGCTAACTTTAAAATGGTGGCTCTCCCCAGCTTCTATATTAATTTTAAAACGTTCCATTTCCAATGCCCGTGACTTTCTCCTGTCTCATTGACTCACTCCTCTGAGGTGTCTTTTGGAATCACAGCTCCCCCAGAATTGCCCTTTCCAAATGTTGATGGTGGATTTACAACACAGGTGGTCCTACTACAGAGCTGCCCAATTAATCGTTCTGAACGAGTGGTGGTTTGGGAGATTTAGGGACCCCACCTTTGCCTCCGAGGGCTGGGCGCTGGGCACACAAACCCTCCTTCAGCTGCTATACAGGCCCATTCTCTCCAGACCTCCCTCCAGCCACCAGAATGGTCCTTATGGATTGGAAAGAGACAGGAGCATCTATGGGGTAGAAGGGAAGGCTCACCAGGAAGACTTGCTTTTGGGAAGACACGGTCCTGTGCCAAGCGGCTGAGGTACGGCGGTTCTGATATTAGGATCTCATAGTAATCTCTAGATTCGGGAAGGTTCTCGATGGGTGCTCTCTCAAATCCTTTGCTGATCTTCAGGAGGAGTTTTAGCTGCACCAGACCTATTCTACAAATGCCTCCAACTCTGCTATGTGTTTATGCCCTACATTGCAATTTTTGGGTACATTTCAGAACTTAGCCCGTTAGAAGCCAAGATACTGTTGACAAATATCCTGCAGCACAAGATCCCTGTCATATACAGGTTCCTGGTCATTAATGTCTCAGACACTTTCAGGGCCCTCTAGGAAGCCTGGATTCATGAAGTGGTCCACTGGTGAAGAAGGACTGGAAAGAGGCATTGGCCTCTCCCCATGAGGAAGCTATTGCCTCCGAATATGGCCTCATCTAACTGAGTTACTTACACATGGTTTATTACACTAGGGAGAAGCTGTGGAAGACGGGGCTTATAGGAACTGCTGCCTGTCTACCCTGCCAGACTGAAACAGGGAACTTAATACACACAGTCCGGAGTGACACGGTCATTACCCCATTCTGGACTGGATTCTTCAATTGCTTAGAAGGTGTTTTGGGCTTAACCCTGCTGCTGAATCCGAGGTGTGCCCTACTACACATCCTATATGGAATTAATGGGAACAGATATTAGCGGGCCCTACTATGGCTGGGTCTTATGGTGGCCAAACATGACATTGCCAGGGCTTGGAGAGAGGCACTGGCCCCCTCACTGGAGACCTGGAAAGGGGACTGGACTGATGCCTAGGCCTTTAACACCATGCTCGGGCTGTCCTAAGAAGTGCCACAATATCGGGGAGGGATAGACTTAAAATCGCGGTACAATTCTAGAGCGGTGTCCCCAGCAGAAGGAGTCTCTGGAAGCTGAAATTAGAACGCATGCATCTTGAATTGTTTCTTGTGAGAGGAAGCTGGAGGAAGGGCTGTGAGGTGTGGAAGGCTTATTTATACCTTTATCCTACCTTTATCCTCTAATCACTGAAGTGAGAGAAGCTTCCAGGGGATGTTTCATTACTGTTCTTATTGTGTTTGCCATTTTTCTTTGTCACAGGTGGTCAACACCTGGCACACAGCTTTTGTGAAGACGACCCTGCTAACCTGGATACGCGTGAGACTTGTCAATTTTGCCAACTGGTTGTCTATTCATGATGTATCACCTTTTTACTGTTAAAAAAGACAAACCTAATAAAAAAGTATTGGAAAAAAAGCCACAAATTATACAGTAATATCTTTAGGAGCAGTTGTGAAATATTCCAATACAACCATTAAACACCCCAAAATCGACTTCACAAAAACAGTTCAAGACTTAGGACCTTATTTAGAGTTTTGTGGATAGGATACACTATTAAAAGATGAAGGACATCATGACCACCAGGATTACAAGTGCCATAGGCTATAAGGCAATTGTAATATTGCAGATCAGCAACTTCACAATTGTGACAGAGTATCTCATTCACCATACTCTTGGCACGACCCGTAGCCTTATAGGCCCCACATGGACTAACTCCCTGCAGGGTCCTTCACACCACACAAGCTCTCTTGAAAGGCATTTTACATCCAGTGACACATCTCATCAATGGTCTAAACACAGTTGTGATACCACATGAACCCTGAAAGCTCTTCCTCCAACCCTGCACCATCTTCAAGATAAGCTGCATCCCATAAAAAGGCTGTCAGAACCAGCCCCACTCCATACGTGACGGCAAATTTAACTCTCTCAGGTGGACAGCAGCACACAAAAAATAAGGCCATTGCCATACTGGGAACAAAATAATGCAATAAAACAAAAATCACAAGACAAGTCCTCTCCATCCATGTTCTGAGGATCTGTAATAAGATATCTAGTGATATCTGAACTGCACAATCATTGTGTAAATCAAAAAAGAGCCGTAGACCCACCTCTTCAGGAAAAAGTACATCCTCTGCATGCTAAAATTCACAAGCCATGAACATCTTACCTGAACAATCCTGAATCACAACTTGTTCAGATCTCTGTTGGCCTCTGGCTAGATATGTGCAGTACAAATATCTATAAATACACATATATATATATATATATATATATATATATATATATATATATATATATATAGACATGCACACATACATGCTGTGCCAAGTAAACCCAACCTTCCACTCGGGTCTTTAGTGAGGGAGGCAAAGAACTTGGAAAACATTATTGCAACAACTTAATTTAATTCCCTTAAAAGTTGTGAAAATTGTTAAGATTTACAGAGGTTGGCCTTCTACTGCACAGTAACTGCCACAGATCCATATTTCATTCACAGAAAGCATTCGCAGACGCAGTCTCTCACTCACTAATGGCTACTTTTTCCTTCCTTCTGCTGTGGGTAAATTAAAAAAAAAAAAAGAATTGGGTGATTACAGTGCTTGGAATGTCAGACGTACGATACGAAGTGGTATATCTGAAAACCAAGCTCATATTATTGCTGTTTTACACATGAACCCTAAAGACCCCTATCAGGGAATGTCTCTCATGCAATCACTTGAGCAAAATTGGCAAGAATATGCAAAAAAACACATTTTCACAAGAAAAAGAATAAATGTTAGAGCACGGCATAATGCCTGGTTTATGCTGTTTTTCTCAGGATTATGCCCTCCCCGCAAGGCACACAATAGATCAAATTGTCTGTAAAAGCAAAATTAGTATCGAGAATGAACAAATATAGAAGTTGGATAAGTGGTAACCTCAAAATGCCGAAAACGCTCCAACCACCCCCTCAGCCAACACCCCGGAAGAATGATGTTCTTGATACTTAGGAAAGGGTTCGACTGCTCTGACATTACATGGGCATTTATACGGACCGAGATACCAGCAGGAGTCTGGTTTACAGAAACATTGCAAGGGTCTTTGAAGCTCCAATATCAAATTAAAAAGCCCAGCTAGCAAAAATTCTCTGGTAATTTGAGCCACCTAAATGCCGCACTAAAGGCCTTCTCAAGCATTATGGAACTTTGTGCGGTTAAATATATACTTTCTATTTTTACCTAAGCCTTTTTACCAAAGCAACACGTTTGCTGTTGAGTCTAGTTGGTCTGCCCGTGACAAGCAGATGTTTTTATGTTGTTAAATCCTGGTGCTAGATCATCCACCTATAATTTAAACCTTCCACCGTGCATCATGTTGCTCAGGAAAGCAACACCTGCTGCTCAGTGCCCTGGCTCTCCTGCTCGAAGACCCAAAAAACTATCCAGAGTATTTAAAATTCCTAAATATCTCTCACCATCTAAAGGCTTCTCCACAAGGCTCAGACAGCGCCACGGTCAGTTTGCCTAGGCCTTGTAGTGAAACCTTTCTCCGTTCTTTACTGCTAGGACACTTTTTCCAGGCTCCTGCACTTTTATACAGGACCACACATTTCCATTCTACACTCTGCTTCCTATCGTTTTCAAAGTCTATGCACAGCTACATCTGCTTCCACCCCATTGCACACATCTCTCCATACTCATTGAAGATTTTGGAAGCGCGTGCTGGGTCCTAAAAATGCAGGCATGCCACCGTTAATAGATGATGAAGTCTTGGGTCTATGAAAGGTGTTGTTTGGACTAAAAGCATGTACACTCTATTTCAGTGATTCCAGATACACCCTACGTCATTCATCCACCTGCTAGAGTAGTTTCTCACTGTCCTTTTTAGCTCACTCTCCTGATCTCAGACCGTTATAATGTTACCAACACTTGGGGTAGGAAATTATCTTTAGATTCCTCAAGTGCTTAAAATGTGCTGGTGTTTGCCAGTGCTCAGCACCAGCACTTTTTGTCAACAATGGCACACGTTTATGACAGTCCATGACATGAGGGCGCTATCTGCCTATTTTTCAGAAGAGCTCATCAGTAGATTGTTTATAACGTCAATATACACTGCATTTGGCACCACTTGCAGGGAGTGCAAGGTGCAGTGGCCTCCCATAAAATAACTTGGGCCCTGACATTTATTTAGAAATTAAGCACTCAATTCCTCTGACTTTTCAATGTCCCTTCTAGTCATTCTCTTTGTGATATCTGGTTTTGTGGTCGAATGGGGTGAGCTTTGTATGGGCCAGCCCCTGAAAACTGTAATCGGCGTCTGGGCTTGCAAAAGTTTCCCCTGACCTAGATTTATTAAAAGCTGCCAAGTACAAAGACAGTTTCCCGAATTTAGGATTCATCAAGGCTGATGCTACATCACTGGGAAAATTTGCAGATACTTCCATGAGCCACCTTTTTTCAGACTTATGACTTGTTCTCTCCTCAGTCTTTTCCAATTAGCATATGAACTCACCTTCCCCGTAAACATTGTGGACGAAACAACTTTCAGAGATCTTTCCATGCCCTTTTGTTTAGTTATCTCGATGGGAGGTGGCTAGATGTGGGAGTTGCCCTGACTCCCCTCAGCAACATCCCTTTCTTACTTTCTTACTGTATAACTTCATCTTGTCCTTGCCATTTGCTGGTGATTCTTTCAGTGCACCTCCATTACCCTCTGAGTCTCTCCTCTTCTGCAATCATAGGATCATGGCACCACCTCTGTGTTGATATCACTGCTGACAGGGGGTGGTGAAGAACTCTGGTGGTTCAGGCAATAATGGGAGCAGGATTTCATCACTTCTGCTAGGCTCTAGTAAGTACGAGGCCAATGATTCATTTCTAGTCACTTCTTCATCTTTGGTATGTGTTGGTCCCATGGAACTTCCAAAATCTGAGTTTGTGGCTGACCAGCGTGGGCCCAGGAACACTCACTGAGCACCAGTAAAATGATATTCCAGTTGTGAACCCCTTTGAGGTATATCCCTCCTGAAATCTTAATAGTAGTTGGAGGTGGGTCAATTTTGACACCTTGTCCAGCCTCTTGCCTCAGCAGTTCCACAAGTGGTCATGTCTGCTGTGACTGACTAGGGTTCTGCTATACGCTTTACTATCTTCATTCACAAATTACTTTGTGCAAAAGTCTCTGACAAGGAAATGACTGGCAACACCAATCAATCACACGTTGCTATGAACAGTATGAGCTCCACCATCAATCATTAAGTCTAACTGCACTCTTTCATCACCCTGGGTTGATGATTTTTCCACAACTTTGCTGAGGCACAAGGCAGGCTTTCTCATTTCCACCGTTTGTCATAAACTCAAAAAACAAACACTGGCTATGCAAATATCACCATTCACAGAGCAAGGTATCACTATAAAAATGAGGGACTCTAATAACTGTTTCCTTCTCCCATAGCCCTCGTATTAATAAGGATATACATTCCCTATTACAGTACAGCACTCAGACGTGATTGGACTGATCTCAGCAGTGCCTCCATGTATGTACCCAAGATTAAGACTACCTGCCCTCTAATGTGGCATTATGGGATTTTTCTAAAGAGAAAGAATTAGGGCCTAATTTAGATCCTGGCAGAGGGGGCTACTCCATCACAAATGTGACAGATATCCTGTCCACCATCTTACAATCCCATTATTTCCTATGAGGACTGTAATACCATGGATGGGATAGCTATAAGGTCGGAATGGCCATAGAGGGCATCTGTGCATTTGCCCGGGAGGCTGGAAGGTCGGGTCGGTTTTGCAGCGGTGAGGGACGGTTTTGTCACTGGAAGTCGGTTGGTTTTGTAGCGTGCTGCAATATCAGCCTACAGTAACAAAAGAATCAGTGCTTCACTCTCGCAACACCCCCCCGGGGGGGTGGTCAGATAAAATTGCCAGTGCTGCTTCGAGTTCCCAATCCGGCCCTGGATATCCCTCTCCCAGAATCTAAATCACGTCCTAAATTATATAAGACAGTGCTACCCTGCTAGGGTTTTTTTTATCTGTATCGAAGTAATGTAATGCTGTTTTATCTTATCAGATTTGACTAGTGTAACTATTAGGAAAAAAGTGTGTTGTGGCACATGAGGAGTCAAAGAAAAAACATATAGCTAGATAAGGCTTGTTAACAAAAAGAGAGGAGAGCTGACTACACAGTAGAGAAAAAAAAGCTTTTCACATGTTTTATAAGGGATACCTGATTGACAATGTGTCATAATTGTAAAGACAGAGAGGTTCGGTATTTCGCTCCTAAAAAGTCAAAATAACGGCAGCCTTGGCAAAAATGAAAACGTTTAATCACCAGTAGCCGATTGTACACGGCAGAAAGTAAAGTATAACTAGGGCAATGCAGAAGGTGCCTTTGTCTAACATAGGCTGAGTCTTTCTGGTGAAAAATGAAGTACCATAAACGCAGTGCTTTGAACACTGCACGTTCAGATACAGAGAGCCAGTGCTGCGGCTTAAGGCTATTAGACACTGGGGATATCACTGGTACTCTTAGAATGAGTTGCGCAGCGCATTCTGAATGAGCTGGAGGTGCTTCAAGAAATAAATTGGTAATCCAAAATAAGTGAATTGCAATCGTATATATCCAAAACAGCATAACTGCCTTCACCATTGCTAACTGTAATAACACTGGTAATAGAGGAAGTAACTTATGGAGAGCCAAGAGGACCATATAAGTAGTTATTTCTAGAATAGTTTCAGGGAATGTCATACTCTCTAGTCTCCCAGCTAGTGTCTTACTAGAACTGAAAGCAGTCCTACATTCCACAGTTCACTGATCACAGACAAAAGACAATTGTATAACATCATCCTCATATTAAAGGATTTTAATCGGCTTCCAGTAGAGAAGTGAATCCAATTCAAACTCTGTTGCATTCAGAGACTTTTTAAGGTTTGTGCAAAGTGGGCTTTAGCCCAGGACCCAAGCCTTTCAGAGGGAGCCCTGATAGAGCCACCTCCATTCTGTAGAGGCTTGCTCTGGTGACCTTGAATAATTCTTAACTAGATTGTTTATAATACTATTCTCCTTTAATTTATTTTCAACATGAGTGGTGTGTGAGAGCATATTACAGACAATTTTGCAGAGCAATTTGTGTATGTTTCATGCAACATCCATAAAGAAAGTTTCTTATAGATCAAAACAGAACCTCACATATGAGAAATTGGAGGGTGTCACATCACAGAGAATGTTTGCAGAAATATTAGTGAGCTGCTGCGGTGTTACAATATTAAAAACACAAATGACTATACTAGGATATTATATGTAACCATGTTTGAATGTAGACTGTGCACTGTCAGTGACCTGGTCAAAGAGGGTATGGAAGAGATTAACCTGAAACATACATTCAAAGTGGTTTCGAACAAGAGCCCCCAATCAGCCCTGTGCCCACCAAAATACATTTAGCCTCTGGCACCACACTGGCGAACTTAGCTATCTTACTGAATTACTGAAAATCATCTGTGGCTGAAGGCAAGTTCACAGTAAAGACTCCCTCTTATTAGGGCCCACGAAATATTGAGCATCTCAAACTTAAAGATATTTTGGGGGGGTTATGTGCTTTCTTTATGGAACTCCTTCCCAAGTCAATTAAGAATGGTGCCCAAAATGCTCCCCTTTAGAAAAAGACTCAGAATATGATTATTTACAAGATACGTGGCTTGAAGACACACTAGTCTGCTTCCTCCGTCCCCAAACTATCCCAGATGATTCAGAATGATACTGAACTAATTCCCCTTTGCCAAACGTTCTACTGTAGCAGACGTAACTCCCAGATGGTTTTATCTCCACCTCTCAACTATTTCTTTCCACCATTCTACTTCCCATCTTGTTCATTCCTCACCACTTCAAAACTTTGGTTCTCTTCAGATTGGTTTCCTTGAAGTGTCCTGTAAGCATATTTTCTAATACGTAGTTTTCCTAGTCAGAACTCTAATCCTACTCAGTGAAGCATTGCTTTATAAAAACAATGTACAATAAATAGATAAAAAACAAGTAGCTGCTAGATTGTTAACTTGGATTCTGAAGGAGAGGATGGCATCATAGAAAATAGCACCATTGCGAGCAGACACAATAGTAGTCAGATAATTGTCCAGTGTGGTGGCCACCCTCTAGATGTCCTTATGGATAGAGAAGCACCACAAAGAATGCAGTTGAAGTTCATGCTCAACTGAGGTCGAGCAGATTGAGGTGTGCCTTGCCTTTCTAATCCAAAATGCAATGAATATCTTCTTCAGCTAGTGCCAGACGTGCCATTTTTCCATGAAGGAAAAAAACATGATGCAGAAAATTATTCAACTTGATAAAGTCAGAGCACTGGTGATTTATTTCCTTTTTCGTAGTTTTAGCGGGAAAGGAAAGTTTGAATATGGGATGGAAATTACTGAAAGGTCAGAGGTCAGTCGATGGTTGTGTTGTTTAGATTGATGATAATACGACTAAGGTTGTCTGAGATTGAAGCTTTGCTTATGAGAAATCAAAAATGATTAAATGGACATCTTGTTAAACATTACAGTTGCCTTGTTGAACTTTTTTTAAGTGTGCAACCCATACCTTATGCGCAACGGCTGGGTCTGCTGTGTACCAAGCAGTGGATGGTTTGGTGGTCACAAGGACATCAAAGTTTGAGAGGAGCAAGTAAGTCAAGATAGTGATTAATTAATTGATGGAAGGCTTTAGTCAGCTCATTAGGGTTCGAATAATGGGTGGAATTAGAGAGTAACAATGGAGTGTTGAAGCTCGTAAGTGCGTGTGTGAAAGATCAGAGTGTTTCTTTAAAACAGGATCTACTTGAAGAAGACAAAATAATTGTGTGCACTGCATTGGAAGCTAGTGGAACTAGCTAAAGAAAAAGGGGCTCAAAAGTGGTCTGTGTATGGTAGTGAACCTGATGTCAAATAAGTGATCAAAAAAGTAGAGAAAAACTAGGGTTGAGAAAATGTTTATTCCAATGTTTTGGAACGTTGATCAGGAGATTGAGGCTAAGGCTCAATATAGAGTCACAAAGATGTATTGACTGAAGTCTTGCAGGGTCATCCAGACACATATGAAAGTAGCATGTGTGTGCACTGGAAGGCCTCCCTCGGACCATCCCAGCCCCTTACAATGTATTTAAATGTACATTTCGTTCTTTGGTCGAGATCCCCCAAGCATAATCTAATAGGAAATAATGTACACACCGCTGACTGAATACCATGCAGTCATCTATAATGAATCAAGCTTTCTGTTAGAGTTGGCGCTCAACTAGCTATCTGACTACATAGGTAATGAACATTTATACCTTCACAAATATATCATAGTCATCTCAATAGTCAGGGAAGGGAATACATATATGTTATCATGCATGGAAACTACACTCTTCTTTGAATTCATTCTGGCTCTCATGTCCTCTAATGCTCTATTAGGTATTATTAAGGTCGTTCCTTGACGTACCATAGATTAGGGCACTTCCATCATCCCTGTAAACTCTATAGTTTCTTTTCTTCCTACACAAGGGCAGAGGAATGGGTAAATCCATCTAGATAACAAGTGCAGGGAAATAACTCCATAAAACGCTCCCAAAACCACAGGTAAATATTTACTTATTTTGTGAATGCCTATGTTGAGTACAAGATATGCCAGGGGAGAGGCAGCCAGACTCTGTTCCGAGGACTACTCAGTGGGCTCTGCCAAACTTGTTGTCACAAGCCCTTGTTACTAGCCCAACTATGGTGACTCTAGGGCCCATAGTTATACTTTTTATTGCACCGTAGTTGCGTCATTTTGTTACACAAAAGCGGCGCAAACTTACAAAATACATTTGTATTTTGTAAGTTTGCGCCGCTTTTACGTCAAAAAGTATAAATATGGGGCTTCATGCGCTAACCCCATGCTGTCTTCCTAGGATCCTGACAAGCCTGGACAATCTATTTTTTTTTTCTTTTTCGTGTGTTTTACAGTATTCTGTAAAATTACTGAATGGATATAGCCAACTCTGATCTGTACAGGTATATTATTGTGATGTGAAGTTACTGAATATTAGTTATCCCCATTACTTACAGGCAGTAGTCCCTGAAATATATATTGCATCAGATTGCCATATATTTTTCCTTCTCCGGAGTCATTTAAAACGTTTCCAACCACTAACGCAAAGTTTGTTGGTAATACCGCACACGTTAGCTTCCAAAAATGTCACTGGCAATTTCTACGATCTGTAATTCCTGCCATGAATTTAGCACTAATGACCGGCAGAAGCAATGCTTCCCACAGCCTTTCCTCAAAACTCAGGATCTTTAAAAATATTGCTAAAAGTGCTGCTGCTAAGGGTAGGCATGAGTAATATTATAAAAAATGTATTTCAAGTTCTGAGCGTAATTTTTGAAAAATCACGCATGTAGCGTAAAATATATTTCGCTCGAAATGTCACCGTGAGTATATACTTCGCAAACAAAAGTCGTTCGAGGAAGAAGCAGGAGAAGAATGTCTTGAGAACGCAGCACACATTTTCTGCAAGACCTTTCTTTTCTGCTCAAACCGGTCTCGGCCAGAAATTACGCGAAACATTTTAACCGTCATGGCGAAACATATGTTGCGACTTAGAGGTAACCCATGAAGATGGAAAGACTCTCGCTCAATTAAAAACTTCGCTAGCTTATAGTTTAAATACATGATCAGCAATTTTCGTACCATTTGCAGCGGCGTTTCTAAATGTGGGCCTATGCAGGTAGCTTTTTCTGCGTCTTTAAGCATGTGTCGTCTTCGATTCGGTTTGCTGCACAACACTGTTTTCTTCCAATATGTCTCTCCTGGTGCGTGTTATATGATATGGATACGTACAACATATATCACGCGTATCAAATCTGAGCGGTTGCTCAGCTGAATCATGCAGCTGAACGCAGACTAATGGCGATGTGTCATGAGCAGGCCTCTTCCAGAACGCGCGCAGGACCCATGTGTACCTCTGCTCGAGCTGTCGCTCCCAGGTTTCATTTTCTATCAATCTTTATTGCTTTATTTACCCAGGCAGCATCAATCTTGTGTTATCTGCTGAGGTGTATTGATTTGTGTGCCCCAGCAATGTTTTCTGTAAGCAGGTGTGCTGAAAAGCCTCGGTGAGAGACGTTCGCGGACTGGTGAGAAAGTTTAACCCAAGTGAGGCTCGAACATGCCATGCCCACGTGTCAATTTAGCGGTAACAGAACCAAAACGCACAAGCCGAGGCCAAGGCAGCCTGGTGCGTCAGCTAGGGATCATCAAGGTTTGCAGTTGCTACCCGAGGCTAGCATTTAGTTCTGCCTTTGCTACCCTTGGTCACGGCGATCAGGAAGAAATAGGAGTAATTAGTAGAATGGGGCCTGGGGGGGGGGGGGGGGGGGGGGAAGAGGAGGAATGAGGAGTTCCCCCCCCTGGGGTTTTTGGGACAGGTGGCACGTCCCGGGAGGCGTTGGACGCCCGGGGTGCCAGTTATAGAGGGGTGGGAGGAGTATTTATACGGCCATTTTATGACTACGGTCACCATTTTGGGAAGGTGACCTGGTGGCCAGGGTGTAGTGCAGGCGGGCTCGGTGTTTTTCTTGGGGACCATATATTAAATAGATTTTTGGAACAGGGAGATGGAATAGGAGCTTGCTCTGTCCACTCCACGCATCAACCTGGTATTGCAGAGTGGGGTGGGAACGAAGGGCAGGTCCGGGGCGGGAGGCAGGAGGTTTTATGGGCGGGAGCGGGGTGGGGAATCCCTGAAGGTTTCCAGGGGAACGGGACGCGCTGGGCAGCGCACGGGCTGGATTCCAGCCCGAAAATGGAGGGCGGGGGCCCAGGTGTCAGCGGAGCGTCAGGCCGGGTTAGAGAACCGTGCTGGGGCGCCGGAACAGAGCGCCAAAAAGAATTTGAAGGGGAGGAAGGCGGGCACGCGCCAAGGGCGCCCGGGGGCATACAGGCAGGAAAGGAGTCAGGCGAGAGGTGGGGGGGGCCCGCGGCCCCCTTGGTTTATACTGGGGCGGCGGATGCTACATCCGTCAAGGCTAAAAAAGCAGGTACTCCCGTGGGGTCAGGTAGCGGGTCTTTGGACTTAGGTGTTTCGGCAAGGGAGGGTCATTCTGGGTTGAGGCAAGAACAGGGGGCGGAGGGGGACCCCTCGGTTCCCTTGTCATTAAAATGGCCGACCATGCTCCAATGGAGCAGTGACGAGGAGGGAGGGGGTTCTGAGGGCGACAGGGGTACGGAGGGTGGGGGTTCCCCAATAAGCAGATCTGGGGGTGCCCCCAGTAGGTTTCTTGGGGCTGGTAATCAGGAGGGTGAATTGAGGGGTTGGAAGGAGGGTCGGGCGAGGAGGGCGTGGATGGGGTGGGGGGTTGTGTTTCGGGGGGTCAATGGGATAGTAGTTCTTCCCTTGGCACACCAGTCCTTTCTTGGCAGGAGCCCTTGGATTACAGCGAGGAGGACCCAGGCGAGCAGGACGCGGCTCGTGTGCACTGGGGAGAAGGGAAGGCGGGCCCTTGGGCGGCCAGCCGGATAGCATCAACAGGATGGAGCAGGCGTCGCAGTGGGGCTGCGGACGCTTCTACTGGGTGGTGTGGAGGAGAGGGCGTTGCGCCCCCCGGCGCCGCGGCCCAGCAGGAGCGACATCCGGGCCCGTCCAGACGGCGGTCCAAAGACAGAGGGGAGTACTCAGGCTGTGTGCGATGCAGTGGTGCGGGTGCGAATGCGGTCGTGTGGGAAGAAAGGTCGGAGGAGAGTTTGGAAGAGGGCGAGTTGAGGAATAGTGGGAGTGAGCATGAATGGTGGGAGAGCGGGGGGCGGGGTTCATCTAACCCTGTCCGTCAGTCATTACAGGTACGGAGGTCAGGCACGCGGCGCGGCCCAAGTCGCGGGGAGCGGTTAGGAGGAGAGGCGCGGACGGTTCAGGAGCGGCCCCCGTTGCTATCTCCAGGTAAGATTTCGTCCTGCTCAAGGATTTCGGTGGCATCAGAGGCGAGAGAAGGGTCCGTGCGCTTGGTAAAGGGAGTATACATGCAAGACACGGGGGTGTCGACGGAGAGAGACGCGAAGGCGGGGAAGGAAGCGAAGGGCGTCAGTTCAGAAAAAGGGGACAGTACGGAGGGCGCCGGGGAGGAGAATGGAGCGAAGGAGCAAAAGGAGGGCGAGCCGGCACTAAAAAAGGTGAAGCTGCCCTATATGGGCACAGCGAAGCCGCTGGGGGCTCATTTAATGCCGGCGACAAAGGAAAAAATTTGGAAGGGTGAATATATGGACATTTTAAAATTGCTACATCGAGAGATCAGGGCCAAGGAGGGCTCCAAGGAAGAAGAGTGGGAGCTTTCAAAACGGCCAAAAGTGCCGGTCACGATAGAAAATTGGACGGCGGCGTTTTTGATTTTCGCTAGCGTTTATTGCGAGTGATTCCCTGAGAGGTCGGTATCCCTTTTTAAATACATGGATATCATTAGAAAAGCTCAATTGAATTATGGGGGATACACGTGGCGCCAGTACGATGAGGAATTTCGGGCGCGCATGGCGGCAGATCCAGAGGTGCAATGGGGAGAAATTGATACTGATTTGTGGCAGCACACAATGGGGCCGGCCAAGTTTGGGAAAACAGTGTTTACGGCTAGTGGCTTGCTCATAATTTATCGGCCCTTTCGGGAGCGCCCCACCCAAGGGGTGGGGTCCCGGGGCTCCAGCCCCAATAGAACTAGCGGCACGGGGACCGGAAGAGGTGCATGTTGGGACTTCAATAAAGGTATATGTACCAGAGAGTATTGTAAGTTCCCGCACGAGTGTACAAAATGCGCGGGGCGGCATCCGGTCACAGCGTGTAATGGACAGCAGACTGGGGTCAGTGCAGGGGGATCGACAGGCGGGGGTCAAGGGGCCACTGTGGGAGGAAAGGAAGGCCAGCGCCAGCGGTCAGGAGTGGCGGGAAAAGGCTACTACGCCGGTTAAGGTTGACAGGCTACAGGTGGGGTTGCAGGGTTATGACAGGCAGGATGACGCTGACTTACTGATTCGTGGGTTCCGGGAGGGGTTCCGGCTGGGATATCAGGGTCCGCGGGAGCATCGGTGGGCGGAGAATTTGCGTTCCGTGCGGGGAAAAGAGGAGTTGGTCCAAGGGAAATTGATGAAGGAGGTTAAGGAAGGGCGGATGGCGGGCCCCTTTTTGTTTTGGCCCTTGGAAAATCTCATAGTCTCTCCAATTGGCATAGTGCCCAAAAAAGAGGAAGGGCAATTCCGGTTGATTCATCACTTGTCCTGGCCGGAAGGGGCATCAGTGAACGAATTCATACCGGACGAATTCACAAAGGTGTCGTATGCGTCGGTGGACGTGGCGATTCAAATGGTCGATCAGTTGGGGCCGGGGGCTTTGATGGCGAAGACAGACATCAAGTCAGCTTTTCGGTTGCTGCCAGTGCACCCGGATGATTTTGAGTTGTTGGGTATCCAGTTCCGGGGGAGCTGGTACGTGGACAAGGCTCTACCCATGGGTTGCTCCAGCTCGTGTGCGCTGTTTGAGCGTTTTAGCACGACGTTACAATGGATTTTCGTAAAAAGAACGGGTCACCAAGGGGTTACGCACTACTTGGATGACTTCTTTTTTGCGGCACCAGCGGACAGTCCGCGTTGTGCGGCGGTGCTGAGCTGGTTTATGGAGATTATGGGAGATCTGAGTGTGCCCCTGGCTCCTGAAAAGGCAGTGGGGCCAACTACGGCGCTGTTGTTTTTGGGGATTGAGCTGGACACGGTGGCAGGCATAGCGCGGTTGCCTGCAGGAAAGCAGACGGACATGGTCAAACGGATTGCTGAAATGCTGCGGAGGCGCAAGGTTACGGTGAGGGAGGTGCAGGTGTTGTTGGGCCATTTGAATTTTGCGTGCGGGGTGGTGCGAGCGGGCAGGACGTTTTGTAGACGACTTTCTCTAGCACTCGCGGGGCAAGCGCTACCCCACCATCACGTGCGTTTGAAGGTGGGTGTTCGAGAGGACTTGCGTATGTGGTCAAGGTTCTTGGAGTCATTCAATGGGATTCCTCTGAAGGTCTGGAGAGTGTGGGAATGGGATGCTCAGATGTTCTCGGATGCGGCGGGTTCGGCGGGTTTTGGGCTGTATTGGGAGGGGCGTTGGTGTGCGGAGGAATGGCCAGTGGAGTGGAAGCACGGCGGTCGTAGCATTGCGTTCTTGGAATTTTTTCCGTTGATCGTTGCGGTTTGCTTATGGGGCAAGGAGCTGCGGCATTCGCGGGTGCAGTTTCGGGTCGATAATTTGACAGTGGTCCAGATGGTCAACTGGCAGTCGGCACGGGAAGCAGGGTTGTTACAGCTGCTACCCGTTTTTGTGCTTCAATGTTTGCGTAGTGACATTCACTTTAGTGCGAAGCACGTTCCGGGGGTGAATAATGACATTGCGGATGCTTTGTCTCGTTCGCAGTGGCAGCGTTTCCATGGATTAACCCCGGGCGTGGCGTTGAGAAGAATCCGCATGCCGGAGGTTTTGTGGAGAGTAGGCGATCCAGGATGCTTCGTCTGGTTATGAACTCTTTGGCACCGTCAACAAGGCGGGCTTATGCGAAAGCGTGGGAGGAGTTCCTGGGATCTGGGGCGCAACGGCGGGCGCGACAGGAAGAGGTGGTGGAAGATGTGATTCAGTTCATTATGGATTTAATTGGTAAGGGTCAGTCGAGAGTCACGATAGCGGGTAAGTTGTCGGCCATCGGGTTTGTGGGAAAACTGCTATGGGGTTACCCCTCGTCGGCGGGGGAATTGGGTACGAGAATATTGCAGGGTTGGGAAAAATCATTTGGAAAAAGGGGCCTGGATCGTCAACCCATATCTCTGGGGATTCTAAAAGGCTTGATAGCCATGATGGGCAGGCTGTGCTATGACGAGTACGAGGCCATTATTTTCGGGGCCCTCATGTCGTGGATGTTCTTCTGAGCGTTTCGGGTATCGGAGTTACTGGGCCGGTCGGGAGCCTCGGGTATCTTGTGGTCGGAGGTTTGTGTGGTGAAGAAAGGGCTGGCACTACGGATTCGACAATCGAAAACGGATCAAAAAGGCGCTGGGCTAACGGTCGTTCTTCGTCGTTACCCTTACCAGAAAATTTGCCCGGTGAGGTTGGGTGTCTTACTACGAGCGGGGGCAGAGGCTGTGGAGGGCCCGGTTTTTTCACACGCGAGCGGTCGCAAGGTGACGGCGGCTCAACTCCTGGCGGTAATGAGAAAAGTGTTAGCGGGTATGGGTTTGGAGGCGGAGAGATTTGGGACACACTCCTTTCGCATCGGGATTGCTACAGAGGCAGGGAAAAAAGGATGGGATAGAGAGGAGATGATGGCGTTGGGTAGGTGGAGGTCGGATTGCTTTAGGAGGTATGTACGGGGAGATGATGATTTATATGACTTTTAGGATGTTCGGGAGTGAATACTGTTTTAAATTCTTCTCTTTGCAGGTGTGGTCCTGGGGCCAGAAGCGGCCTATTTGGAGTTATGGGTGATTGGGCATTCCTTCGTAAAATGGGCGCAACGACAGGCACGAAGGACTGCGATGGGGTGCAACCTGGGTTTTGATCAGGATCGTTATCAGGTGACGTGGATTGGGAAAGGGGGAATGCTGTGGGGCGAGCTGATACCTCGGCTTCAGGCAGTGCGAAGGGGGAGACATTGTCCGGACTTGTTATGTGTGCATCTTGGGGAGAACGATTTAGTTAGATCCACGGGCTTGAATTTGCTCAAGGTCATGAAGCGAGATCTGCAACTAGTGAGCGAGCAGTGGAGGGGATGTCATATCGTCTTTACGGCGTTTATGCCGAGAAGGGTGTGGAGAGGAGCCAAAAAACCGGGAGCCATAGAGAGGGCCAGACGGAAGATTAATAAGGAAATGAAGGGTTTTTGCGTGGGGCGTGGTATATCATTTTTGGAGCATGCAGACATTCGTTTCGAGGACGCAGAGTTTTTTAGGGATGATGGGGTGCACCTATCATTCGTGGGAATGGAGTTATACCTTTTCCAGTTGAGGGAGCAGCTTAGGGCGTTACTGCGGGAATCCTAGATGAGGGGGGGGCAGAAAAGTTAAGGCCTTTTCTGGTGGCGGGGACAGCTGCAGGGCAGCTATTAAAAGCTAGGGGGTAGGACGGAGATGGCAGGGAAAGACAGGTATTAGGACGCGGGGAAACATTAATTAGACAAGGACAGGCAGGAGACTGCTCAGGAGCGGACAGGTTTAAAGAAGTAGGTAGGGCGGGAGAAAGTAAAGGAGACGAGAGGAAGAAAAGACAGGTCCAAAAAGAGGGGGGGAGGGATCGGGGTAGGGGAGGGGGAGGGGCGGGGTCAGGTAACTTGATGTATAGTGAGGTTTTAGTTTTGTAAGGCAAAGGCCAAGGGGGTAGGCTTAGGGGCACCTGTTCCAATAAAGCGGCCTTTTACACACACAAACGAGTCTCGGTGGTCACTCTGTCCCAATGGGGCCTCGGGGGGGGAAGAGGAGGAACGAGGAGTTCCCCCCCTGGGTTTTTTGGGACAGGTGGCACGTCCCGGGACGCGTTGGACGCCCGGGGTGCCAGTTATAGAGGGGTGGGAGGAGTATTTATACAGCCATTTTATGACTACGGTCACCATTTTGGGAAGGTGACCTGGTGGCCAGGGTGTAGTGCAGGCGGGCTCGGTGTTTTTCTTCCCCCCCACCCTCCCTCAGGTTTATGTTGTTTCAGGGGTCTTTCTTGGGGCAGGTGTCCGGGGCGGGTTGGGCAGGCGTCGCTTGGACAGGTGCTTTCCAAGGCGGGAACAGCTGCAGGGCAGCTATTAAAAGCTAGGGGGTAGGACGGAGATGGCAGGGAAAGACAGGTATTAGGACGGGGGAACATTAATTAGACAAGGACAGGCAGGAGACTGCTCAGGAGCGGACAGGTTTAAAGAAGTAGGTAGGGCGGGAGAAAGTAAAGGAGACGAGAGGAAGAAAAGACAGGTCCAAAAAGAGGGGGGGAGGGATCGGGGTAGGGGAGGGGGAGGGGCGGGGTCAGGTAACTTGATGTATAGTGAGGTTTTAGTTTTGTAAGGCAAAGGCCAAGGGGGTAGGCTTAGGGGCACCTGTTCCAATAAAGCGGCCTTTTACACACACAGACGAGTCTCGGTGGTCACTCTGTCCCAAGGGCCCATAGACACATACACAGCCTATCGATGCTAAAACAGCACACCAAATGGCACCGCTATGAAGAGCTCTGCATTACAAAACTAAAAACTGCCTACCATCCACTCGGCATCACTTTATTATAATACTCCAAGTGTCACACCATGTGACCACCCACAGCACACCTTCACACCAGAGCAATCCATGCATTAAATATACTGTTGTGCAACATGCTGAGGTCTGTCTAGACGAAAGAGAGAACAACAGATAAACTTTTTGGATAGCAATAATGTCAGCCTACCAACCTTGAAGTTAAAGATGATCGTGCCAGTCATAGTTATCAGGGTAGCCTTTTTCCTATATATGAAATGTCCCAATCTAGAAGATTGTCAATCTGAAGACCCAGTAATAATACCCCCAAACTCTTGTAACTTATTCGTACCCAAACACCATCAACTCTTGTCCTCAGCTCTTTACCACCTCCCAGGACTTTTTGGCCAGATTAATTTCCTTTAATGAACATATTTCTAAACCATTATTTATCCTCCAGATTTGGAGGGATGGGGGCAGATGTTCTTCCCTAAAGTAATTTATGGAGACTTTAAGTAACAAGCACTGGCAAACCTAATTTGTCTAACAAAGGGGCAAACTATTGGCTTTGGCAATTGGGTGGAGGTGGGCAATAGAACGGGTGTTAATGGTGGGGCAGGTGGGGTGGGTAATGGGATTGTTAACAAAAGGTGCTGTGAAGTGGCCAACACTGGTCACTTCAAAGCTTTTTTTCTTCTGTCAGTGGGAGGGGCAAAGAAAAACAGATGAGAGAGAGGGTGGTTGAGGGGACAAGAAACAGGGACAGGAGGAGGAAGAAGAAACAAGGACATTATAGGGGAGAAGAAACAGGATGGGTTTGAGTAAAGTGGGAGAAGAAACAGTATGAGATGAGTCGGGAAAGGAAAAACAGAATAAGGGAGGGTAGAAGAAGGTAAAAAAAAGGGTCACTGATATAATATTGTAACCACAATAAAATGCAACAAAAATACCGGCCCGCAAACATCGTTAACAAAAATATTGTTTTCCTATACATTATAATAGTAAGTACAAATGTACAAAAAACATATTGATTCATACTAATATCCTTAAAAACACATTCAAAAATATCATATATATATATATATATATATATATATATATATATATATATATATATAATGTAAAGTGAGTAAATCTCACTAATATTTAATACTAGTTAAAGTATAACACACATACATATGTATGCATGTATATATATATTTATATATATATATATATTTATATGCAAAACAAAGTTGTCTCCTCCGGACAAAAGCTCACTCTCAACAGGTTGCAGGTTTTTTTGGAAAGCAGCAAAGCCAGTAACATTCAAAGAATTCTTTACACATTTTCAAGGCCTTAATCGGTTCACACATCTCGTCCTTGGAGTTACACAATGCACCCTGGTAATGGTATTCCTGCACGTTTATATCACATCTTTAGTAGATATTAATTTCTACCTTAGTAGGTTGCTGCAGCCAAACACATATTAAAATTGCTGCTTTCCAAAATAAAATGCAAACTGCAACCTGTTGGGAATGCACTTTTCTCAGGGGACAGCTTTGTTTTGTACATGATTGAAGGCCTGTCCAGCCGTGAAAGAAGCACCACTACAGATAGAAAGGAGGTCTGTGTGACTTTACTATATCTTCATACACAAGAGCAACAGGATGGAACAATTTCAGCAAAACTGTAACTGTGCTTTGAATTTGCCTACTAAGGTTTTCAAAATGTATTGTAATGTGTGTTTGGCAAGAGCAACCTACTAAGGCAAAGATGTATATCTACTAAAGGTACAATATAAACGTGCAGGACTACCTTTACCAAAGTGCAATGTGCATCTCACCAGAGTATTTAATCAAGGAATCAGGTGCCTGCAATTATTTGCTCAATCAAAGCATAGGCCTGAAAATGTAAAGAATTCTTTGAAGGTGACTGGTTTTGCTGCTTTCTGAAATAAAATGCAAACTGCAACCTGTGGGGAATGCACTTTTGTCAGGGGACAACCTTGTTTTGTACATGATTGACGGCCTGTCCAGCCATGAAAGAAGCACCACTACAGATAGAAAGGAGGTCTGTGTGACTTTACTATATCGTCATACACAAGAGCAACAGGATGGAACAATTTCAGCAAAACTGTAAATGTGCTTTGAATTTGCCTACTAAGGTTTTCAAAATGTATTGTAATGTGTGTTTGGCAAGAGCAACCTACTAAGGCAAAGATGTATATATACTAAAGATCCAATAGAAACGTGCAGGACTACCTTTACCAAAATGCAATGTGCAACTCACCAGAGTATGTAATCAAGGAATCAGGTGCCTCCAATTATTTGCTCAATCCAGGCATAGGCCTGGAAATGTAAAGAATTCTTTGAAGGTGATTGGTTTTGCTGCTTTCTGAAATAAAATGCAAACTGCAACCTGTTGGGAGTGCGCTTTTGTCCGGGGACAACTTTGCTTTGTATATATATATATATATATATATATATATATATATATATAACATTTTGTCCACATGAGCTACCCACACCAAATTTGCATCCTTTTTTTCCAACATCCTAGGGATTCCAGACTTTGTGGGTTCCCCTGAAGGAGACCAAGAAATTAGCCAAAATACAGTAAAAATTTCGTTTTTTTAAAAACAATTAGAAAAAAGGGCTGCAGAAGAAGGCTTGTAGTTTTTTCCCTGAAATTGGCATCAACAAAGGGTTTGCGGTGCTAAAATCACCAACTTCCCAGCTTTTAGGAACAGACAGACTTGAATTAGAAAAACAAATTTTTCAACACAATGTTGGCATTTTACTGGGACATACCCCATTTTTATGATTTGTTTGTGCTTTCAGCCTCCTTCCAGTCAGTGACAGAAATGGGTCCCAGACCCAGAAACCTAAACATTTCTGAAAAGTAGACACAATTCTGAATTCAGCAAGGGGTAAGTTATGTAGATCCTACAAGGGTTTCCTACAGAAAATACCAACTGAAATAAAAAATTATTGAAATTGAGGTGAAAAAAACTGCCATTTTTCTCTACGTTTTACTCTGTAACTTTTTCCTGCAATGTCAGATTTTTGAAAGCAATATACCGTTACGTCTGCTGGACTCTTCTGGTTGCGGGGATATATAGTGCTTGTAGGTTCATCCGGAACCCTTGGTACCCAGAGCAAATAAATGAGATGCACCTTGCAGTGGGTTTTCATTCTGTACCGGGTATACAGCAATTCATTTGCCGAAATATAAAGAGTGAAAAATAAGTATCAAGAAAACCTTTGTATTTCCAAAATGGGCACAAGATAAGGTGTTGACGAGCAGTGGTTATTTGCACATCTCTGAATTCTGGGGTGCCCATACTAGCATGTGAATTACAGGGCATGTCTCAAATAGACGTCTTTTTTTACACACTGTCTTATATTTGGAAAGAAAAAATTTAGAGAAAGACAGGGGGCAATTACACTTGTTTTGCTATTCTATGGTACCTCACTTGTGTGGGTAGGCCTAGTGCCCATGACAGGCAGTGCCCCAAAACACAACATGGACACATCAATTTTCCCAAAGAAAACAGAGATGTATTTTGCAAAGTGCCTACCTGTGAATTTTGGCCTCTAGCTCAGCCGCCACCTAGGGAAACCTACAAAACCTGTACATTTTTTTAAACTATAGACCGAGGGGTATCCAAGATGGGGTGACTTGTGGGGCTCTCACCAGGTTCTGTTACCCAGAATCCTTTGCAAACCTCAAAATGTGGCTAAAAAAACACCTTTTCCTCACATTTCGGTGACAGAATGTTCTGGAATCTGAGAGGAGCCACAAATTTCCTTCCACCCAGCGTTCCCCCGAGTCTCCCGATAAAAATGGTACCTCACTTGTGTGGGTAAGCATAGTGCCCGCGACAGGAAATGCCCCAAAACACAGAGTGGACACATCACATTTTCTCAAAGAAAACAGAGGTGTTTTTTGCAAAGTGCCTACCTGTGGATTTTGGCCTCCAGCTCAGCCGCTACCTAGGGAAACCTACCAAACCTGTGCATTTTTTGAAAACTAGAGACCTGGGGAATCCAAGACGGGGTGACTTGTGGGTCTCTCACCAGATTCTGTTACCCAGAATACTTTGCAAACCTCAAAATGTGGCTAAAAAAACACTTTTTCCTCACATTTCAGTGACAGAAAGTTCTGGAATCTGAGAGAAGCCACAAATTTATTTCCACCCAGCGTTTCTCCAAGTCTCCTGATAAAAATGGTACCTCACTTGTGTGGGTAGGCCTAGGGCCCGCAGCAAGAATTGCCCCAAAACACAAAGTGGACACATCACATTTTCTCAAAGAAAACAGAGGTGTTTTAGGCAAAGTGCCTATTTGTGGATTTTGGCCTCTAGCTCAGCCGCCACCTAGGGAAACCTACCAAACCTGTGCATTTTTTAAAACTAGAGACCTAGGGGAATCCAAGATGGGGTGACTTGTGGGGCTCTAACCAGGTTCTGTTACCGAGAATCCTTTGCAAACCTCAAAATGTGTCTAAAAAAACACTTTTTCCTCACATTTCGGTGATAGGAAGTTCTGGAATCTGAGAGGAGGCACACATTTCCTTGTGTGGGTAGGCCTAGTGCCTGCAACGGAAATGCCCCAAAACACTATCTGGACACATCAAAATTATCAAATAGAAAACTACCTGTTTTTGGAGGGGGGGGCACCTGCGTTTTTGGTCCTGGGCTCAGCAGCCATCTAGGGAAACCTACCAAACCCAGACATTTCTGAAAACTAGACTCCTGATGGATTCAAGGGAGGTGTGACTTGCGTGGATCCCCCAATGTTTTCTTACCCAGAATCCTCAGCAAACCTCAAATTTAGCTAAAAAATCACATTTTGCCCACATTTCTGTGAGGGATCACCGCACCGGGACAAATTTGCTACCACCCAACGTTGCCCTTATTCTCCCGGTAAGAATGATACCTCACTTGTGTAGGTGGGCCAAGTGCTTGTGACAGGGAAGAGCCAAAAACACGTAGATACTGAGGGGGAACCACAGTGGGTCCAAAAGGGCAGTTTGAAACAAAACATTTTTAGGCTGACAAGTGCAGCAGAAGTTTTATCGGTATAGATGAGACAATGCTGGGTGGTAGGAATTTTGTGGATTCCTGCAGATTACGGAAGGTTCCATTAACAAAAACGTCGGGAAAATGTGTGCTTTCCAGCAAAGTTGCGGGTTTGCAGTGCATTGTGGGCAAGGAATTGGTGCGGGGCCCATGTGAAGCACACCACCCTGGAATCAACTAGATGTTTAGTTTTCTTATGTGTCTAGGTCTTGTGGATTTTTCTACATGGCAGCTTCCTAAAGTAAAAAAAAGTGCAGCCCTCACCATTCCAAGTGGGACGATTATGAGAGTTACCAATCTCTCATGGCCCAAATGTAAAACAAAAAACAAAAAAATCAAATGTCCTCTTGCTTGCCATGGGATAAGATGTTTTAGTGTGCGGGGGAGAGCTGAATGACTGTTAGCCCCTTCAGTTCGGGTGAGGGCATAACCAGGCTCATACTGGTTGGTAGTCACCACCCCACTATTTTTTATTTCATGGCATCTAGTAGACTTTCTGCCCCCCGGGTTGTGGATCGGAGTAATTGCCCCATCTGCCCACTGGTGGGCAGAACAACTTTGGCCCCATTTATTTGGGGTGGGGGTATGGCCATAACCCCACCCTCTCATTTTGAAAAAGAAATCTTCCCCGGTCTCTGGTGAGCTTTCTGGGGCAGTTGGGCCTTCCAAAAATAGGCCAATCTGCCACCAAAAGGGGCAGATAGGGCCAACAGTAATGTGTCCCCATGGGGAGCGACCCTTGCCCAAGGGGCTGCCCCGCCAAACAAAACACACACATACACACACACCAATCCCCGGTGTCCAGTGGTTTCTGCCCTACTTGGGGGCAGATTGGCGTAACAAAAATAAGCTGATCTGCCCCCAAGGGGGGCAGAAATGGCCTAAATACAATTTGCCCCCCAGGGGAGCGACCCTTGCCTAAGGGGTCGCTCCCCATACATAAAAACATAAAGTAAACAAAAATATAAATATATCTCTGGTGACTAGAGGTTTCTGCCCCCCCTGGAGGCAGATCGGCCTAATTATATTAGGCCGATCTGCCTCTAGGGGGGGCAGAAATGGCCTAAAAAGAATATGGCCCCCCAGAGAGCAACCCTTGCCCAAGGGGCCGCTCCCTTTATTAGAAAACACAAAGAATAAAAAATCCCTGGTGTCTAGTGGGCATTTCTGCCCCCCGGGGGCAGAAATGGCCTAAGCACAATTTGGCCCCCCAGGGAGTGACCCTTGCCTAAGGGGTCGCTAACTGCACATAAAAGAAAAAAAAAAAAAAAAAAAATCCCTGGTGTCTAGTGGGCATTTCTGCCCCCCATGGGGGCAGATCGGGCTAATTATATTAGGCCAATCTGCCCCCAGGGGGGCAGAAAGGGCCTAAAAATAATATGGCCCCCTAGGGAGCGACCCTTGCCCAAAGGGACGCTCCCTTTATTAGAAAACCGAAAGAAAAAAAAATACCTGGTGTCTAGTGGGCATTTCTGCCCCCCCTGGGGGCAGATGGCCTAATTATATTAGGCCGATCTGCTCCCAGGGGGGGCAGAAATGACCTAAAAATTATTTCCCCCCTAGGGAGCGACCCTTGCCCAAGGGGCTGCTCCCTTTATCACAAAACACAAAGAAACAAAAATACCTGGTGTCTAGTGGGCATTTCTGCCCCTCCTGAGCGGCATAAATATATTAGGCCAATCTGCCCCCGGGGGGGGGGCAGAAATGGCCTAAGCACAATTTGGCCCCCCAGGGAACGACCCTTGCCTAAGGGGTCGCTCCCTGCACATAAAAGAAAAAAAAGAAGAAAAAAATTTCCCTGGTGTCTAGTGGGCATTTCTGCCCCCCCGGGGGCAGATTGGCCTAATTATTTTATGCCGATCTGCTCTCATGGGGGGCAGAAATGACCTAAAAATTATTTGCCCCCCTAGGGAGCGACCCTTTCCCAAGGGGCCGCTCCCCTCATGTAAATTGCAACAAAAAAAACGAAATTCCCTTGTGTCTAGAGAGCATTTCTGCTGCCCAATAGCATCGCGTTCGGGCAGCAGAAATGCTCAGACTGACATCAGAAGAAAGGAAAAGCCTTTGACGATCGCGTGCTGATGTCATCAGACGTCACAGGGGGTATCGGGGGGTTGGGGGTGAAAGGGGAAGCGATTCCCCTTTCATCCCTGAAAGGGGACCACAGGGGGCGCTAGCACTTCCCCCGTGGGTCCGGTGCAGGACGAGGTGGTCTCGTCCCAGGCACACGGGAACCGTGTGCTGGGACGAGACCACCTTGTCCAAGGCACCCAAGGGGTTAAATAACTAATAAACAATTAATTAATAATTAATTAACTAACTTCCCACCCAACAACCATACCACCTCAGCAGCCCACACCTAAAACATAACTAATATATATAATTATTACATAAATAACATCATTATTAATCAACTACATATTCAATCATAGAATAATAATAGTTATTTATTAAATACTACGTATTTAACTTCTCACCCTATGCCCCTACAAATCTAGCAACCCTTAACTAAAATATAATTCAAATAATTCAGTATTATATAATGTACCTAATTGACAATCAGTTCACTAACAACATTCATTATTTATTGTTAATTAATAATTAATTAACATCCCACCATATAACCCTACAAACCCAGCAACTCACATCTGAAAAATCATAAAAATAAATGATTATTACATCATTTAAATTTCGAGAGATAATATTCCATTAAGTAATTAAAAAAATAAAAATAAAATAGTTGTTAATTATTACCTAATTAACTTTCCACACTATACCCCTACAAACATAGCAACCCGCACATAAAATGTAATTGGTTTAGTCAGTATTACTAAATGCACATAATTAGTATCAACCACCTACTTAGTTAAAAATTATTGTTGAATTAATAATGAATTATTACCTGATTATCTTCCGAGGCTGTCCCCTTGAAAACTCAAAAACCAGCTACAAAACCATGAATTCCAATTAAAAAATGACTTCAAAATTCTAAATCACTTAAAATTTGCAAACTGTATTTAAAAAGTTAATAACAATTATGCAAACAATAATAACACATAAAATTGATATACGAACTGAAACATAATAACATATTTTAAAAAACAATATTCTTTACAGCTATGATTGAAAACGATTTTTAACAACTACAATATTCTTAATGATAAGATTACTTACCTGAAAAAAACAATATTCTTTACAACAATATTTCTGCATTCATGATATTTTTGCATAACAGTACATTTGTTTCCAATAGTTTTGTGTTCTGATATTCAAAACTCAATATTTTGTGCACATATTAAAAAAATGCCTTGACATGGACAACGTTGACCGTGTCATGGCGTTTTTTTCATGCAAAAGAAATAGTACCTGAATCACAGCACAAGCAGTGGATGGCCAGAGGAGGGACACTAATTGAAGTAATTAATCTGTGCTTGGTCCAAGCACCATCAAAGAAAAGGAAGTGAAGTATGGCAAGCTGCACCCAATTAGAAGGCAGCAAAGAAGAGTGACAACTCCAAACAAATGGTAAACAATGGGTGTGCTCCAAGCCCATTATGATACACAAGAGTCTTGCAAACAAGAGTGACTGCTATAGGGCATGCTCATGCAGATGTGCCCTAAAAATGAGAAAAGAACACATATCTGCCTTACCCCATTTGAATGCTTAGCTATTCTCAAAACCTTGCCATATCCTGGCATTGACATCCTGGCCCATGTACCTTAATCAAATCCATTAAGGATAGCCAACATTTAGCTCCCCACCTGTCAAACTGGACTCATAAATTATGCAATATACTCTATCAAATGCAGTTGAAGAATCCACAAGTCAACAAGTCAGCCATCCTTTTCATCCTCCTTCTAAGGCATATTGGGCCATCGCAGTCAGTGTAGCTGCACTGTGCGAAGTAGACACTACACTGCATTAGACCTCAAGTGAGATGCTTGTCTATTCTATTCACGCTACCAAATGGTGTTTATGGCTTGTGCAAATGTTGTCAAAACACCAACAGTAACTAATAACTGCTTAGAATGGATAGTGCACCTTTCATATGTTTGTATTTTGGCTGTTTTCATCAAGTCTATATTTACAACTGTTGTTAAAGAATCCCACCACCTTGGGTAAGCTGTCAGCAGGACATGTAGCTTTTTATACAGGCCTTTGACATACTACTTGCTACTGATTCATTGCTACCATGCACAGAAAGGAGGTAAGCATTCCTCTGATCTATTGTAAATCCGAAATTCTGTTTAAGAATGTTATAGTAAGACACAATCTCCTGTAAATGATAAACTGTATGGAGCAAGATATGTTGGAATGCAATCATGCACTAGAAGCTGTAATAGAAGGGGCATATGTATTAAGATTAACAAAAGCAATTTTCTTATTGCAATTTTCTGCAACTCACAATTAGGAAATCACTATTCCTAAAGTATGAAACAAATTGAGTTTCATTTAGCAATTCCTAGTGGGTTGCAAAACAACCTACCTCATGAATATGAATGAGGTAGATGACTATTCCTAACTCATTAGGAATTTCAGCCATTACAGGGATGGTGATCTGCTGGGGTCATCAGACAACTATGGGGGTCATTTTGAGTTTGGTGGGCAGAAAAGCCCACCTGCCAAATCTCCGCGGTCAGGTTGCCACCAGTGCGGCTGCCTTCCTGTGGGCCCCATTTCAAGTTCCATGCTGGGTCAGTGTGCAGAAACGGTGTTCCCCCCTGCTGGCCCAGTGGGAAGCAGCACACAACATTGTTGCCAGCTCAAAATGGAGCCAGCGGCAATGTTGTGGTGCACAAGGTGCAACAGCACTCGTCGCGCTTCTCACTGCTTGCATACTACACAGTAAAAAGCACAACAGGGCTGTCCATGGGGGCTTCTACACTGCCCACTGCACCCCATCTCTGCCATCTTTTACATGGTGGTGCTACTGCCATGTAAACGCTGGCGGAAAGGGGTGGTCTTAATCCCCAGGGCAGTGCTGCCCTGGCGGATTAGGACTGCCGGCACCGCCAGCTCCTTTTGTGGAGGGAAACTGGAGGTTCCGGCTATCTGACCATGGCGCTTTCACCATGGTCGTAATGTGGCAGTCCGACCGCCATCTTGGCCCTGCCGGTCTACAGACCACCAGGGTCATAATGAGGCCCTATGTCTGCTACTGCTTTTTATTAAAGCATTAAAGCAGTTTTTTTTTAATGCAGCCCATTTTCTGTGAGAGCACTGCCTGCTTTTTAAATGTATTTTTCAAACATTCTCAAAGGGGAAGGGATCCTTGTGGACCCTTTCTCATTTGTGAATGCATTAAGACCAACTTTGAGTTGGCGATTACATTTTGGCTGCAAAACATTCATACATCCCATTCTGATTTGGTATTTGGAAGGGATGTCCTAAACATGCAAATTCCAAACACCGAATCGGTATGAATTTCCAATTCAAAGTTGAGATCCGGTAACATGTTACTGAATCACAATTGGGATTACTACATACCAAAATGCATTTTTGCGGTCGCAAACGGCCCGATTCTGCAAATTGGGTTATTTGTGAGAGCAAAAAAGCTTTCTTACATCTAGCCTCAAAATGTTTAAAATCATTACATTTATTCACTTAAGCATTCATATTTGCATTCTGATTTTGGGTATTGAAACTTCAGAATTAAGCTTTAATGTATAATCCTTCGATGTTTTCTAATCAATAATTCTTTAATGTATTTCACGGAAACTCCTCTTAAACTGGGAATGTGATGATCATTCAAAAATATTCAGTTGCCTACAAGAAAATCAAATGCCCATCCATGGCACCCATTACCATACTGCACAGAGAAGCAGGTTTGGGCCACTTGGATGATAGTCTGACAGTTTAGCCTACATCCTTGTGGATTTCAATATGGGCCAAACTGGAAACCGAACTAACAAAGACAATCATACAGGATTGTCTGACTTTGGACCACGCCCTGAAAATCCCATGTTGGTCTTTTATTGACAAAACACTCAAAGCAGTATTAGGTCTTCCAGGACTTGTAGATCCGCCCAAGATTTTAACAATGGAGAAGGCAGCGATATAGGCTATTACACTTGATGCAAAGACAAGGGGATGATCTGTGGGTGATGAGAGGAAACAGACAATGGTAAGATATATGGCCCACACTTTACCTCCAGGGTGTCAACCCTATCTTACCTGGGTGATGAATTATCAGCATTGTTACATCTTGACCAGACTACAGTTGAATAATGTATCTCAGCTGGTAGTGTACCCTAGAGTAAATCAATGGGATTCAAGTAAAACCCCTTGCCTATGCGACAGAGCTTCGAAACAATGCACTGTGCACTTTATGCTTCCTTGTCAGTTTTAAACAAGCCTAAGGAAACAGTTTTTAAAAGCAATTTTTACTGTCCATAACATTAGAGATTTTAAAGCTGCTATGAGTTTCTTGTTATACTTGGAATCCTCAGTTATCTGTTTCAACTTGGCTTTGTTTATTTACAAAGCAATTTGCTTAAGGAAGAGAACATTTTAAGGAGGCGACTGCATGTTTTTGAAGACCTTCCTGTAGATTATTAAAGTAGACCTATTATATGTAATGGATTACAAATGTTTATCGTATTTATGAGTATTTAAAAAAACCGACCTGTTCTGTTTTATCGTGTGCTTTTGTGGCCTAATTTGATAGTGCCGAAATAAAGCTTTGAAACTTGAAACCTGAAAAAATCAAGCAAAGTATTCTGGCACATACTTAAGATTACACAACATTTAGTATAGTTTCCATTTTTTATTTGAAACCGTAATACGTCTTTAATAAACATGCCTTTCTCATACTGCGCTTATGGCAGACCTGAGGCTTCAGCATCGTACTCGTGTAAAACTCGATTGTTGACTTCTTTCCTGTGCCATCCTCTGCTTAGTCACTTCTTCCATGTCAGCTTTAAAAAAACAACAAAAAAAACAACGCATACTTTTTTTCAATCCAGGTAACGTTTGAATTGAGAAACATAGAAAGCATGGCCATAGTATCTCTTCAATGCCCTTTTTTGATTTAAAAAAGGAAACTTCATGAATGTGTTCATTTTTATGCGACATATTCTCCCCTATTACATTCAGATTGTCCTGGATGTTTCAGTATATCTCTATTAAAATAATTAAAAAAACAAGTGAGATCTCACTGATTATTTAATCCCCTTATATTTAAAGTATTAAATAATTCCATCATCTGGATACCTCTTTGTAATTTCTTTATACAAGAGTCATCACCTCTTAAATCTAGATTCACGAACTCCAGTACTTGACATTTCATTAGGGATATTTGCTGACCCTTTCCTCTAACATGTTTTAACAATAGAGACATCTGATTTTTTAGCCTTAAATCTGATCTCTGTTCAATTCATCTTGATGCTGGAACCCGCTGTCAGCATATTTCCAATATGGGGTATCCCCTTCCAAAATATTTACAGACCTGTTTATCACTCCTAGATTTGATAACTTTCGATAGTTCAGAATCACTATGTGTTTCCTATGCTTATATTAATTTTAAAGAAATTGTTTCGGTATCTCCTTTAGTTTTTTCATTTCAAGGACCTATACTTACCCCACACCGGCACGCATATTATACTTAAAGATCTCAAATTTACATGAATATCAACATGTGAATATTTTTTTTAACTTATCTGGACACATTGAAAGCATACATGAATTCCATACCTAATTGTGCTCTAGCATATTTAATGTTAAGATTCCCATGAAGATCATAACATTCAATTGGGAACATTTTTATATCTTTACACATGGTTATGCCAAACTGTTTTACACTCTGCTTGTAAATGACAGCATGATACCAGATTATTGTGTATATAATTATTATGCAATCATAATATTCTAGAAAATGTCAAAAGACTAGCATGTGTACGTAAAGGTTTTCTATGCTTAACTGCACATGTGTGTACCTTGATGTTACATATATGTAGATGTGCAGTTGAGGGTGGACAGGGCAGCAGCAGTTGTGTGACTCAGTGCCTAAATAAATACATCAGAAGTATTTGGGAATCATGGGCTTTATTGAAGAGACACCATGTAGGTGGGTTGAAAGTTTTAGAACTATCAAAAGGCAAAGAAAGAGCAAGTGGAGACATGACAAATACAAAGCAAGAGCTGTGTAAGTTATCTCTTGCAAGGAAAATGTAAGTACTGTGGGTTTGCTGACTGTCTAACGCTAATGAAAATGTTATAGAATAAAAATAAAGACACACAGGTAAGTAGTTCAGTAACAATGAATTTGTAAACAACAGTTGAATGGATGTTGGAGATGAGGAAATTCTGATGTTGAGAGTACTAAGCTGACTGCTGCATGAAGGTTCTAAGCAGACGAGGGGAAAGTGTGCGCCTATTCGACACCCATCCTTTTGCAGCAGTGATGAGTGTGTGCTTTTACTAATCCTCATGTGATGCATAGTCTGTGTGTATGAGCGAATCCCGTGGAGGTGCTATCGAGTTTGCTGTCTTCTTCAGGTGTGTAAGGGGAAATAATGCTTTTTCTGTGATGTTCTGGTTTATTTATGAATAAAGCTTCCCCTGCTTCTGTCAATGTGGTAGAGTGAGAAAGAGAGAGAGACTGAGGCCCTGATTATGAGTTTGGCGGCCGGAAAAGCCTGCTCGCCAAGCTCCTGTGGTCGGGTTACCACCTTTGTGGCAGCCCTCTCACACCCCCTATTATGAGTTTCCCGCTGGGCCAGCGGGAGACAGCCTACAACATTGACTGCGGCTCTTAATCGAGCCGGCGGCAATGTACTGGTGCATCGGGTGCAACAGCACCCATCGTGCCTTTCACTGTCTGCTCAGCAGACAGTGAAAAGCAAGATGGGGCTGTCCATGGTGGCCCCTGCACTGCCCATGCCAAGTGCATTGGCAGTGCAAGGGCCCCCATGGAGCCCCCAGCACACTGCCTCCACCAGCTTTTACTTGGCGGATTAACCTCTTAGCTGCTGGGCCTTTCCCCTCCCAGTGCTCAGCCCTTTTTTGGCTATTTGGGGTAGTTTGCGCTTAGGCCTTCATAACGTTTTGTCCACATAAGCTATCCACAACAAGTTTGCGTCCTTTTTTCCAACATCCTAGGAATTCTAAAGGTACCCAGAGTTTGTGGTTTCTCCTGGAGGAGACCAAGAAACTAGCCAAAATACAGCAAAAATGTCTTTTTGTTCAAAAAAATGGGGAAAAAGTGCAAGAAGAAGGCTTGTGTTTTTTTCCCTCAAAATGGAATTAACAAAGGGATTATGGTGATAAAATCACCATCATTCCAGCTTTCAGGAACAGGCAGACTTGAATCAGAAAACCAAATTTTTCAACACAATTTCGGCATTTTACTGGGACATACCCCATTTTCACTATTTTTTGTGCTTTCAGCCTCCTTCCAGTTAGTGACAGGAAAGGGAGTGAAACCAATGCTGGATCCTGGACAGCTAAACATTTCTGAAAAGTAGACAAACATCTGAATTTATCAAGGGGTCGTTTGTGTAGATCCTACAAGGTTTTCCTACAGAAAATAACAGCTGAAATAAAAATATATTGAAATAAAGCTGAAATAACAGCCATTTTTCTCCACGTTTTACTCTGTAACTTTTTCCTGCAATGTCAGATTTTTTAAAGCAATATACCGTTACGCCTGCTGGACTCTTCTGGTTGCAGGGATGTGCAGGGCTTGTAGGTTCATCAGGATCCCTAGGTACTCAGAGCCAATAAATGAGCTGCACCTTGCAATAGGTCTTCATTCTATCTCGGGTATACAGCAATTCATTTACTGATATATAAAGAGTGAAAAATAGGTATCAAGAAAACCTTTGTATTTCAAAAATGAGCATAAGATAAGGTGTTGAGAAGCAGTGGTTATTTGCACATCTCTGAATTCCGGGGTGCCCATACTAACATGTGAATTACAGGGCATTTCTCAAATAGACGTCTTTTTTACACACTGTCTTACATTTGGAAGGATAAAATGTAGATAAAGACAAGGGGCAATAACACTTGTTTTGCTATTCTGTGTTCCCCCAGTCTCCTGATAAAAATGGTACCTCACTTGCGTGGGTAGGCCTAATGCTCGCGACAGGAAACGCAACATGGACACATCACATTTTTACATTGAAATCTGACATGTTTTTTGCAAAGTGCCTAGCTGTAGATTTTGGCCTCTTGCTCAGCCGGCATCTAGGGAAACCTAACAAACCTGTGCATTTTCAAAACTAGACACCTAGGGGAATCCAGGATGGGGTGACTTGTGGGGCTCTCACCAGGTTCTGTTACCCAGAATCCTTTGCAAAGCTCAAAATTTGGCCACAAAAACAAGTTTTTCTCAAATTTCGGTGGCAGAAAGTTCTGGAATCTGAGAGGAGCCACAAATTTCCTTCCACCCAGCGTCTCTGCAAGTCTCCTGATAAAAATGGTACCTCACTTGTGTGGGTAGGCCTAGCGCCCGTGACAGGAAATGCCCCAAAACACTATGTGGACACATCACATTCTCCCAAAGAAAACAGACCTGTTTTTTGCAAAGTGCCTAGCTGTGGATTTTGGCCTCTAGCTCAGCCGGCACCTAGGGAAACCTCCCAAACCTGTGCATTTTAGAAAAACTAGACACCTAGGGGAATCCAAGGTGGGGGTACTTGTGGGGCTCTCACCAGGTTCTGTTACCCAGAATCCTTTGGAAATCTCAAAATTTGGCCAAAAAAATACTTTTTCCTCACATTTCGAAGACAGAAAGTTCTGGAATCTGAGAGGAGCCACAAATTTCCTTCCACCCAGCGTCTCTGCAAGTCTCCTGATAAAAATGGTACCTCACTTGTGTGGGTAGGCCTAGCGCCCGTGACAGGAAATGCCCCAAAACACTATGTGGACACATCACATTCTCCCAAAGAAAACAGACCTGTTTTTTGCAAAGTGCCTAGCTGTGGATTTTGGCCTCTAGCTCAGCCGGCACCTAGGGAAACCTCCCAAACCTGTGCATTTTAGAAAAACTAGACACCTAGGGGAATCCAAGGTGGGGGTACTTGTGGGGCTCTCACCAGGTTCTGTTACCCAGAATCCTTTGCAAACCTCAATATTTGGCAAAAAAACACTTTTTCCTCACATTTTGGTGATAGAAAGTTGTGGAATCTGAGAGGAGCCACAAATTTCCTTCCCCCAGCAATCCCCAAGTCTCCCTATAAAAATGGTACCTCACTTTTGTGGGTAGGCCTAGTGCCTGTGACAGGAATAGAACACACAACAGTCAGTGTTGGTCCTTACATGAGTCAACTGTTGACCCTAGGGTGATCCATTCCTGACGCAGGCACTATGTTCAGGCACTTGTATGGGGTAGTGTTTTTATCAGGACAGGTGAGGAATTACTGGTGGTATGAATTTTGTGGATCCCAGGATATTCCTGTAGTTTGTGTGACAGAAATGCAAGAAAAAATAGATTTTTTATCAACATTTCGGCTTTGCAGGGTATTCTGGGTAAGAAAACTTTGGGGAATCCACACAAGTCACACCTCTGTGGACTCCCCTGGATGTCTAGTTTTCAAAAATGTCTGGGTTTAGTATGTTTCCCTATATGGCCGCCGAGCCCAGGACCAAAAACACAGGTGCCTGCCTTACAAAACCAGTTTGTTTTGTGATATATAATTTTGATGTCTCCACAATATGATTTGGGCGGTGGAATTTGGGGCTCAACTAAATTGGGGACCTCCCAAGAGAGCACTCTCTCTCTGTGCTTGCCTCCGCATTCACCGACTCTCTGGGTTGGCCTATCCCACTGTTGTCCTGTTGCCCAGACTGTTCTCGCGAATGGACAGCAGGATTGTCCTCATCAACTCCCTCATAATTACTGGAAGAGGAGTTATCGAATGGGACTCCTCCGACTGACAAATCACTCCCAGAGTCTGCGCCTATCCCTCAGATGCTGTCTCAGTATCTGCTGTCTCACGCTCTGATCCTATGTCAGAGCTGTCCTCTATAACCCGAGTGAGGGCATGAGCAGCAGTCATCCAACGAGATGCCATAATTGCTTCTTGCTAAATTGTTGCTCTAAAACACTAGCCTACATAGACAGTCACAAAATTGCTGGTGTGTTTGTGATACGTGCAACAGTAGAGGTCACCTTACCTTCGCTTCTTCCCTCAATCAGCACGTTCTTTCAAGACACTCTAAAAACACCTTCCACATACCAATCGTCACAGTCTTTAGCACCTCTAGCGCCCAGTCCAACAATCATTATTGGTGCTCCCACTCCCATGTCCTCCTCCTCGGATTCCCTCAGTATCACCAAGCAAAAGTTCCCTTCACCTCTCCATAGCCGACCCCCCGCACATAAATTTTATTTGTATTATAGAGCAAGTAATGGCTGACTTTACTAATGTACTCAGTTATTTACATAAAATACAGATTTGCTCTTTGCAGTAGGCATATAAACCTTCTGCGCTTCTTTATAGCACCAAAACTGCCACTAGACAAAAGTCTGATCCTTTTGTAGCAGAAACATATTCACAAGACTTACTTGACTTTTTTATTGCTGCCTAAAAGCTACAGTTGAAACGCGTCAGTTGAAGTATGTGCATTGCTTTGAAAACGCAAGCTGCAACTGCAAGACAACTGGTGGCAAATATATATCTATCTATATATATATATATGTATATATATATATATATATATCCACCAAACAAGTCCCGAAATACTGAGGCTCAAAAAAATGGCAGTCTGACCATGGTTTCGGGAATAACCATTAATTAAATCAAACGAATTCTTGTAACCACAAGAAAGGTCAGGACACTTCCAGTGAATATAAAAGTTTTACTGTCATACAAAATCTTCCTCCCAATAGATATTGATATAGATATAGATATACATGTATATATATACAAATCTTTTTAAAGTAACTGAAAATGAAAAATGAATAACATTAAAAATAAAAATAAAATAAAAATAAACAGACGTACTGATACACTATTCTCATTTCTAACTTAATCGCCCCTAATAACGTTAATTACTCTATTTCAAAATTATGATTCCCTTTCACGATATGGTGAAAGAAAGCAATTTCCTACTTCAAAATCACTTTGTTGAATCTGATCTCCTAAAACTCCAAATGTCCAAAAATGTTCAGATATAATAGCTGTCCTGTACTCCAATATCTCCATTCCAGCTTCATCTTCACCCTAATGAATATAAATATAAAACAAAAATTACAAAAATTAAAATTCAAACTTAAATGTCACATCTATTGTCTAGTAAAACCTAATACCTAAACAATCTGAGAATAGCTATTATTTAGCACCTGAGTTTCTGAATGCAATAGAATTCAAATCTAAATGTACTGATAATTCTTCATCCAGATTTAATCCTTCTGGATGAATAGTTCTATATCTAATAATGAGTTTAGATGCCAATCTCCTTAGTTCCTGCTCCCTGTTTCCTCCTCTCAAATGGATAGGGATGCTGTGCAACACATAGAACTTTAATAAATTAGTGTTTTTTTACGAAGATACAGAGCAAAATGCCTAACAATAGGATACTGTTTGTCTTCATTTAGTATGGCTCTCGTGTTCCAGCACTCGTTTTTAGGTCGAGCGTTCGAGACCTCTTGTATATACTTTAGTCTATACTTCTATACTTCTTTGCGGGGTCTCTGCTTTTTCACTGGTTAGTTTCAGTGCTCTTATAAAATCCTTGCTTGCTAGTGGTCAATCCTTGCTCTTTGTCCCACCTTTTGCACAGTTGTACACTCCCTTGGAGCATGGCCTAGTACTTGTAGCCTTCCACTTGTGCCTATGTAGCATGTGCTTAGGGATTACTTTTTTCAAAGGCTAATAGCATTTCACCAGAGCGCTGGATCTTTCAGTGGCTCCGGGCTGTTTCTGTTTACAGGGCTCTAGTGTATTACTTATTTTCTTCTGCAGTCATGTGTGACTTTGTTTATTCCATTCCTTACTCTCCGTTGGGCATTTTCTGTTCTTGCATTGCAAATGCTTATTCTTTTTGTCTGTCTCTGCGAGCTCACGGCGTCGCTTTGAACCGGGCGCTTATGTCAACTGTTTTACTTTTTATTTTCAGTTTGTGTGGCAGAAAACACTAATAGCTCTAACTCGAGCGAACGGGAGCCCCATTGCAGTTCAAATGCTTTTTTTAATGCATTCCTTTGCTCCGATCGAGCGTGCACTTTACAGTGCCCCCGGGGCACAAGCAGGGACTGACTATATTGCGTGTTTGTTTTTGGTAAAACCTGTGTGCTGAGGCGTTTCCCAGAGATCGGCGTGCTCTCAGAGGACTCAGGCTGTACAGATGGTAAGGGCGAAGTCTTCCAAGCCGCCCCCTGCTCTGACATCAGTGCTGCATACTCGGAGTTTCAATCGGTGAACATGCAGCTTTGACAAGATTACTCTTCATTACATTTATCAAACTCGTCTGCTTTTCTGCACTTTATACCCAGGTCCCCCGTCCATCTCACTCTCACTCCTGTCTGTGTCCTTCACTCTGGAGTCTGTACTCTGCATTCTTCTCTCCCTTTCTCTGCTCTACTTCACACTTTCACTTCCTCCGCTCTTTTCCTTCTCTCATCCGTTTTTCACATATTTTTCCTGCGTTAATGTTGCCACTCTGTCTGCCTTTTCTCACACTCTCTCTTTTTTGGAAACGCACTCACACTCTCTCAACGCCCACCCCGTTCTTGGGATTTCCAGGATGAGCTCTGCCCCTGAATGCACATCAGCTTCTTTAAGCCAATGCCAGTTAAGCACTTTTAACACTGTAAATAGCTGCTTTTGCGTGGCCCCTAGTTTTTGTTGTCCTCAGCCTTTTGCTGGGTTTCAGAATTGCCGTTTTCATAAAACACATTATAGAGCATACTAGCTGTGCTACTGAATAACAACAAAAAGACACAAAATACCCTTTACATATATGAGGATCACAACAGAGGTATTCGTTATTTTAACTTTACAAAATGGCAAGCTTTGTATGGTGTGTTAAATAGTGTAGAGGCCTTTTCTTTTCAATACATTCTCTTTTTCGGTACCCTACAAACTATTTAACCCTCCCCCACCCTGCCAGACTACTCTTCGCTAATTTACTGTTGTTCAGGGTAAAAAAAAAAGCTTTCAGCAGATGGCTTGGTTCTTTCTTATGCCTTTAGGCTATCTTTACAATGAAACCCAATTGCAATGCACTCACATCTGTTTCAAAAGCTGATATCTATCCTAGATGAAAGAGATGAGCCTAGCTGTAAAGATCTGTATCGCTCCTCACACTTGCAAATATGTGTTTTGTAGCTTTGTAAACATGGCATGAAATGCCCTGAATCACTGGATCTAAAACGTCACATGGAACAGAGTTGGCAACCTCCCAAATTATTTGATGTACATTTCAAGCTACATTTGCTGTAACTGTGTTGTCTCTGGCGCTTATGCAAAAATAGAAAGTTTTAAACTTAATAGCAATCGGTCCCACGTACATATAGCTGCAAAACATTGGCATTTGGTGTTTGGAAACTTGCTCGCTCTGTTTGTTTTACTTGGCTTTACTTTCTAAAAGGGAATTTAAAGTGAGAGAACCCATCTTGGAAGGGTGCGTTTGTCACTTTTTATGACAACAAACTATTACTTATGTTTCTGAGGACAAAAGCTTACAACGTGCATCATCATTTCTTTTCAGAATACATTCTGGCCCTTCTGCTTTTCTGCAACTTTTCTGCTACTCACCCACTCACACACTACTTCTCCGTTATGTAACAAGCAGGCTTCACAGCACTTGGCATGGATATCTGTGCCTTTCCTTGCTACCTACATGGGTGTGTCGCGTGGGCTCTCATTCTTCTAAATGAGACTACTGGATTTCTAGGCAGCAGGATCTATAACGGTGTGGGGGACTGAGTCTGACCCACGTGTAAAGAACTCTGTCACCCTAAATCCGGTTTTTGCTCCGGCTAACTAGCAGTGCCTCATTTCTCCCCTGTGGAAGGAATGATTCGGCAGCCGAGCGCATGACATCTTCGGAACTTCTCAGGGAAGTCGTGGTTACTCAGATCCAAACCAACTCTCTTATTTCCAATATGATCTCATATACAAATGACAAAGACAGTATAAGTTTTATATAATGTTTTAATAAAACGACTGTATTTTAGATATTAAGGCGTGAGCCGCAATAACCAGAACGATACAACACAGTAGGATTGTGATAGTTACCAGGAGAGTAAAACATAAAAACAAAGCTATCATATTGTCAAACAGTTTCTACTCTCCCTCTGCTTGTTCTATCTAGAGCACAGCATGTTAAGCTTCTAGTTTGCCTATTAGAATCACTACGGGGATATCAGCCCTCATACCTGAGCAAAGACCTGTGATCTTGGTTCAGCATCTGCAACGAGGCAGTCAACGTCAAGTTGTGGTTCCCTGGTCGGAATCTCCCTCTTGCGTGTACTGGGACAAGGAAGTGATTTTATAACTAACATGTCAGCGTGATCACAAAATGTCCCTACGCAGGAATGCCAAGTCTAAACTCTTACCACGTCTATCGGCAATGTACCAGACTGTATCCTTGACTGAAGCACAGAGTAAATATGTTATGGAGAACTCTAGTGCTGAAGTAGGCAAAACAGTGTGATATGAATAAAAAACAACACCGTAGAACTGGCTATTTGAAAAATAACAGTACGAAGCCTAATAAAAAGCATGTAGAGCAAAGTGCACAGAGGCTCTAAGCTATCAGCAAATGAATAAAATATATTCAGGGCAAAATGCACAAAGGCCTAAAGCCTGAAGCTAAAGCGCAATGAATACGTAAAACTAACCACACTACACCCTCCCCTTGTCGGTAGCAAGTGGTTCCAATAATATAAAAGGAACCAATATATATAAACAATATCTAAAACAAGTATTTCGACAAGGTGAGAAGACAACAAAGTCATAAATTTAGGTAACATGTGAGCATAACCAAATTCAATATAGTGTCAATTTCTTAAAAATCCAATCGTCAGATAGAAGCAATAGAACGCAGGAGTTCCTCCACTTCGATATATGTCAATATCGGAAGATCCACGCCACAAAGTATCATGGAGCAGGTGTGATCCAAAGCCCCAAAACCAGTTAGGGCGGCACCCCGTGCAGGGCCTATGAAAGAGACAATACCATCTTCCTCCAGGAAGGGAATCTCATAAACTGCCTCACGAAGCAAGCGCATCCGTAGTGCACAAGTCTGGGAATGAGCCCTAATCGGGAACATCAACAGATCAGTATCGACCATTGGAGGGCGCTGCAATGAGAGACAGAGAGCCAGTGCATGTTCAAACGAGCACCAAAGGCATCGAAACACGGGTTGCACACAATCCAAAACCGGTCTGAATGACAGAGACCAGTCGCACTCCAAATGTCCCAGGAGTGTCGCTCCAAAATGCTGCATCATGCGTTCACGACACAGCTACGCTGATGGGAGCAGCAGTACAGGATCTCGTCGTGACGGGACAGCCATTGCGAAAAAATAGCAACAACAGCAAGACTCCAGCCAATAAAGCCAAAGTAATCGGGAAACCCCCAAAAATGCTTCCGAAAATAGAATGTATAGCCGAAGGTATCAAACCGAATATGGAAGAGAAGGTATGAGCAAAACCAACACCAACGACTTTGAAAAAATGTGCAATACCAGCGGGGCTGGATGCATTAAATATACGTCCCACAAGTTCACCGAAGTGATTCGGAAAGTTAGTATTCAAAAGGGACTGTATCTCCGCCGATGACCTTGCCACCTGAAGTGCGTAGGTCTCGCTAGCAGATGTAAGGGCCACATGCTTTTGAAACAATAAAGCTTTTAGCCGACTCAACTTGTCGAAATCAACCTTGGAAGTAGCAATATGAGGCCAGATGTCTGCTACCTCCCTAAATTGAGTGGGGGGAAACAACACATTCCCGCAGCACGTAACGGCCTTGTTGACAACGACGATGTAAACTATTCCGGCACGCATGCCACAGCAGCGTTCGCTGTTAAGAATAATGTAACTGCCGTTAGAAAGCACCTGGAAAGTGTTTTTAATAACCGGGACTGGAACTCCCTTCAGATAACAAGCTAAGTTAGCAATCGAAGCGTTACACGCCCGTGCAAGGACAGCTGTTTACAAACCATTGAATGGCTGACAGAAGCTTCGCATTCGCTGCCGCTAAGAAAAACCTCCTTCAAACCATTAACACATCTGTACTGAAAGGGAAGGTCCCACACCTCGTGTATGTAACTGTCTCCCAATAGTTCATATCTACCCACCGGAATGTGCTTCAAACACGAAGTAAATTGCAAAGTAGAGATAGGCAAATTAATAACCCCATGGATCAACCATTCAGCTTACGGAATCTCAGCTACCGTGAAAGGCAGTTTCTCTAATTTTTCAATATTTAACATAACATATGTCGCTTCCTTTTTAGCCATAAGTTGTTGTTGACGAGTCAAGTTAAAAGAGATAAAGAACTCCCTGGCACGAACGTGCTGCCATGGAACGCGACCCGCCTTCAAGGTCTGAAGAGTCCAACCCAGCTGCATGATGCACCGCGTCTGACTCTGCCCATGATATAAAGAAGACATGTCCGATTTAATAATGTCAATGGCAGAGGAAACAATGCTGTCAATCGTGTAAACACGTTCGGAAAGGGTATGCATGCCATTATCAACAACAGACAAAGTCTGCATAAGATTTTCTTGATCAATCTGCCTCAACCGGGCTGCAGCCTCTTGTTGTGAAAGCTTCCAAATCTCATTATAAACCTCGTATAAGAACCTTTTCTTCCGTGGTACTCTGGGACCTGACAAAAAATCGTGTAAATCAGTATTATTAGACAGTAACATGAGATGTGACTTAACTGCATCCAGCGTGGATGACTCCAACCATTGCTGACAAAGCTTCCCCACACTGTATGTAGTTATAATATCAGCATGTTCTGGTGAAACGTAACGAGGGTCTGCCCTACTAGTCCTGAACCCCCCTGAAGAGGTGACAAAACGTTGATGACACATATTAGTGTCTACAGGCCATAATAACCACCCGCCTGGATGTAACGATGAAGTGTTAAGTGTACCATTCTGGACCCAATGTGTAAAGTCACTGAAAGTAGCATTCACATAGTGCTGCCAATTTTTTTATTTAGAAGGGACAGGTATACCAGGCAAAGTTAACTCCTTAATCGTCGCTAAGCCCAAACAGCTAGTCTGTTGTACTGTGTCATTGAGGAAAATCATCTGCACAGGGATAATACATGCTCTAAATAACGTGTCCCTGCCTTGCATTTGCCAATTTTTCGTACCCCAAACACTTTTCAAGTCAACAGTTTTGAACCAGTATTCATATCCCTCGACCGACAGTTTAGATACAAACAAATTGGAATACAGTCATTTAGTATCGGTCAATAACATTTGCTTATTAGAATACGGTGTAACTTTAAAATAGTAGGACCTAGCATTACGTGGATCATGCCCAGCAAAATATGCAAATTTTTCATAATACGTTTTTGAACTCCCTTGTGGAGGAGTCGAGCAATGTTCCCATTGCACATAATTAAACATGGACTTAGGGCTACTAGCTTTATGAATAAAATGGTGTCCATAATAGTTGTAACAAAACATGTCATCATGATTATCTCTCAACTGGTAAGCATCTTCATCATCATAGACAGTATAATATTGCAAATCCGTTAGCATAGAATCTACTGTCTTCACATCCCAATCATCAGAAACAATGCCAGGTATAACGATATCATTCATTGATAATTTGAGGACATACGGTATTTGAATCAATTCAGTGGGACCATATATATCAAACATTACTTTTTCCCACACAATTCCATCCGGAACTGGTATAGCAGAATGTTCACTGTGGACAAGTCTCTTCGAACCATATGAGACGAAAAATGTGGTTTTAACACAGTCTCCACGTGCTCAATGTCCGATCGATCAGTAAGAAAATGACCATGTATTATCAGAAAAAAAGTAACCACAAATCCCAACCATAATAAAATAGTCATCACGGCCAAAAACAGCCAAAAATAGTTCCAAGGAAAAACAAAATATGTTTGTTTAAGCCATCCTAGCAGCCGTCGCGGACCGTGGACAGAAGACATTGAAGACGAGGAGCCGGACCCATCATTATCAGCGTCGTTGAAGCAGCCAGAAGCAGTTCTAGCAAAAGGTGCAACTGTGAACGAAGAAGCAGACGGAGGCTCTCGCCGTGGCACCCTATAAACCACATGTTCAGAAACGTCAGTAGAACGTACAGCAATTTGATCACAAGATTCCATATTAATCGCCGTCGGTGGAACAATCGCAAGATCATTATCCACCCTCCCCAAGCTCGGAGAGGAAACAGTGTCGGTGAAAATCACCTGCAGTGGGACTTCTTCCCCAGTAGTGAGAGGGATTCCGGAACTACTGGGTGTCCCTCTTGGTCTGCTGTGCAGAATCAGCCACATGTTGTAACTTGACATTATCAATGGAAACAAAGCGATTTCCTTTGGCCCCTCGCAGCGGCGGTAAAATCACAGTTCTCGTGCCGCTCACCCCCAACACAGGGACAGGTTCTCGATAAAAAGGACCAAATTATTTTTTAACTGCGACCTTTTCACGCACCAGATCCCCAATCCTGGGTATCCAACCAGTAGGTGTTACTGGCTCATCCTTAATTCCTGAGGAGGCAGCACTGGCAGAAGAGTTAACTTCACGGAATTGTTGTAAATCCTGCAAAACAGTGACACGATCATTTATGTCAAAGGGCGTATCTGCCGCCTCCACACCAGGACCATCTAGATCAGGAACATACATTCGTGTTCCAAACAGGCACTCATATGAAGTACGACCCCCCAGTGACCTTCTAGGCAAGTTATTAAGTGCTCTCTGTACTCCATATAGGTGGGCTAGCCAACCACGACCCGTACCTATAACTCTGGCCGTTAAGGACTGCTTTAAATCACGATTTAAACGCTCCACGACAGAATTTCCCTCGGGATGAAATGGAGACGAGAATTGGAGTTGGACCCCCAACGAAGCCATGGTGTCCCTGAATGCCTTAGAGGCAAAAGCAGGGCCCTGGTCTGAATGAAAAGCCGCAACTGCAAATATATCGACAAAGATGCGCAAATCTTTAATAACAGTGCGAGCGTCAGCCGAGCGTTGTGGCCATACCCATACAAATCTGGAGCACGAATCTACAGCAACCAATATATACTTGTATGCACTATCTGGTGTCAGCGGACCACAATGATCCAAGTACACACACTGTAATGGTTTGTTTGAAATCAGAAGGGGCGTCTGCTGCGGGCGTCTAGCCCACGATGCCTTAATTTGTTGACAAATGTCACAACAAAGGACATACTGCTTCGTCTCTTTATAGAGACCAGGCCACCAGTAACGAGCCTGTAAAAGTGAAATTGTGGCAGCCACCCCAGCATGTGCAGAAGCCACCCCCTCATGGGCTGCAGAAATCAATCGAGGTCTCTCTACTTTATTCGGAATTTCACGTACACCAATGCCTGGAATTGTAACAGTAGCATTTAGCGCACCATTCAAGCAGTAACTATATTTTGAAGGAAATCCTTTAGGAAAGGGCGTGCCATCAGCAGTAGCTTTTATGGCAGCCGATATTTCTGTGTCTGGTTTAGAACTCGAACGAGTCACTGCGGCCACAGTGGCGACAGCCACTGCCGATTTTGCGGCTTCATCAGCCAAAGTATTCCCAGCAACGTGTATTCCAACGCGCTGGTGTCCAAGTGTATGCACAACATGGACTTTAGGAAGCGTTTCCTTCAGATCCACAACCTTACCCCACAACATTTTATGCTTAATGGTGTTGCCTTTAGAATCTCTGAACCCATTCATCTTCCAATAGTGTAAATATTCATTGAAAGACTGCACACAGTAGTAGGAGTCACAGACCAGCAAGGTTAAAAGTGCCGATCCGCGTGCTCCAACGCTAACAATAGAGCTTTGAGCTCAGCCAGCTGTGCCGTGCAATCTCCCAAGGTTTTAGTATAAGTATGTCGGGGGCAGAACACTTCCCCCTCCATAGTGCCGCTCACCACCGCACATGCAGCAGAATACTGTTGTTTAGTCCCTACCGCTGGTTGCGCAGAGCCATCAGTATACATGACCACTTCATATTGGTCAATAGGCAATGTACCAGCAGGAACAGGGTATTCTATTTCATATTGAAGAAATTCTTGAGTCTGCAGTTTAGGGTCAAATACATAATCTACATCAGTGGCTGTCAAAGACGTAGCCCATTGTATCCTTCGCGGGTGTAGAGCCTTCGAATTAGGAACACTCGCTTTTGTAACAGCCTCTAAGGCCGGAACCGGGGAAACGACAACAATGCGTTGACCCTGGGCCAGCGGTCTTTCTTTAATAACAGCCATCTGTACTGCAGTGAGAATTTTCTCAGTTTGTGCAAAACGTTGCTCTACAGCAGAATATAAGTGAGATTTGTATGCAATCGGGACAGTCTCCCCTTCATGAAAGGAGACATAAGTAAACCCAACAGCCCCAGGTATTACCCTGATCACTAAATGTGTCATATTGTCCCGAGTGTGTAAGTGTTTAACTGCTAAAAGATCACTCTGTAATTCTCGCAGTATGTGTGTATGTTCAATCGTCCAAAATGTACTCGAAAAATTCGGGCGAATCAACTCGTATAAGGGTTTTATACGCGTTGCATATTCAGGAATGTAAGTTCTGCCAAAATTCAGAAACCCCAACAATGACTGGAGCTTCCGAACCGTATTAGGAGGCTGCAATAAAGCACATTTCTCCAAAAAATGTGGCGCCAAGCTCTTGCCCTCACTCGACAACTCAGATCCCAGGAAAATGACGCTGAGGAAGGCAATCTTTGATTTCTTAAAATTAAACTTATAGCCAATATCAGCAAACCCCACAACAATGCGTGATACACGCCTTAGATGTTGCAGAATCTCAACATCTGTCAGATATATGTCATCGACATATGATAATAATTCAGGGTCGAACTCATGCAGCATTTCAGTTACACGAGCCGAAAACAGTCCTGGGCTATTCTTATACCCCTGAGGCAAACGACAAAAAAATTTCTGAGAGCCAAACGCACTGAAACAGGTATAGTCCCGACTCTCGGGCGCAATATTCTGGCAGAAAAATCCATTCGAGATATCTAATGTTGTCTTATATTTTTTAAGCACTATATTATTCATAAGCGCTGCGCTGTGTGAATTCTGTATTGCATATGTGCGTGTATGACTATTTAAATGTCGGTAATCCACCACTATCCAATATGAATGGTCCGGTTTAGCAACCGGAAACTAGGGATTATTCATCGGCGAGACACAGGGCTCAATTACACCCTGATACTCCAATTCTTTAAGAATTTGTCTAACCGATGCCCTAGCTTCAAATTTGATAGGATATTGCGGTTGTGGCTGAGGTTCGTCCTTTATCGGTATTACATGATAAGGTGATTGTCTGTCCCACCCCACGTTATTTCTATACAAGGCGGGAGCCTGTGCCAGAGCCCATGATTTACTATAGGACCCCGCAAGTTCTCTCGGAACAAGTGGTGAGAAGGAAGGTGTAATAACCTCCTCCCCAACTGGACAGTCGCGAACAAAGTCAGGAGGCCAATCTTGTTCGGCCAACAGAACATCATATGATTTTACTACATGGTCCCAAAAAATGGCGTTTATAATACGGTCAATGTCCCCTTCCAATCGCAGAGTTACTTCATATACTCTATCAGGATCAGAGACTCGCATATCTGCCGTTTCGACTTGTATGAAGTCATCAGTTGCTTTCACCTCCAGATGCTCTAGAAGACTCCGGCGAACTATTGTGACCTCTGCCGCGCTGTCTAACAGTGCTAACGCCCATGTCTTGTTCGTCAAGAGAACTCTCTTCTTGAGCGGCATGTCTAACTCAGACTGCTGCCACCTTCTTCTTTTTGAATTGCTGTTTCTGTTGCAGCGGTTTCTCTTCTTGTTTAATAGAAACCTCCGCTGAGCGTTGTGAATCCTGTCTCGGTTTCACGTACTCCGTCCTCCGCTCTGACCGCCCACCTCTCTCACTTCTCTTGTCCGAGGAGTCCTGAAAGGAACGAGATTGGCGTGTATCAGTATATTGATATCTATCAGGCGTCTTCAAAGTATCCCTATTCCTGAGATTATACTTATTCTGTGGGGTCTCCGGTTGCGGAGACTGCCCATCATCCTTCTTAGGTGTTTGCTGTTTCTTTTCCCAGCGCTTTTTCGAACCCTCAGGTTGTTGCTGTTTAGCATTATCTTTATTATTTTTACCCTGCAACTGGGGTTTTTGTGGTCTAGCCCCTAAGCTATCACGACCAATACTAGAATATGTTTCCGCTATTATTCTCGGAAGCTCCCGCTCCTGTTGAAGCAGCGGAACATCCCGAAGACGCATACACACTGCTAATGCTACTGCCTCTCCTTTGAGATTACTCAAAATAATAGAAGAAACTGTGGCAAAATTGCCCAGCATCTGCATGCCCAAATCCAAGGCAGGGGCAGCCCCATATTCATCCTGAATCTGTTTAAGTACATCCGGTAAATTAGCTAATGTCGGTGTACCGTGTGCCGTAGTGTAGAGCGCGGCAAACACCGTGCCCCAGGTATTACAAAGGTCCACCGGAGGAACCATCCCTTACGGCAAACACATCGTCAAAATTCTATGTTTATCCTGAGGTCCCGTATGGGGAAATACTGCTTCCAGCGTATTAATTTTTTGCGCCAGCCAAAACGGAGTCTCCTCTTGTTTAGCCGGTACTTTACCCATAACTGAGTGTACAGTGGCCGGATTAAGACCCGGAACCACCGCCTGTGGGTGCGCTGGAGCAGCACGCGCTGCATTCGTATTTAATGTCTGCATCACAAACTGAACTAATCGTCTATATGTAGCCGTTAATTCTGTATATAAACGACGAACTTCAACCACTGCCAATTGAGCAACCGCAGGATGTGGTGTAAATGTAGCCAATAAAGGCCAGGTAGGACCATCATTACTCAGTGGCCCTAACCTCACTTGTGCTATTGTGTGTGGGAGGGCGCCATCAAGCCAATTATGGTGTTCTTGATAAGAAAGAGGTATTTCTAAATAAGCGTAAGCCCTGTATTGTCCAGGGACATTCGCAACTGTGTATTCGTGAAAAGTATTTGTTCCCCCATCCACTGCTGGAAAAGCGACCCAAGAATAAAAAAGTTCCGTTCTATAGGCTGCATGGGCGTCCACCACAAAAGTGACTGGACCCCCCTGGACTGTCAGTCCATGTGTCAATAGATGTCCCGTGAGCGGATGTCGCATATTAATAGCTATGTTCACTACATTAGGATTCGCCATTTTATTAAAAAACAGCTGCAGGTCAGAGAAGGCACACCAATATCGGGGCTTTTTCCTTTCAAAGTTCAAGCTTGAACAACCAACCACTAAGCAATAGGAAGCACCTATGCCGTGGCGGCGGAAACCCTCAGCCCCACGGACGTCTCCGTATACGGAACCGAGGAGTCAAAATATATATGAGACCAAGAGAGTCAGTCGGACCTAATCATTAGTGCCAGACCAAACGTTGGCGGCGCCATGTCGCGTGGGCTCTCATTCTTCTAAATGAGACTACTGGATTTCTAGGCAGCAGGATCTATAACGGTGTGGGGGACTGAGTCTGACCCACGTGTAAAGAACTCTGTCACCCTAAATCCGTTTTTTGCTCCGGCTAACTGGCAGTGCCTCATTTCTCCCCTGTGGAAGGAATGATTCGGCAGCCGAGCGCATGACATCTTCGGAACTTCTCAGGGAAGTCGTGGTTACTCAGATCCAAACCAACTCTCTTATTTCCAATATGATCTCATATACAAATGACAAAGACAGTATAAGTTTTATATAATGTTTTAATAAAACGACTGTATTTTAGATATTAAGGCGTGAGCCGCAATAACCAGAACGATACAACACAGTAGGATTGTGATAGTTACCAGGAGAGTAAAACATAAAAACAAAGCTATCATATTGTCAAACAGTTTCTACTCTCCCTCTGCTTGTTCTATCTAGAGCACAGCATGTTAAGCTTCTAGTTTGCCTATTAGAATCACTACGGGGATATCAGCCCTCATACCTGAGCAAAGACCTGTGATCTTGGTTCAGCATCTGCAACGAGGCAGTCAACGTCAAGTTGTGGTTCCCTGGTCGGAATCTCCCTCTTGCATGTACTGGGACAAGGAAGTGATTTTATAACTAACATGTCAGCGTGATCACAAAATGTCCCTACGCAGGAATGCCAAGTCTAAACTCTTACCACGTCTATCGGCAATGTACCAGACTGTATCCTTGACTGAAGCACAGAGTAAATATGTTATGGAGAACTCCAGTGTTGAAGTAGGCAAAACAGTGTGATATGAATAAAAAACAACACCGTAGAACTGGCTATTTGAAAAATAACAGTACGAAGCCTAATAAAAAGCATGTAGAGCAAAGTGCACAGAGGCTCTAAGCTATCAGCAAATGAATAAAATATATTCAGGGCAAAATGCACAAAGGCCTAAAGCCTGAAGCTAAAGCGCAATGAATACGTAAAACTAACCACACTACAGGTGTGTAACCCCACTGACACCACTCGTTATCCATATGCCTCATGTCTTGTTGTGTTCACCAGCGTCCATCACGGTGTAGGTGTTTTCTAGTTTTCTTTTTATTGTGTTAGCCAGCAACTCCGGTTATGAGGGGGTGAAAGTGGGATTCTATTCAAATTAGCATGGTAGATTTAAATTAGGATGCTAAATTACAACATTTTTTTTTTTGCTGCAGATAGAGGAGGAGGGTAAATGAAAGTGCTTTACTTATATGCAGGGCCACTGGAACTATGTGGCAGGAGAGGACCAAATTATGTGGCAATATAAGTCCAATTATCTATTTATAACGCCAATAGCTCTAACTCTCGGAAATGCGAGACCTATCGCACTGCAAATGCTTGTTTAGCTTTGTAAATTGTGCTGCCAATATAAAATGTATCGCATGGACAGCCTAATGCATAGATACTAAATTCCACATTGCAAGTCAGATGTTTTTTAATTATGTATGGTCCTGTTTGTTTCAATAGCTGTATTTTATGGCAGCTACTGCTATATTTACAAGCTATGCATCAACCACATGTAAACAAACCTTGTATAGATGTGTGTCTACCAGTTTGTGTAGATTGCACTAAGCTCTAACAAAGTTTATCTTTTAATGAAGTGCATCTTCTAAAGGTCATCTGTGGTTTCTCTCCAATAAATTCAACTAGATGTTCTTCAGTTCTTAAGATATCCCAATACTTATTTAAACTGCGTCTCACTTCCCAAGCTTGGTTATGAAAAGTTGTGATAAACCGTACAGATTGAATCTCATTACTATTTTCTTTTTCTTGTGAAATCAACAGTTTTTCACGGTCAATTATCATGACACTATTGCATGCACTTTCAATGACTTTTTGAGAGTAACCTCTTTCAAGGAATCTATTATTCATAATTTCTATTTCATGTAATAACTCAGTCTCCACACTAAAATTCCTTTTGGAATACTCTGTATGAGATTCGTGGGAAGACAACTTTTTGCATGGAGCAAACTATTTCCTGCTGTTTTCTTACAGAACAGAGAGCTTACCAACTTCAAACCTTGGACCTCCAACCTCAAATCTATAAACTCAGTTTTGGATGAATGTATGTGAGCTGTAAATTTCAAGTTTAGTTGATTGTCATTCAATTGCTTAACAAAGTCGGAAGCCTCAATCTCACTACCGTTCCAAATACAGAAAATATTGTCTATTTTGCGAACCCAGAGGATGGTGTGTTTGTCAAACTGACAATTGTTATACACTATTTGCTCCTCCCACCAACCCAAGTAAAGACCTACATAGCTGAGGGCAAAGCAAGTGCCCATCACTGTCCCCTGTGTCTGCCTATAGACCTCCATGTCAAAAATTAAAAAATTAATAGTCAAACAGGTGTACATCATTTGTAGGAGCATCTAAGTATGTTGTAAAAAATATATTGATCTAGCTCTTAAAAAATATTTACTCACTTTTATACCAAGATCATGAGGTATACAAGTGTATAAATTTCCACATCTAAACAGAGTAGAAAAAATTGTTTCTCCATTACAGTACCAATAATCCTTCTTAAGAAATCACTTGTATCCTTAATATATGATGGCAGGGATTCTACAAAAGGTCGAAGAAAATACAAAATCAACATACTTTGAGGTATTTTTTAACATACTGCCTCTAGAGGAGACAATAGGTCTCCCAGGTGGATTTGCTGGATTTTAATGCAATTTTGGCAACAAGTACAATCCAGGTAACTTAGGAAATTCACATTTCAGAAAAAGATATTCATCTTTCTCAATTAATCTCTCATCTTTCCAGGCACTTAACTTAGCTAACTATTCTTCATTTGCTGGGAAGAAATTCTGCTTTGTTGTCACCTCATACTGATTAGTATAATTGAGTTGTCTTAGCCCCTCTTTAAGATATTATTCTAAGGGCCAAATCACTACATTGCCTCCTTTATCCGATTGTTTGATAACAATCTTCCTATTATTTTTCAATTCACTAATAGCTTCTAGTTGTTTCTTCTTTATATTCATATGTCCAAATTTATTTTTATTTCAAATTTTGTGAAACTCTTTTATCATACATTTTTCAAATGAGGCAATCAGTCCATTCATCCATTGGAGACAAAAGTAGCTTTAGGCTTAAAAACACCTGTTGTCCCACACTCTAAATGTACTTCCATACCCTCATTCACCAGATTAGTAATAGGGTTGTCAACCCAACTATTATCTCCAATTAATTCCCCCATTGTTTGCAGGACTTCTATATCACCTATCTGCAAATTCGATGGGTTGCTTCTAATTCTCACTTTCTCCTTTGATGACCTTGTTGCATGCCAATACCTCAATTTAAGTTTCCTAATGAAATTAAATAAATCAATTCTACTTGATGTATAATCAAAAAATGGTGTGCGACAAAAGGAAAGTCCCAAAGAAAGAACCTCCTCCTGTGTTATAGTAAGAACAATATTTGATAGATTTACCACAGTCTTATTGTTCACTGATTTGATGCAGTTTGTCCCCTCGTGCGAATTCCCATGGAACATTCAATATCTCTTTGTCTCATTCCGTCTCCTTTGTTACCTCCTTTGCCTCCTCTTCCATGACCTCTGTAACCTTGTGCACCTCTGCCTCCTTGGGCTTTTATTCTTCCTTGTGCCATTAGGTTGAACTCCTTTAACATTTTTTATTTGACTACTTCTGATTCAGATTGATTGGATACATCACTCTCACTATTGTCACTTCCCATTGATTCCTCCTGAGTTCTCTTCTCACTTGTTATTTGATGTGGTAATTCCATTCCTGTAGTGTTTGAAAGAGATAATTGTTCTCCATGTCCTTTCTCTCCTGTATTACTTCTTAGATGGTCAAACCTCCATCCAAAGGTCAATATTTGGCCTTTTTCATAATCAACCTCATCTGTATGAAATTTTCATTGTTTCTTGCCCATAATTTCTCTCTCTAATTTCTCCAAACGAATATGCAATTTTTCAATTTCTTTATCAAATTCCACAGCACTACATTTTTCTTTCAGTGTTTTCATACACTTATCCATTTCTGATGATGATTTTTCAACATCTCTCTTAGCATATTTAAATAATATTTTTAACATCACAGTAAAGCAGTTATAATTGTTAGCTACCCATTGTTATATATATAGATGTATATCTATCTATATAGATATATCTGTCTCTATTTATATAAATATATCTATCTGTCCAGATAGATATATCTATCTACGTAGATAGCTATATCTACATACATAGATATATCTATATATATATATCTATATAGAACTATATGTACATAGATCTATATTTTTTTTAGTATTTGTAGGGTTTCTTTGGTTGCCATAATGGCTCTCTGGAAACCATACAACTAAAAAAAAAAATATTGCCCCCGCAGGGGGCCTCCCAGCCCACAGGCAACCACACGTCAATTTATTTTAAAAACAAATTGCCCCCAAGGAGGGGCTTGTCGCTCACCCACCCCAGGAGACCCCTACCTTTATTTAAAAAAATATGCCGGGGCGGCCCATTTGCCGTGGGGGCCGACCCCCCTGAGTGAAATCCCAGGTGTCTAGTGGGGTTTTCTGGCCCTTGATCACAGCTGCTCTGCGATCGAGGGCCAGGAAACCTGTTCAGGAAGGCATTGTTTGAAAGGGGAGAGTCTCCCCTTTCAAACGAGGCCTTCAAGAATGTCGGGAAGGCCGTTTGGGGCCATTTGCATCCACTTCCTGCTCCGATGGGTAAAACAAAACAGTGACGTCAACGCGCCTCGCGGTGCGCTGATGTCACAAAGGGGTGGGTGGGGGGTCAGATGAGACACGGAAAGATCTTCCTTGTCTCCCGGGTTTAAAAAATAAAAAATAAATCATAGGGTGCAATACACCCGAGGATTTTTTGACCCCCTCCCTGGTGTCGTGACCCGCACCAGGGAGGTAGTGTCGGCGTCAGCTACTGGCCGACGCCCGCACTCAAGGGGTTAAGACCACTGGCACCACCAGGCCGTCGGCCCCTGAAAAACTGGCAGTGCCGGCGGTCCGATCGTGGCCCGTTCATCATGGTCATAATGTGGAGACCACCACCATGAGTCTGGCGGTCCTAGGACTGCCAGACTTGTAATGGGGGCCTAAGTGTGTGTGTGTGTGTGTATATTGCATCTATTCTGTGAAAGTAACTCTTGTACTGTTACTGCATTCAATGCAATCTGTTTGTTCTCTGTATTTGAAGGTTTGGATATTTGAATATTATAAGCATGTTTTAATGATATGTGCAATGAACATCTAACTGTCCCTATGTTTCAATGAAGCTTGAACAGCTTCTGTCTGTGATGTATTGCATCTGCAGTTTGTGGTAGGGAAGCTTGTTTTACTGCTGCCATTGATCAACTGTCTGTTCTTTGGGGGATGGAATCTTAAACCTCTTTTCAATTTCCTGTGCCTGTTCAGTGTGTGTTTAAGGCTTAAGCTTTCACATCTGCTGCCTATGACATATTGCCCCAGTTCTATCTGCAAAGGAAGCTTGTTTTGCTGCTGCACATGATTTACTGTACCTTTTTTGTGTGTGATTGAAACCTAAACTGCTGCTCCGCGTTAATCCTTTTCGGTCTGAAAGGCAAGCCTTCACATCTGTTGCCCAGGATACTCTGCACCTGTCCTGCGTGAGAAGGACACTTGGTTTGCTGCTGCACAAGATTTACTTACCTGTTCTGTGGTAGAAGCTTAACTTGTGCCTCATGCTGTATCTGTTCTTTGTGTGAGCGAAGCTTTCACATATGCAGCCATTAATGCCTGTATTGAATTACAAGTGATTTTCTGTAGCTGCACTCAGGGGCGTAACTAAGGTCCCTGCAGCCACACAGTGTAGGGGTGGGCGAACTCCAGGGGGGCCCCTCAGTACAGTACACTGACTAGGTCCAGTGGAAGCCCTACAAGTACTTTGCAGGGGAGGGCCACATTAAGTTTTGTTACACCACTGACCGTACTGTCCCAGGGCTTAAAGTGCCCAGGGTCCCTCTGGGTCCCAGACTCAGGGCAGGGCTGGCCTACTGGCCAATCAGACAGTACCTGATGGGCTGGTCAGACAGATCAGTGTATGGGCCGATTTTTTAGCAGTTTGTGGTACGATACGATTTTATGGTCAGGTGGGCTGGCTTTTACTATTACATCTCCTGATATTACCACTTTTAGCTACCTTCTTGGCTAATGGAATTACCTGTATTTTGGTGTCCAAGTCTATTTTTCGCCCAGTCAGACCGAGCTCAGACCTGTTAATATTTAAACACGAACATAGTAAAGGGTCCTCATCTTGCCCTATAATCATGTCCTCAGCTATACTGGAAACAGCATGCAGCGATTTCTGACTAATTTGTGTAAAAAACGTTAAGGTAAACCATTTCAGCAGTTTAGTTCCTGTTTATATTTCACGTTTTTATCTAATCTTGCACTAAAATGCCAGTGGACTGAATTCTATAGGCAACACAAAGTTTTAGCAACACCTTTAATTAGCCACACCCCTTGTGGAAAACCCTCTCTTTTTGCATCCCACTTTAAGCCATGTGCTGTTCCATTTTTGTGGTAAATGAGTAAAATTAAAAGAGTTATAATGTTATTTAATGTGTTTCAGGCTTAAATATTTCTTCAGTGCTGCTGAAAATTTCTGTACAAAATAAAAATGACACATTCGCGTTTTAGTACCAAATGCCTTTAACCGACAAATCATTAGACACATAATCACCGAAGCAACGAGAGGGGAATTAACAGCGAGTCAGAACTTTCAGAGTAAAGAGAAGATTTGTGAGTGCCTCCGAACAATGTAGAACAATGGGGCTGTTTATCTGCATCACGAGCTTTTTTCTAAATAATTTAATTGCTTGTTATAAATCAAAAGCCCATAATTAGATGTTTTTTTTAATGCGCTGTCTCCTTCCTGAATCCAAATGTGTGGGAAGAAATATCAACGCTATTAAATTATTTATCTCAAAAGTGTTATCTTTCCTTAATTACAAATTATGATTGTTCGCTGCACTATATTTGTACATGTTTACCATATTTCACAGTTATGTTTCTGTGTGCTCCGTCCTGTAATTATCCTACAAGTAAACATCAAATCGTTCCTTTCTCTGTAGTATGAATCTGTAACTACCCTTCTCTCTCCTCCTCTCTCTCCCGTTCTCCCATTTCCATTCCTTAGCTACCACTCACCCCAATCAAATCGCATTTTTCGTTGTCTCCTCTTTGTTCTTCTCAGTGTCCTACCCAGTGTGCCATGGGCCCTAGACAGGACAGAAAAAGACCCTTCTGGCTGCTGTTGAAACTCTGAAATACAACAATAATCAGAGGCCTCTCAGGCCTCCGGGCTCTGGTGCCAGTGCACCTGCTGCACTAATGGAAGCTGCAACCATGCTCCCTCCCCATTTTATGTTGCAAGTGTCTTTCCTTCTAGCTCCCTCTTCTTTCTCGACACCTCTCCAAATCCTCAACAGCACTGGTAATAAAAACATAGAAATTCACTAAAGAAAGCAAAGGTTGCAGGGACCTTATAGCTACGTTCTGAATTTACTCACTCAAAACCATAGAAATGCAGCCGTTATAGCTATGGTCAACTCAAGTAACTATAATTTGCACCCTAAGGTAACTATAACTTGTGCCATCGCTGTGCACAGCTAATTACCCCACATATTATATCAATAATGACACTTTCTATGGGATCATTGATATTATCACTACAACATTTTCAATAAAAGTATTGATGAGAAAACTGTGCGTATGGGGGCGTGAGTTACAGCTACCTTAGGGCGCGAGTTATAGCTACTTGAGTTAACCAGAACTATAACATTGGCAGAAAGCTAGGTCTAGATTGTGTAGATCTGTTCAGTAGTTTTGAATTAATTAATGAAAAATAAAATTTGTATATTTAGGGATCAGGAGGCTCAGCAGATCCTGACAGGTCTCAAACTGAGATCTGGCTGGCTGCCACCACCTCAACCATGTCAGCCATTTTAGGACTTGAAACTCGGTTCAAGTATTTAAAAAAACAAAAAAAGACACAAAACGGCAGGGTAAGAATACCCTGACCCCCTAGGCCTGGTAGTAAGGTCCCACAGGGACCCCGTCTGGGGTAAAATCTTTCTTTTTTTTTAAATGTTGCCCAAAATTTGCAGAGGATCCGCAAATCCAGGGGCAAAATAAAAAAACAAGCATAGTCTGTCACAATTGTGTTTTTTAATCTCTCCATTAGGTCAGCTCCCGGAGTGTGGGAAACATTTATTATTTGGGGGAGGGTGGAGCATCTGGCTACCCTTCACGGGCTGCCTTTTGCCCCAGGAACTTCATCTCGGGGGCCCGGTCAAATTTGTAAAGGGGAAGCAGGGTTGCACGGTTCCCATCCCCAGGCTAATTTTGGCCACAGTGCCCTTATTCGAAGTGGACCCAGCCATGTCATATAGGGGGAGGGGGCATGTTACCCTCCTTCCCAGGCCAATTTCTGCCCTGGGGACCCCATCGCCAGGGGCTTGGCTGTGTAGTCAAGCAGGAGAAGTGGCACAAAGCTCCTCTCCCTGGGCTGTTTTCATCCCCAGAAACCTAGAATCACCCAGGGACCAGCAGTTGCAGTAAAGTGGGAGGGTGCCATGCAGTCCCTCTCCTTGAGCCTTTATGGCCCTGGGAACTCCATCCCCCAGGGCCGGCCCACCCTAGGACTTAGCTGTTTTTCTGCCCACGCTGGCATGGGTAGGGAAACCTGTATTTTCTCTCACTTGGTGGAAGCAATTTAAATCTCCTGCAAAGTGAGAGCAACACAAAGTAAGCTCCCAGCAGGCAGAACCATCAAAAATGCTCCCACCCACTGGGAGCGGACTAAAGATCTGCTTCCATGCCCACAGTGAAGCAGGCAGAGAAATAGATCTAAATATTTCTCACACCCACAGGGGGAAGCATTTTCAGGTTCTCCCTGGGGATAGAAGCAGTGCCAGGTCCAGATGGATGCGGGGAGCTGGCTGGGCCTGTGGGGTACCTGGGGCTCCTGTCATGGCTCCCAGTGATAGTGTGGTAGGTTTGTCACAGGGCACCCACACTTTGGTGCCCAAGCCCTGGGGGGTTGGGTCCCTGGGCTAAAACTAGCCAGGGGTGGGGCTGCATGCCCCCTTCCCCTTCAGATATGCAACTGGGTCCTGGAGGATAGGGTCCCCGGGGCCTAATTCAACCAAGGGAGGGGGGGTGTCCCATTTCTCCTTTAGATATGCAGCAGACCTCACAGGATGGGGTCCCCAGGGTCCAAACTGTCTCTTTTGAGGAAGATGGCATGTCCCCTCAACCCTTAAGTACATGTGCATGCCAGGAATAGGGTCCATTTGCCCCGTCTGCCTAAAAGATGCTTTGGGTCCGAGGGATGGGGTCCTCAAGGCCACAAAGCTGCCCGATGCCCCCCTCCTCCTTGAATATGTTGGTGTGGCCCAGGGGATTGGGGCCTACTGACAAAAAGCAGCCTGAGGAGGGGGACCCATGGCCCCCTTCCACTAAAAGATGTGCTGGGCCTCAGGGGGCTCAGGTCCCTGGGACAAAGAGTGGCCCTGGGAGAGGGGGTTTGCATGCCCCCTCCCCTTCACAGATGCAGCTTGGCCCTGAGGGATAGAGTACCCAGATCATAAAGTGGCCTGGGGAGGTGGGTCTTATGCCTCCTCCCCCAAAAAATGTGCAGGGCCCAGAAGGATGGGGCTGCTGGGGGCAAACTCGGCCCTTTGAGTGGGTGCCATGTATCCCCTCCCCTTAGTTTTAATTAGTGGCCATGAGGGTTGACTTTCCCAAGGCCATAATAGGTTCAGGGAGGGAGATCATGCAGCCTCCGTCTCTTTAAAAAATAATGCCCTGGGGTCCCAGGACCAGACCTGTGACCAACCCCACCGCATGCAGGTTTGGCTTCTGGGGGGTTGGCCACAGGGACTGGCCACAGGCCAGGCCCGTGGACAACCCACCACTGCACACAGCTAAAGGTTGTGTGCAATGGACGGTTGGCTGCGTACACTGGTTTATCTCAATTAACTATATCTGGTGCCCTGAGGAAACTATACCTTGAACCCTCGCCACGCACTGCTACTTACCCTACGTTTTACATAACTCATGACGTCTACTTTGAGATCATTGGTAATATCAATGTGCATGGTGGAGACATGAGTTATAGTTAACTTAGGGCACAAGTTATTGTAACTTGAGATAACTATGGCGGTCATTACAACAGTGGCGGTAAAAGCCGCTTACCGCCGTGCAGAAGACCGCCAGCACACTGCCGCGGAAATCTGCCACAGCTATTATGACCCACAGCACGGAATCCGCCAATATTCAGACACCCACACAAGTCCGCCACACCAAGGGTCAGTGATAAACTGGCAAAAACAGAACCTCCACCATCACGCCAACAGAAATACACCCACACCATCACGACCCACGAATCCACGCGGTGGTCTTTCAACCGCGGTATTCCATTGGTGGTACACACCGCTGCGCTCAAAATACACACACACATACAAAACACTGCCCACATTGGACAAATCGAAATCCACACACCTGATACACATACACACACCACTCCCACACACCCAATACAATATAAAACACACACCCACATCACCCACAAACCCCTATGAACACCAATTACTGAGAGAAGGCCAGAGAGAGACACCACCATCAACAATACTAGCATCCACAGGCACATAACACCATCGCCCACATAACTTCCACACACCTCACACTACACACCACTACATATGAGCACACTTATCATCACACACACCACCCCACACATCACCCACACCACCCCATGGCAAAGACACCCCAGGTTCTGGAGGAGGAGCTCAGGGTCATGGTGGAGGAAATCGTCCGGGTAGAGCCACAGCTATTCGGATGACAGGTGCAGCACACCTCCATTGCAAGGAAGATGGAGCTATGGCGAAGAATAGTGGACAGGGTCAACACAGTGGGACAGCCCCCTAGAAATCGGAAGGACATCAGGAAGAGGTGGAACGACCTACGGGGGAAGGTGCGTTCCGTGGTCTCAAGACACCACCTTGCGGTTCAACGGACTGGCGGCGGACCCCCACCTCCTCCCCCACAACTAACAACATGGGAGGAGCAGGTCTTGGCAATTCGGCATCCTGAGGGCCTCGCAGGAGTAGGTGGAGGAATGGACTCTGGTAAGTCAAATCTTAACTATGACATCCCCCACCCTACCTGCATGCCAGCACATACCCCCACCCTAACCCTCACCCCCATCACTCTAACTCCTCACAAATGTCCCAACATCACAAACCACACATCCTAACACCAAGCCCTGCATGCAACAACAAAGCATGGACACCCATCACTAAAGCATACCCATACACCCCCCTAAACCATCATCACACAAGGTCCCACACAGTAATGCAAGCACTGGGGTACACAGTCACCCACCCATTGCACACCATGGGACACACAGATGGTATAAACATCCTTTTATAACCCTGCAGGACCCCTACCCAACGTCACTGGACAGGAGGGTCCACACATGTCCACACCACCAACAGAAGAGGCCCACAGTGATGACAGCACCTCTGTCCAAGTGGATCTAGATGAGCAGCCCGGCCCATCGGGGACCTCGGGACAGTCGGTTCCCCTGACACTGGCACAGGCCACCACAGAGCTTCCCCCCTCTGGAAACACCAGCACAGCACCCACCCAGCGGGCCCATACCTCCGTCCCCAGGACACATCATTCAGCAGTGTGTCCACCACTACAGGGAGCCCAGGCCAACCCACCACCCCAACAACAACAGGGACCTGGGGGCAGTGGTAGTGGGCACACGGTCCAGGGGACGGAGGCCCAGGAACACAGGGGAACTGGGAGGGCTGCTGTGCGACAGAGGGAGCCCACTCTCCACGAGGCTCTCTCCAACATCATGGGAGCCTACCACCACTCCCAGGAGATGATGGCAACGGTTCTGGCCAAGTTTCAGGAGACCCAGCGCCTGCAGGAGGAACAGTATTTGGTCTTCAGGGAGGAACTCAGAGCCATCAATTCCACCCTGGGCACCATTGTAGGGGTGCTGAAGGAAGTACTCAACACCAGGAGGGACACTGTGGCACTACAAGGAGCCCCTGACACTAGCCTGGAGGATGAACTGCCCACCACCTCTGCTGGCGCTAGTGGACAGGAGGCACCGCCACAGGAACACCACACCAGCACCCCACCCCCTGCAGAGGGAGAACCACTTCGCAAATGGTCCCTGAGATCCAGGACAAAGACAGAGAAAGATGCCAAGACCCCCGCCAAGAAATGAGACCACCCTGAATGTCATCCTTCTGTCCCACTTTGTCACCCTGTCCATCCTTAAACTGCCCCAGCTCCACTTCCTATGCCCATTTGGGCAATGCACCTGTGAGACTAATAGACTGGACTCTCCCATGGACATTCCTCCGCCATCACCCCTCACCATTTTGCTACCCCCTCCAATATTGAGCACTAAAATAAACACCCTTAAAGCATAAAACAATCTGGAGTCAGTCTGTGATTTTGGAATAGTGTATTAGCAATTAAAGTGTCAAAAAGCTCTTTCATTTGTAATGTCAACATACCTATGTCACACAGCTCTAGTCCATGAGGTAACATAGCAGAGGTCACACAGTGGGACCCACATCTGTGAAATCGTAAGGGAAAGTGACAACTAAGTGACCATACACTGGGTGAAAACGACAGACAGTAGAGAGGTAGTAGTGTTAAAGTACATGTAGTAGGCAGGTTTGTTTTCTTACCAATGTTTCACTGGAAATATTGCTGGATCAATGAGTCCCTGTTGTCCATGTCTTCTTCTTCTGCTTCCTCGTCTTCACTGTCCACAGGCTCCACAGCTGCAACAACACCGCCATCTGGACCATTCGCCTGCAGAAAAGGCACCTGTTGTCGCAAAGCCAAGTTGTGAAGCATACAGCAGGCCACGATGATCTGGCACACCTTCTTTGGTGAGTAGAATAGGGATCCACCTGTCATATGGAGGCACCTGAACCTGGCCTTCAGGAGGCCGAAGGTCCATTCGATCACCCTCCTAGTTCGCCCATGGGCCTCATTGTAGAGTTCCTCTGCCCTTGTCCTGGGATTCCTCACTGGGGTCAGTAGCCATGACAGGTTGGGGTAACCAGAGTCACATGCAAATGGCGAGGGACAACTGTTAGACACACACTAACCTGTAGGGATATCCCTAGACCCAGACAACCATTCCCACTGTCTTGCTTCCAGATGCTCACCTAATAGCCACACACGGTGCCTCTGGAGTTGACCCATCACATAAGGGATGCTGTTATTCTACAGGATGTAGGCGTTGTGCACTGAGCCAGGGAACTTGGCATTAACATGGGAGATGTACTGGTCTGCCAAACATACCATCTGTACATTCATGGAATGATAACTCTTCCCGGTTTCTGTACACCTGCTCACTCCTGTGGGGGGGACCAAAGCCACATGTGTCCCATCAATGGCACCTATGATGTTGGGGATATGTCCCAGGGCATAGAAATCACCTTTCACTGTTGGCAAATCCTCCACCTGAGGGAAAACAATGTAGCTCTGCATGTGTTTCAGCAGGGCAGACAACACTCTGGACAACATGTTAGAAAACATAGGCTGGGACATCTCTGATGCTATGGCCACTGTTGTTTGAAATGACCCACTTGCAAGGAAATGCAGCACTGACAGCACCTGCACTTGAGGGGGAAGCCTGTAGTTGATGATCACATGTCTTTCCTCCATTGTCGACAGGTCCACCAATGGTCGGTACACTGGAGGTTGCTGCCATCTCCTCACATGTCCCAGCGGACGGTGCCTATGAAGGACAACAGCGAGCACAGAGTCAACCAAATTAGAGGTACGTACCCACAGCTTACACAGAACACGAATCATAATCCAAAAAGTGGCCTGTATGTGTGTTGAGTCTAGGCCCAGGTATGTGTGACGCAGTTAAAAATGAAGCCATGTGGGCCCCTGAAATGGCGGCTGCCTGACCTCTAAAGTGGGACAATGGGATGTGAGGTAACTGCGCTGGCGTTGTACACCGTTGCAGTAGGCGGTCGAAGACTGCGGCGCAATGCTGCATTGGTTAACATTGGACCCTATGGGTCCCAGGAGCCAATGACGATGTACGCCGGTGGTGACGGTACGCACCGCCGCGGACGTCACCGCCATTTTCTATCTGTTGAATCACTCGATACCTGATCTTCGACAGGAGAGGACCTACACTGCAAGTGCTGCTGTGACCTCGGTCTGGAAAAGACAATGGCTCGAGTGTCTGGGGAAAGGGCCCCTGCCTTCACATCGGAGGAGTTGGAGAAACTCGTGGACGGGGTCCTCCCCCAGTACAAGCTACTCAACGGTCCTCCAGACAAACAGGTAAGTACACTGGGAGCATGCTGTATGGGCTATGCCTGTGTGGAGTGGGGTGGATGAAAGATGGGGGCGAGATTGCGGCGTGCATGAAACGTCGGTGAGTGCATGTGCCACATGGCAAGGGTAGGGATGGGGGCCAATGACTGTGACAGTGCAGTTGGTAATAAGTTTCTCTTCCCCCTGTACAATTCATGTAGCTCAGCGCACACCAGAAAAAAGATATTTGGCGTGCCATCGCCAAGGACGTCCAGACCCTGGGGGTCTACCACAGACGGAGCACCCACTGCCGGAAAAGATGGGAGGACATTCGCCGCTGGAGAAAGAAGACGGCGGGGGCTCAGCTGGGGATGGCCTCCCAACGTTGCACCATGACCCCCCTGATGTTCAGGATCCTGGCGGTGGTGTACCCGGAGTTGGATGGGCGCTTGAGGGCATCACAGCAGCCACAAGGGGGTGAGTAGACTCTCATCCTGCTGATTTTGCGTGCAGTGGAGGTGTGTGGGTGGGGGAGGTGGGCTGTGGGTTTCTCTAGGCCAGGGCGAGTTCCGTAGGCAAGGTCCCTCCGTAAGGCAGGCCATGTGGCACCCCACCCTACCTCTGTAGAGTGCCAAGTACACCTAGTCATGCCCCTGTGTCATCCATGTGTGCAAATGTTGTCCATAGACTAGTAGGCCATTTCCCATGAATTTAACAGTGGAGCCCAAGAGTGCGGGGCTTCTGTGTCTGTCGTGTCCGCCAACTGTAGCGGTAATGCACGCACTCAACATGTCTTTCTTCTGTCGTCCCCCCCCTTTTTGTGGTCTCCCTGTTCTTGTGTGCATTAGCATCATCAGGCGGAGGAGTAGTGGCACCGGAGCACGAGGGGGCTGCATCCCACATGGCCATGGGGGGCCACACTACGGACTCGGACTTCACCAGTGGGACGGAGGACGGGGGGAGCTCCACGGCGGGGACAGGAGCTGAGACCATCGACACGGACTCGTCCTCTGATGGTAGCTCCCTTGTGGTGGCGGCAACATCTGTGCCCCCCCATCTACAGGTACAGCCGCCGCTCCCCCTACCAGCACCGCCCACCCTGCAGCCCCTCAGCCTTGCCCTGTGCCTGCTCACCCGGGAGGGTGGGCATCACCTTCGCCCCAGGCACCTCAGGCCCTGCCCCAGTCACCCCTGCCTCCCTCAGTGAGGAGGCCATTGACCTCCTCAAGTCCCTCACTGTTGGGCAGTCTACCATTTTGAATGCCATCCAGGGTGTAGAAAGGCAATTGCAACAGACAAATGCATTCCTGGAGGGCATTCATTTTGGTCAGGCGGCCCTTCAGCGAGCTTTTCACTCTGGCCTCAGCACTGATGGCAGCCATTGTCCCTGTCTCTAGCTTCCCCCCTCCAACTTCCTCCACCCAGACCCAAACCCCTGTACCCCAGCCTATCCCAAGCACACCTACAGACCAGCATGCACACACGTCAACACACAAGGCAAGCTCAGGCAAACATAAGCACCACACATCCCACAGGCACTCATGCAAGCATCAGACACATGCAGACACACCAACATCCACTGCCTCCACTGTGTCCCCCTCCTCCTCGTCTCCCTCCTCCCTCTCAGTCTCGTCTACACTCACACCTGCATGCACTACATCTACAGCCACTACTGCCATCACCAGCACACACACCACCACACCCCGCTCACGTGCAGTCACCACCCCCACTACCATTCACACGACTCCTGTGTCCTCTCCCAGTGTGTCTGTGACGCCACCTCCCAAGTTACACAAACGCAGGCACACACCCACCCAACAGCCATTCACCTCACGACAGCCTCCAGCCCATGCACCTTCACCCAAAGTCAGTAACGAAAACCTCCTACGACCACAACCTCTTCCTCCACTCCCAAACCCTCTCCAGCAACCCGTCCCAGTCTCTCCAAAAAAGAATTCCTGTCCAACCTTGACCTCTTTCCCACACCTCCCCCACCCCGTCGGTCTCCTAGGTCCCGAACTAGCACCTCAGCCACAACATCTTCGGGACCATTGGTGCCTGAAGTCACCGGAATCTGGAGTACACCGGCCACCAGGGCAGCCAGTGTGGCACGGAGCCACAGCACGGACAGTCCCCCACCTGTCAAGCATCAAAAGTTGGCCAGTGCATGGCGGGAGAGGGGGATGACTCCAGCCACCAAAGCTGCTCCCAGGGGTCCCGGTGGGAGGGTGGAGTCAGCTGCGACACCTTCCAAAGTGACGAAGGGCCACAAGAAACCAGTAAAGTCTGAGAAGAGCAGCACGGCGGAGGAGACCGCCATCATCCCCGCTGCCCAGGAGGCCACCGCCATCATCCCTTCTGGGCCAGAGAGGACCGCCAGCACAAGCCCCGCTGGGCTAGAGAGGACCGCCAGCACAAGCCCACTGGGACAGAGAGGGCCGCCAGCACAAGTCCTGCTGGGCTAGACAGGACCGCCAGCACAAGCACCACTGGGCCAGAGAGGACCGCCAGCACAAGCCCTGATGGGACAGAGAGGACCGCCAGCACAAACCCCGCTGGGCTAGAGAGGACCGCCAGCACAAGCTCTGCTGGGCTAGAGAGGACCGCCAGCACAAGCCCCGCTGGGACAGAAAGGACCACCAGCACAAGCCCCTCTGGGCACAATGCCCCCTCCAGAACCAGTGGAGAGATACGTCCACTACCTCTGTCCTTAGCAGGATGAAGCACTCTGGGCACAATGCCCCCTCCAGAACCAGTGGAGAGATACATCCATTACCTCTGTCCTTAGCAGGATGAAGCACTCTGGGCACAATGCCCCCACCAGAACCAGTGGAGAAAGGCATCCACTTGAGAGACTGTGGCTTTGCACTCCCCGGGATATGGCAGTGGGCAACCCACCGACTGTAGAGACTTGAGAGACTGTGGCTTTGCACTCCCCAGGATGGAACAGTGGGCAACCCACCCACTGTATAGACTTGAGAGACTGTGGCTTTGCACTCCCCAGGATGGAACAGTGGGCAACCCACCCACTGTAGAGACTTGAGAGACTGTGGCTTTGCACTCCCCAGGATGGAACAGTGGGTAACCCACCCACTGTATAGACTTAAGAGATTGTGGCTTTGCACTCCCCAGAATTGAACAGTGAGCATGTGGCCCTCTCGTGGATTTTGCATCATGCACTCAACCGGCTGAGGTGCCCCCCCTTTCCCTCCCCCTGAGGTGCCTGTTTTCTTGCTCTCTGATGCCTCTGCAGTGTTCTCTCCGTCATGGTCGGGGATCTTGTGTGGGCCTCGGCCATACCGTGTGGACCCAGTGTTCCACAGACTTAATTGGAGCACTTCCAGGACTACTAAGCTTGGTGTACATTGTGTTTATGGTGTATATATATATTTTTGCGTACTGGATTTTAATATATTACAATGGTTACACTAATTTCCTTTTGTCTTTATATTCTTCCAGGGGGGTTGGGGGTGTAACTATAATGTATAAATATGTATTAGTGTGTGTGTTGTAGTCGGTGAGGGTCGGGGTGGGGGTGTTGTGTGTCCCTGTTTTTTCCCTCCCCTGTGTCGTAGGTGCAGTACTCACCGTGGTCTTCGCGGCCAGCGTTCGTGCTCCTGGTAGAGGAGCAGGAAGACTATTGCAGAGAGGATTTGGAGTTTCGGCTCCATGGTGTCCTAGTTCCTCGTGGGTTGTGTAGAGGTGAGCGTTTTCCCTTCGGAATCCTGTTTCCGCCTGGTTTTTATCCGCGGTGAATCCGCCCCGGAAAAGGTAGCGGATTGGCCTGTTGTGATACTGTGGGCGGTACTTTGCCCTCCACCTGTCTGTTGGCGGTGACCGCCGCGCTGTTTGTTTGTACCGCCGTGGCGGTCAGAGTGTTAAAGTGGCTGTCTTTGTTGGCGGTTTCCACCACGGTCGTAATTGCAAATTTTTTACCGCCGGCCTGATGGCGGTCTTACCGCCGCTTTAACACCGACCGACAGGGTTGTAATGACAACCTGTAACTGTTACTGATGAAATGCAGTGTATTTTAGAGTTTAAAACTGAACATTTCGCCTAACTATAATGTTACTTTAACCTATGTTTGTTTCAATTAATATATATATATATATATATATATATATATATATATATTTATATATATATATATATATGATATATATTACCTACTGGCAGTCCCTTTTAGGTAGTTATAATTAGGACAATGTTTCCATAGAAAAAGCATTTTTTGACTAGCCTCTTTGGCACTGTTTTACAAATCTTCATGAAATTTCCCCCCCAAAAAAGTGTGCTTGTGATTCTTGTTGCGCAAGGAAAGTTTCAGGATGATCTGCCAAGGGGGGGTCAAGACATAAAGGGGTCAAAAGGATGTGTTTCCCATGTTAATTCCCATAGGAGTTTTAAACACAACTACAGCCCGAACCGCTGGACGGAATTACACCAAATTTGGCAGAAAGGTAGCTTTTGATCTGCAAATTAAGCTTTTTGTTATTCGGTTTACATTTGTTTAGAAGTTTAACAGAAAATCAAATTTGTATATCTAGGGCGCGGATCTGTCGCAACATTTTGGGGATTACCGTGGCAAATTCACAAATGCGTACACCAACAACAATGCTGTAATTGGCTGGCTGCAACCGCACCAGAAATTTGTGGCCACCATTTTATGTAATGAGACACAGTCCCTGAGGCTCAAAAATAAAATTAAAAGTGGCGTAAAGTGTCAGGGTGGGGGTATCCTGACTCCAGAGCTGAGATATAGGGGTCTTTGGGAATGAAATTAGGACCTAAAATTTAGTTTTTTTCACATTGCGTGATATTTGTGAATATGTTGTGATGCTCAACGAAGTCCCCCCATTAACATTGTGACAAATTTGCGAATAATGCCAAAACAAATTTTAAAAACATTTACAGATTCAATCATACACTAAATCATTCACTCATAGAAGCACTCAGACACTCATGCACCCACTCAAAGGCCCACTCAATCACTCATGCACCCACTCACAGATCCTCTCTGACACTTAAACACCCACTCACAGACCCACTCAGACCCTTACACACCCACTCACAGACCTACTAAGACACTTACGCACTCACTCTCAGACACACTCAGACCTTCATGCACCCACTCACAGACCCACTCGGCCACTGATGCACCCACTCACAGACCCACTGACGCATCCACTCATAGATACACTGAGACCATTAGCACCCACTCACACACCTACTCAGACTCGCCCAGACACTGACTCGCTGACGTACTCAGACCTCATGCACCCACTCAGACACTGACGCACCCACTCACAGACCGACTCAGACACTTACACACCCATTCGCAGACCCACTCAGACACTCATTCACCAATTCACAGACCCACTCAGACTCTCCCACTCACAGAGCCACACAGACAATCACACACCCACTCACAGACACTCTCACACACAGAGACTCCCTCTCAAACCTTCTGTTACACACATACACTCTCACACCAAATCTCACATGAAAATGGACCCTCTGATACCCACTCTCACACTCAGACACTGTCACACTCACTCTCACACCCATAGACAGCCTCTCACACCTATTCGCACACCCAGAGAGACAGGTCCTGCGGCCAACCCCAGCACTGGTTTGGATGGTTATAGGGGGTTGGCCGAACATCCCCTATGCAAAGCCAAAGGCCCTGCGTGGCAGTGGTTGGATTAAGGTATAGTAATGAAAAATACTTTACATTTTTTTAAAAACGTAGATATTCAATTAAAAAAACAAAGGTTACAGGGACATTATAGTTAGGTTCTGAATTCACTCACACAAAACCATAGAACTTCAGCCATTATAGTTTGAGTTATTCAAGTAACTATATCTCGTCCCTAACGTAACTATAACTCACGCCCTCATCATGCACTGCTAATTACCACAGGTATTACAGCACTCTTAACAACTTTTATAACATCAATAAATATATCAATGAAACATTAGCAGTCAAATTATTGAAGAAAAAACTGTGCACATAGGAGTGCGAGTTATAGTTACCTTAAGGCGTGAGGTATAGTTACTTGAAATAACTCTAAATAACAATGTCATTAGTAAACAGTGAGGCAAGTCAGTATTATGTGCACCCTCTAGGTGGCCTGGCGGTTGGACGGTTGAGGCAGTCCACCTTAGTGAACTGCATCCCTTGTTAGGTGTCTTTGTCTAGAACTATTATAGCAGTCACTACTCTAGCTGAGCTGGTGTTTAAGCACTCCTAATGTTTATAGAAAAGACATTTAAGGCATAATGAGATTGTGAGGCCTCTGATTCCATTTCCTTCCAATTTCCATAATCAAGATAATTCCTTGTATGCTTAACACATCAAAGGTAGCAAAAGCCATCAAAGAAAGCTTACCCCATGGTGTGGTAGATGGACAGGAAGTCATATACAGCATAATACATTATGGTCACATCTATGACTCTAGGGGCATATGTTAGGGGGCAGTTTGGAATAAAATCCTCCAAATAACGTCACACTCAGTGTCAACACAAGGTACATGCTTTGCTTCGCCTTTCACCAAAATTCACACCATCCGGCTTCCACTATGCTGGCATCAGTGCGGCTGTCAATCATACCACAGATTATATATTATGGCCTCTGGGAATATTTTTGTGAGTAACAATGCTATACAGCGTGCGGAAAAACATTGGCAAGGTCAATAGCTCACAGCGCATAGACCTATCAGCTTTATAAAAGCTTGTTAAACCTGGTGACATCACACCTTGCATGAAATGGCTCTCTCTTCAATGCCTCATATTTTAGATAAATACTAGTCCTCTGAAGCGGGCAGTTTGTCTTCATCTGGATGTCTGATGAATATCTGCACCTCAGCTATGATGCACAGCTGACCAGTAGGACATTTGAAATTTCTGTCCATCCCTCCTCACCCCACCTGCCCTAATCCCCAGAAACAAGGATAAGGCTCGAGGGTGGAAACCCTCGCTGTTGTGACCTACCCTTGCCCTGACTGGGCAGACAAGGGCCATGTTCGAATAGATAAAAAAATGAACCTCAGTATTAATTGCTAAATGAAAATTGTAACATTTACGTTAGAGTCCTGATTTTGAGGTGGATGTCTGGTACAGTTCTTCAGTTCTAATACATCTTGTAAAGCCTTGAAGCTCTGCTCTGCTTGCCGTGTCTCATTTATGCAGATTGGATCCTCTAGTGCATGTTATTTGTTCTTCTGCAAAATTGTGTCAAGATATGTTTATCCCTTGGGGTGGAAATGAATTTCCCCTGTAAAAAGTACAGCAAGTATGAATTAGAATGATAATACACCTTGGTGTGTATTACAGACATTAGCATAATTCTATTTGATGATAGAGTTATTCGTGAAATCAGAACATCCGCCTCAGAATAACAAATATCAGGCCTGTTCTTCGACTTGCAATGTTGGTGGCCGGGTGGAATTCCGAGAAACTATATTAAGAAATGCACAGGGAGGTTTTTTGTTAGTTTGCACCGCTTTTGCGTCAAAAAGCTGCGCAACAACGGCGCTAAAAAGTATAAATATGGGCTTTAGTAGCATAATAGTCAGGCATATAGTTAAAAAAATGTGGCTCATTTAAATAGCACACCCCACAAATCAAATTGTCTCTTGGTGCTTAGATAACAGATTGCATTTTGCCCACACTCAATGGTTATCATTATGCATCAGTGGACGAACAAGGGAACGCTCAAACGAATGAATACATGTGTCTGTGTTTTAGCGCTTCATAAATTGTATAACTTATTTTTAGCACAACACTATAAACAGAAAACCCATTTTGCTTGAAGGAGTAAATGCTGAAAAAAAATAATGATAAACGTAGATGGAAGAGAAACTGACGTCTGTCGTGCTTCTGTGTTCTGACCAGATAAACAGAAAAGGATGGGAGGATGCGTTTCCCTAACTCCGCTCCCCTCAATTTGAGAACATAAGAACTATGGACTGTTTTAACGATTTATGTGCACATTTGTCACTGAATGTCCTCTTTGTACCACTACATTTATTAAATTGATAAAATAGATTATGATGCAAAGATTTATCTCTCGCTCCCTCTCTGTATGATATATATTTAGGTCTGAACGGCGACCGCTTGCCGGCCATTAAATTGTCTCTCCGAATGCTCAACGAAGCGAGTCAGTTAAAAAGATTAGATTGCACTTAGCAGAAGCTTCCGGAAGTATTTATGGCGAAATAGGAAAATAATACCATCTGCTTTATTTGTAGATTGGCAGCTCTGATAGCACCAGACTACTCAGGGCAAACTTGTTACTGCTATGGAAAGCAGGCAAATGTCGGAGGATTCTGTCCCAGCTGGTGTTAAATGGCGGTTTATACTCCTTGCTAGCAAACATTGGAGGCGTGCAGGAAGCAGGATGACAGGAAACACAGCTCGCTCCTTAGAATTGTGATTGGAAGTAAAACAGACACTTGATACAGGAAGTCAAGTCCGCTTTAAAGAACTTGACCAAGTGGAAATCTCAGGGGCGTAGCTACCAGTGGTGCAGCTGATGCAATCCACTGAGGCCCAGAGGTGGAAGGGGGCTCACCTACAACATACAGGCTAACAGACCCAATTCAGATGGTAAACTCCTGATTTTTTAAAGCCAAAATGTCTTTATTTGCGTTGTCTCCTTCCTGAAACTGCCTCTGCTTCAATCAGGGGCGGCTCCTCCAAGAATCACCACACCCCCCAGCAGCAAAACTTTTACAAACAATGATAAACTGAATTTATTATTGTTTTCTTGTAAAAGGGGCACGGCCATGGGCTGTGACGAACACGGAGGGGGACTGCACAGTTCTCCCACTCAGTGCGCATGCATGTTTGGTTGGGGGTCTTGGGTAGGCTAAACACACATGCGCACTAGGCTGTCTCCTACCCATCAAGGCAGGCACTGTGTTTCCGTGTTGGAGACGGCAGGCAGAGACTTCCACTCTGCATCGGAGTGCCCTCGCTGGGCGCTCCGTCCTATCCTAATGCTACATTCATGCTATCAGCAGCATTAAAGCAGCGTTAGGATTGGATGCAGGGCAGGCTGGGAGCATGTGCCTGCAGCCAAAGATCGGTGTGTCCAGAAAGGTAAGTTTTTGAAAAAATTATTGCATTTTATTTTTGTTTGTCACCCTCCGCCGCCACGCGCTGAACTGCCCTGCCCCTTTTCCCACCCGTGAGTCGCCTCTGGCTTTAATAGAAGTCAACAGTAGATATACATTCACCCCAATAATTTTTTTAAAACCTTCCTCTTTCCTCTACTAAAATGTTGGCATGTATGCTACAATAGCCCTTTGAGCCCTGAGATAGCCCCTAAATAACAATGTTGGAATTATGAAGGTGAATAAGAATTAAAGATGACTTTAAATGTTATTTTTATCCTGTCACATTTGCTGTGTTGAAATATAGAGGTCAAATGTCAGTCTAGTCCTCTGACAAATTGATGCTTATTATTTTAACTTGGAAATTTGGTGTTTAATTTCCTTTTGCTTACTGCAAAGTGAGAGGATTTTGTAAAGAGAACTATGTAAGTATTTTGCTGGTATGAAAGAAAAGACTTAGGATGTTGTGTATGTTTTAAATCTTTTTGTTAGTTTTAAGTATAAAGGTACAATAACATCCCACCTACATCCACTGGCCAGTAGGGGACATGAAAAGAACAACAGCCCAGTAGGGCAAAAAAGAAGACATAGGAAGGAAGGATATTGTGAGGCAGCAGCAGCCACCACAGATCTCAAGTGTAGGGGTGTATGGGAGGGAGGTACGGGGACAGTGGGGGATTAAAATAATAATTTAAAAATGTACCTATTCTTGTCGCCACTGCCTCCTGTTGCCTCGCTCCTCTTCTTCTGGTGTCCTAACATTCACTAGGACACCAGCACAGGCTCCCTAGAAATCCTGTCGCTGCTTTCATGCTAAAGCTAGCATGAAGGCAGCACCAGGATTAGTGTGAGTGGTTTGGACTGCAACTCAGACACCGCCCTGGGGCCTGTGCAGTTTCTCAAGCCCAGCTGTTGAACACAGCCGGGCTGGAGAAACCTAAGTGCGCCTGTGGGTTTGGCCGACCTAAGAAGGCCGGCCAAGCACACATGCGCACTTAGGTGCACTCTCTCCTCCTCCCCCTCCCCCTCTCCTGTAGCCCAGCCCCACCCTTCCCTTCACATGCTGCTGGCTGAGCCAGCAGCTAAAAGATAAAGCTATAAAGAAATATTGTTTTATTTTTCAGCTCCTGGCTTAGCCAGGGGGGCAACACTCCTTGGCCATTGCAAAGGAGCCGCCTCTGTTCTGAGGTAAGGGTGACTATGGGGAAGCATAAGGGTGAATCGCCAACCTGGGAGATTGGGGCACAAATCACAAGGTGGAAAGGAGGGAGGGAAGCAGCAGAATTTAAAGATAACATTCCACACACTGATTCAGGTAGGTGTATGATCGGGGTGTGTCAGACAGAGGACACACAGATGAGTCGGGCAAAATCAGTTTGTCTGAAAGGTAGTGTATGCACGGCCCCCATAACTTATCAAACAGTAGTAGTGTATTGGTCACCACTGCTGCCAATTTCTCTATCATCAAGAGCTCCCACAGCTTATGCAGCCAATCTAGTTTGAGCGTGACTGTAACACAGCTCCAGTGAGCAAGCAAAACCTGTTTGGCACCTCCAAGCCCCAAACTGGTGGCCCACCCCATGGCAGATGTTAAGGGGTATGTCAGGGGATTCAGAGGGCCCAACAAGAAGTATATAGGGAATCTGGGTAGGACAGTGTCATTAATTTTGTCCACTACTGCCAATACCTCCATCCAGAAGGAACTTATTTTGGGGCAATGTCAGAGAAGATGTATAAGAGTTCCAATCTGTCCACAGCACCACCAACAGTTCCTGTCCCCACCCATTTTCCATTGGGCGACCCTGGTGGGTGTGAAATACCAATAGTGTGCACATTAAAGGGCATATCTTTGCCGGAGGTACTGCAGGCAGAAGAACAGGTTCGGTGGAGGATGTCATCCCATCCTTTAGTGGTAAATGTAGGCTCGCATTCCTTTTCCAACTATGCCTGCGCAGTCATTTTAGAGGGCATTTGTGGGGTCTTGATGAATGTGTACATGCCATAGATAAATCATTTATCTGAGGGACAGACGAGGAGTCATTTTTCAAAGGGTGTGAGGGGTTTGCCAGCATGAAGTTGTGAGACCCAAGGGCAGATGGCAGTATACTCCCAGTATGCAGTGGGCGAGAGACCACAGGCAGACTGAATTTGAGTAAGGTCCATAAGGTCCTCCACATCAAAGAAGTCACCTACCCTCTTGTAATTGCCGTCTTGCCACTGGGTAAATGCGGAGCCATGGAGTGCAGGGAGAGCATTCAGGGTTCTCTATAATCGGTGTCTGGGGTAAAATGTGAGTAGAAGACATCTGTTGGATTTGCACCTTATCCCAGACCCTCAGTGTAGCTCAGAGTACCGGTGACACATAGACACAGACACATAGACTGGTCAGTGTTGCTTCAGGAGGCATGTTACCTTCCAAATATGAATGACCAGCACCTCCTGATTTATAAAACAATAATGTTTTTTGGTGCTAAGCCTAGACCACTCCATCATGTAACAGAGCTGTGCTTCCTGGTAGTAGCATAATAGATGGGGAACCCCCTAGCCCACTGTGTGACTGGGACAAGTTCACCTGCCTCTTTGCCATGTGAGCCTTTTTCCCAGCCCAAATTAAGTCCTCAATAAGTTGCTGTAGCTTATCAATTACCTCTTGGGGCCTGAAGTGGCAATGTTTGCATGATGTAGATAACTTTTCGGTAAAAGTGTAATTTGAGCCTAGAAAGTACATAGGTCCTCCACTTAGGTAGATTGAATTGGGTGCTTGTTAAGATCGTAGCATAGTTGCACTCAACAGTACGTCCAGGCATAGAGTGTATCAGCAAGCCCAGTTATCCTATCTCTTGCAATACCCAGGCAAACGGAATTGACATTCCAGCTGTGCCTGATCAGCCTTCCGGATTGTGAGATTTAATGCAGAGCATATCTGTAGGTTTGTTTTGAATCCAGAGGCCCACCCGAATATTGACAATTTGCTCATCACCGCTGGCAGACAGACATGAGGATTCAATTAGAACGATAAAGCATTGTCTGCATACAGCGCTCCTTTATGTTCCCTGCCGCCCATAGGTATCCCGGTGATGTCTCAATTGCTACTTATCCACTCAGCAAAGGGCTCCACATATAAAACAAAAAGCAAGGGAGCTAGAGGGCTACCCTGGTGATTGCCACTGTTGATATTAATGGGCTGTGACATGAGCCCGTTAACCCTCACCATTGTCTTAGGAGAATTATAGCTACATTAGACTCACTGACAGAAACGTGGACCCAGGCCAAATCGTGCCAACAACGAGCAAAGATACGACGAGCAAACCCAATCAAAAGCCTTTTCTGCATGTATAGAAAGGAGAAGGGCCGGTATATAAGAGCACTGTGTCTTATCCAATAGATTACACATCCACTTTGAGTTATCACTACTGCCTCTCTAAGATATAAATCCAGTCTGTTCAAGGTCCACTAAGCCTTGCATGTAGGGAGCAAGATGGTGCGCCAAAATCCCTGTAAAAATGTTGGCATCCACATTAAGTAATGAGATGGGGCAGTAGGCGGAGCACTGCACAGAATCCGTACCAGGCTTGGGGATTACCGTGATCATGACAAATTGCATTGTATCCATCAAGGTGTCAGTAGAGCAAAAGGAGTTGTATAGGCGTGCAACATGGGAGCTAATAGTGACCGAAATGTTATATAGAAGTCTGGGCTATAGCCATCTTGTCGAGGGGCCTTGCCTGGCCTTGAAGACTTCATTGGTGGTTATATCCCTGTCTAAGGTGGAGACATCATCCTGAGGTATGCGAGACAGGGGAACCTGAGCTATTTAGGAAGCAGTGGCCACAGTGTCTATTACCTCTGCTGCGTGGAGATTGGCATAGAAATGTTCAAATTCTTGTACAATCAGCTCATTCTGATGTTTTGTGGTACCGTCAGATCCCGCAAGATCATCTTGTTCTGAACAGTTTGGGAGCAAAGGTGGTGGACCAACAAGCATCCTGCTTTTTACCCTCCTACATCATATTTCTGTTTAGTGCATAATAGGGCCTATTCTGCCCTATCCATATCTACAGCCTTAAGTTGCTTGCAAGCTACCGTAAATTGGCTCTGCATCGCAAACGAACCAGTACGTTTGTGTGTCTCTTCTAATTCCCTTATGTTGGTCTACTGCTAAGCTTGGGTATTGTGTCTGTCTTTAGTAAGGTGAGCTGCTATAACTATAAAATGAACCCACATAACAGCCTTTAGTTTGGCTAACAGTAATGCTACAGGTGTATCTGGTGTGTTATTTTAGTAGCAAAAAAAGAATTAATAGTGGCCGTCATATCACAAACTATTTTCTCACAGGTGAGGAGCTTGTTGTTAAGGGGCCAAGTGGGGGGAGGGGCGCAGAGTAAGGAAAGGGGCATCAAAGGACAATGGGAGAGTGATCAGAGAGGATGGCCACTCTGATATCTACCATCATAATTGCACTAGTAAGGCGTGGGGGTGTGAGGAAGAAGCCAATTGTGCCATAAGTCTTGTGGGCACTGGAGAATAAAGCTGTAGCCTTTTGCGGTCGGGTGTCTGTGTCGCCATACATCTACCAATCTTACCTCTGTTAGCCATTGTTTGTGTGCTGGGGTAATGGCACCAGACTGCCCCATCTTCTGGATGGACCTGTCCATATGTGCATTGAGAACTATGCTAAAGTCTTCTCCTATGATGATGTCCATTTCAGGGGTATCAACGATCTGGTCTATTACTTCCTTAAGGAAAGATTGATGGTGGCCATTTGAGACATAGAGGTTTGCCATTATAAACGTGTGACCCATCAGATCTATTCGTAGCAAGAAGAGCTTGCCAGGCAATTCAATATGGGTTTGAGTCACCCTCCCTGGAAAGTGAGTAGCAAAGAGAATAGTCACCCCTGCCCTCTTCCCTTGTCCTTAGCAGAAGTATTGACAGTCAACCTATCAGGAGCGTAAGCACTTCCAGTCCTTTTTAAGTAGGTGGGTTTCTTGTATGAGGCAGATATGACACTTAGCATCCATAAGAAAGGGAAAAAAGAGCACAAGCCACTTCACTAGGGCATTGAGACCTCTGACGTTCAAGCTAAGTATGTTAATCATAAGTGGATGGGTATGAGGGAGTCACAGAGAGCAAAGAGGGCCAGGTGGCATACATGTACCCCCTGCACGCTTGGCCACAATGAAGTGCCCACAGTGTATATGGAACAACACAGATTGTCAGGTGGGGGGAAAGGGAAGAACAAGAAATAAGGAAACAAGTTTCCCTGCCTAGGAACATAGGAAAGCAAAACCTGATGGTGCATGTCATCAGCAACATTTCTTAGCATTCCTCCAGAATGATGTAGCCAGGGAGTTCCACTGCCATAAAACACAGCAGCAGTGAAGGGGGAGATGACCCCCAGGCTTCTGTGAGTCACAAACAGTACAAACCATGGCCTCGGAGAGTAGAAGCCCATCATCAGTTGGTTTGCCGGCAAGTTGAACGACCACAGAACTTCCAGCTGGACAATTTTCACTGTCTGGTTCTGATACAATGTGGAATTTGGCATAGCAACGCTGCCCTTTCCTTGTGGCAGTTGGATGTGTAGAATAGAGAAGTCCTGGGGGGGGGATGTTGAGTTTTCAGAATGGAAAGAGCGGAGGGTTTCCCCTGGAGAAAATCCAAATCCTGGACTGAGCAGGCTTCATCTAAAGTTCGGATGCTTCTATCTAGCTTCGTTGTTTCAGACAAAGTGGATATGAAAGGGGTGCCCCCACTTGTATTTAATTCCTTTATTGTGTAGGAAGTCAGTAAGCCACCAAAGGGCCCTACGACGCTGTTATTGTAATGGTGAAAGATCCTGATAAAGTCAGACCTTTGTGCATTCAAAGTTAATGGTATTCCTGTCATGCAATGAGGACATGATGGCTTCCTACTGTCCATAGTGACCAGTGAGGATATCTTGTGGTTGTACTGGAGAGCACGCTGAGAAGCATGCCCTGTGGGTTGAGCCAAGAACGATGTCCTGGGCTACAAGTTCTGGGGCCACATGGCCAAATAGGCAGGTGACATAGTCCTCCAATTTTCCAGATGCTACCTGCAAGGGAATTCCTTTCATGTGGATATTGGAGTGCCTGGATCTGTTTTCGATATTTTCTAGTTGTTATCGGAGTTCCATGTGTTTATCTCTCAGCTCAAGAAATTCTCGGTGGTACCCATCCAATTCTTCCTCATGGGAATCATTGATTTGCTCTACAGAGTCAAATCTTTGACCCAGGTCACCAAGGTCCCACCTAATATCCTTCACGTCTGCCACTATGTCGTGTCTGAGTGCTGTGATGTCCTCCCGGAAGGTCCCAAAAAGGTTTTCCAGAAATGCCCTTGTAACCGGTGTGCCTTCTCCTTCTGAGCTTCCTGCAACTGTTTCTGTTCTGTGAGATGCGATCAAGGGCAATTCTATGTTTTGATCTGTTTTTTTCAACTGTGGTTTGGTGAAGATGTCTTTAAGGGTGGTGTCCTTTTTATTTTTTCGATGTGAGGTCATGGCAGTGCTGTGCGCAAAATATGTGTCTGGCAGTGAAAAGGTGCATCAAAGTTCATTAGTTGTCTGCCAGTGCTGCCTTTTTTGACCAGATCATCCAGGGGCCCACATTCCCTACCTGAGGCCAGGGAGCAGGGTCTGGTGTGGTCAGCGGAGGGCCAGAACCACGTCTCAGGGGCTTGGAGGACACCACTAGAAGGGCTGTCCAATCAAGGCTGTCCACTTTATGGGCGTGTGAAGTGTGGAAATAATAGTGAGAGGAGTCCGATGATGGATGTGAGTGAGCATTACAAGAGGCGTCTGGACACTCACAGTAGAGTGAAAGGTAAAGCACTGTTGCTGTAACCAACCACATAAGGGAGAACTGTAGTACTAAGCTCCGAGCCATTCCCAGGTGTCAGCGCACATGCAGCAACAGCTATGGTCAAACTGGAGGAAGGGGGGGCCCTTGCAAACAGTAGGGTATAGTAGGGAAAGAAGGCAGAGGCCTGAGCATGGTCTATCACCTCTCTGAACACATCCAAGGTTGGACATAAAATGTCTAGCTGTCAGAGATGTTCCTATCACTCACGAACCACTAGGCAGTGAAAGCAAGGGAAATGCAGTGTAAAGGAAGGTAGCCACTGTGATAAGTAAAGGGCGCTGATGGTTGCACAAAATGTTGGGCATATGCGCTAGGCCACACGCAGCCCACAACGTACCTCTTGGCCTACAGGCCCATCCCCTTCCTTTGTAGGGCTCCACTTCCAGGCCAGACCTCAGCTATCCCCCAGTGTGGGAAGGCTGGGAGAGGTAAAGTGGAGTCATCCAGTGGCCCGCTCTGGCCTGCGCAGGGACAGAGGAGGCTGCGGGGCCTAGACAGGGAATTCAACCCTCACAGAGAGCAGCACATGGCAAAGGAGGATAGCCCAGGCAAACATCAGCATCAGACTTCCCTGTTGGACATGCCCCATCTTTCAAAACACAACAAATTTAAATGCCTATAAATGAACAGTGTAAATATTTCAAATTAAATACATCGAAAGCACAATTGAAGCACTTTTTCTTTTCTTTTTTTTTGTGATGGAAACAAAGATTTTAATGGGGTCTAAACAAATCAAGAATCTTTGCTTGGCAGGTGGGTAATGACAAATATTTGTTGATACCCAGTTTCCAAACATCAGCGTTTGTGTGCTATATAGTTTTATCAGTAACATTGCATGTTTGTGCAAATTTAGTGGTTATTTTAAAGAAAAATGTACTGTATGCAAATGGCAGGGGCTACCACCCCATGCTTTAGCAATATATTTGTGACACTGTGCTCTTAAAAGCAACACCAGCTACGTATTACACACTTACCACTCCCCAGCTACATGGGTGTGGCTCATCTGCAACACTTAGGGCCATATTTATACTTTTTGACGCAAAACCGCGCTAACGCAGTTTTGCGGCAAAAAAATTAGCGCCGGCTAACGCCATTCTGAAGCACCATGCGGGCGCTGTATTTATTGAATGGCGTTAGCCGGCGTTAACCGACCGGCGCTGCCTGGTGTGCGTGAAAAAAAACCACGTACACCAGGCAGCGCTGGCGTAGGGAAAAATGGCGTTTGGGCGTCCAAAAATGGGGCAAGTCAGGCTGAGGCAAAAAAATCGTCTTAACCCGATTTGCGCCATTTTTTTTTGGCGCCCAGATGCCATTAACATGACTCCTGTCTTAGCAAAGACGGGAGTAATGCCCCCTTGCCCAATGGCCATGCCCAGGGGACTTCTGTCCCCTGGGCATGGTCATTGGGCATAGTGGCATGTAGGGGGGCACAAATCAGGCCCCCCTATGTCACAAATTTTTTTTAAAAAAAATACTTACCACAACTTACCTTTTCTTCCCTGGGATGGGTCCCTCCATCCTTGGGTGTCCTCCTGGGGTGGGCAAGGGTGGCAGGGGGTGTCCCTGGGGGCTTGGGAGGGCACCTCTGGCTCATTCTGAGCCCACAGGTCCCTTAACGCCTGCCCTGACCCAGGCGCTAAAATCCGGCGCAAATGCGGGTTTTTTAGTCCCGCCCACTCCCGGGCGTCATTTTTGCCCGGGAGTATAAATACGACGCATATGCATCGCAGTCATTTTTTAAGACGGGAACGCCTACCTTGCATATCATTGACGCAAGGAAGGTGTTCACGCAAAAAAATGACGCTAACTCCATGAACTTTGGCGCTAGACGCGTCTAACGCCAAAGTATAAATATGGAGTTAGTTTTGCGTCGAATTTGCGTCGAAAAAAACGATGCAAATTCGGCGCAAACGGAGTATAAATATGCCCCTTATTCTTTGTGTGATGCAAGGATTGTTCAGAATCCCTAAAGGTCCAGGGATGTAACATTGATGGCAGCACTGTCAGACTGAATTTTTTTTCCCTCACACTGCCTTTTAGGACTAGAGGAGCTCTTACAGCACTGGGAGCTTGCTGAAAGCTGTGCCTGATTCCCTCTGCTGCAGGCATCACTGCAAAAGCCTCATTACAAACGCAAGGAGTGGCCAAGCAGTGTTCATGCTCAGTTTTGTAAAAACAGAGTGTGCTATTTGGGCGTCAATGCCTCAAACCAGCAGAGGTCAAAGAAGAAGTGATGCCTATGCTATTAGGTGACTTCTAAACACAAGGCAGTCACAGTAATCACTGTGTTCAACCTGACTGGTGGAGATCAGACAATGGGAGTTACTAAAAGAACATAGACCTCCTTAAGATAGAGTGCTGGAACTGGAAAATTTATGAATTGAGCATTGTTTATTTCATTAGATGCTAAAAAAAAGTGCACAGGTAACGTTAAACAACTTCTCGGGGGTCTAATGTACAACTCGTTTTTAATTAAAACCTGAAGTATTAATAGTTATCCTTCTGAAACCTGTAGAAACCAGCCAGAATCTTGGAAAACAAGATGTTGATCCCCAAAGTGAAATTTTGAGAGAGGGGGAATTTGAGTAACTGTTATAGACAGTATTGTAGTAAAGGTGGCAAGCCAATAAATTAACAGGAGAGACGAGGGTCTGTTTTGGCTCTAAGGGCCTATCTTAACTCCAGGTGCCCAAGCGCAAAATATGATATAGTCTATGTAAAATTCATAACAGTATAATTCCATGAGAAGCATTTCACCTTAGGACATCAGATTCTAACAATGCAATTAGAGCGCTTTTTAAAAGTGATTAAGGTTGAACCTGGAAACATTCAGCCCTCAACATTGGTTAACTAAGGCAAGTCAGTTGTAACTTATATGTTGGCAATATTCTTACTTTACATGGAGCAGCATTAAAGTTCATTAGGTAAAACACAAAAGAGATATGTGTACAGCACACATCCTCACATATTTCAAGGTTTTCTCATATTCGATAATAAAATCATAGGAGGCACAATAAAATAACACAAATGCCTTGGATCACACAATTCGGTCAAGTGGCCAAGCCAGGATTAATCCCAGGTTTTCTGCTCTCATACCATGTACTTCAGTCACTAGATTGGTATCCCTTCCTCGCTCCAGTTTGACATCAAAGTTTAATGCTTTGCCTTTTATTCTTTGTGTATGAGTTCATAAGAAAGCTCAGCTCATTTTGTCCACAAGAGATCAAGAGGATGTCAAGTAGAACCAGAGTCTAGCATCTGGTTCAACCTTCAGTTACTCTCTTGCCTCTATACTTTACCGTGGGTATTCTGTGCCTGACATAGGCATAGATGCTGCTGCCAGTGTGATACCCTTTTCCATGTGTGGATATCTTAGCTTTCACTGCTGACAACAACCTTGTGCCTGTGATATGTGTAATAGGAACTTACACTGCTTCCAAATGCAGCACATTTTGTGTATGTCTTTACACACAGGCTTGGACTGCTGATGCAGATGCTGTCCATATTCAGTGCATGTGAGTGAAGCTTCTGTTGTTTCAGACACGTATGTACTCTGGTTGGGAGGGGAGGGTGTACTCCTGGCTGATGCTGTACCTCTTTTATGTGTAGAAATCTTGCTATGTGTTTAAGTCAGGCTTGCACACATACACATCAGTGCTGTTCGTTACACTTGCAGCAAATCTGAAATGCTGCTTGTCCATTGTATCTAAGGGAGGTGTATATTGGTGCTGCTCGGTGCCATATTTGTTCTATGTCTGTGAAAAAAGCTTACAGTGGCCTTGCAATACCACACTTGCTTCATGTCTCTGAAGGAAGCTTGCACTGGCTGGCTCTGCAGTGCCACCCTGGTTGCAAGTGTTTGAAGCAAGTTTTGACTGGCCCTGAGGATCACACTTGTTCAATTTCTTTGATGGAAGCTTGGACTGGTCTGCAGTACCACATTTGTTCTATGACTCTGAAAAAAGCTTGCCCTGGCTGCCTCTGCAACAGCATGCTTCTTTTGTGTCTTTGAAGGAAGCTTGCACTGTCTGGCACTGCAGGACCATGCATATTAATGACTTTAAAGGAAACATGCACTGGTCCTAGAGTACCACACATGTTCCATGTCTTTCAGGCTGACGCTCTTGACTAGTGTGCTATCTTATGCGTGTGAGCCAAGGACTCCCTGTACTCGGTCTGATCAAAGCCAGCCTTATGTTTTCTCAAAAATAAGATAATCTTGGCTAGAGCAAATTGGCTTTAACTAAGCCACTTTCAATTATTAATCAGGCAAGAGTGACATTCACATATTAGTTCTGCCATTCAGAACGGCTTACATACAGTTGAGCAGTAGTTCAGCCCTCTTCAGCCACTGGCTTTGTTGCCAATGTTTGGCTCAGCCTAGTAGACAGCCACTGGTTTTTAGGATGTCAGGCAGTGTAAGAAACAGTATTCTATCTGCTTACTCTGTGCTACTCTGCATCCAGAGAATTGTGACCTCAGGAAATCTTTCCTTCAGTTCATCCTGAGCAGCTCACTGTAAATGCAGAGTGGTGCTAATTGAGTAACGAGAGTACCAGTAACCCCACTGACATTTCTACTGGACCACAAGCACCACTGTCGCAAGCTTAACAACCATGCCACCATCTTGAAATTGTATTTTGCATACTCTTTCAATTTGTACTGCTACAAGATGGCAGACCAGTGGAAAGTTTTAGAATTTTCTTTATTGAAGCACATGCCTTCTACATTCAGTTGGGATATTTTTCTTTTGTTTTGTTTCATTATTGTTTTATTTCTTTATTGTAGCATATACTTACTTTACAAAGAAAACCACAACCTTGTTTTTCAAAAGGCAAGTGGGACTCTTCTCTGCCAAAGTTCACATTATCAAACTTGCATAGATTGCACTACGGGTTCAAGTGTGACCAATGGGAAATTAGATAAACCCAGGATTCGTTCAGGCTTCAGTGTAGCTTACTTCAAAAACTTTGAATTACAATAGTGGATCGATACACCAGATACTCAACCTGTGTCTCCTGTTCCATAATCTGTCCAAACCCTGCTCCTTTCTAGTGAACATTGTACCTGTGTGTGTGCACTGTGCGTCTATGAGGGCTTGGTAGCCTCTATGTTTTGTGAGTGCATCGTGATGGGTGTGCCTGTGTGAATGCAGGATTAACATTATCTTTTGTGGAGCAGCGTAAGTGGTCTACAGGTTGAAAGTTGTGCCTGCATGAATGCAGAGACAGGCATGTGCCCGTGTGAGTGAAGCATGAGAACTGTGCTTAAGTGAGGGGAGCAGTGTGAGTGTAGCTGCCCTGCACGTTATGACGTTGTGTACATGCACTTTACAAGTGCCAAACTTACTGCCTTTGGTAATACATTTTAGAGTTATAGCTTTGTCTTGCAGAAATAAAGGCAGGGGGTGGAAATACAATAGTGTGTGCATGAGAATGTTAGTGAGTTTTGGCATGACACAGTGTAGACTGTCAAAAGAGTCTGAAGAGTGTGAGGGGTTGCTGACAGGCTGAGATGCCAACCAAGTAAAGGGGTCTAGTTACTTTGCTTGCACTAGGGCCCTTGGAATCCTAGCTACTTAGTACTTAAGGTTGCCAGCTGACTGTTTCTTTCCTTGCCTGAACTTTGTATTTAAGCCCAGGCCCTCAAATATTGAGAAAATCATTGAAATCCGGTATTATTTCCTTCTGTGAAACAGACACTAACCGCAAACACATATAGAAATCAGTTAAAAAGTATGTACGAGCTTTTTTTTAGTAGTTTCAAAACGATTATTAGAGCAAACAGAGGGATAATCGCCAAACAGTCCTGACAATTTTACATTCATTATTTTTCTCCTACCTGTTCTTGGTTTGTCTAGAATAGCAGAGCTAAAGAAATGTATGTTTTTAAAGAACTGTGCCAACCCTATGTGAGGTAGAGTGTATAAGTGCTTGAGTGTGTTACCGGGAAAGGCAGGTAAGACAGTTTCGCTATATTCACTGTATTTCTTGCAGATGAATTTATCTTACATGCATGAATAATGTGGGAGTTGTTTCAACAGCTAAAACTGTAGTTGTAGCATCAGTGGCAATGTGACATCAGCCATGCAGGGGCATGCCCATGATGCCTCTTGGTAATGCTGAGGTAGTAGTAACTGACTTTAATGTGAGTGGCAGTTTAGAACGGGAAAGGAAGCAGTGAGGTGCTCAGAGCTGAGGTCTCCTTATTTTTCCAGGGCAGGCGTTCCTCATCTAAACATAACAGGTAGTTCATGTTTAAAGCACCACTGGACCCTTCTGATGCGGACCATGGGAAGGGCCTCAACAAGGCTCTTTGGCTCATGAGCGAGGATGACAGAGCAAGTCAGTCCACTAATGGGGGGACTGCTGTGGGAAGTAAATCTTGTGACTAGTGTGTTATTCGTGATCTACCAGAATCTTATAGGAAGAAGGATCGCTCAGTACAGGTATTATGTGATGACACAAAGGAGCATATTTATACTCCATTTGCACTGAATTTGTGTAATTTGTGTCATTTTTTTACGAAAATTCTGCAAACAACTAACTCCATATTTATATTTTGACGCTAGACAAGTCTAATATCAAAATATTGGAGTTTGCATTATTTCTTAGATGCGTGAACCTACCTTGCATCAATGAGATGCAAGGTGGGCGTTCCCATCTAAAAAATAAAAAAAATGGTGCTAACCCCATAGCCCCATATTTATCCCCTGTGCTAAAATGATGCACGGATGGGAGGAGGGGCTCAATAATGCTTTGCACCATTATTTAACTCCTGAGTCAGACCAGGCGCTAGGGGGCCTGTGGACCCATTTGCATGGTTGAATACCATGGAAATGGGTCCACAGGCACCCTCCTCAAGCCACAGGAACACCCCCACCCACACCAGAGAGACACTGGAGGATGGGGGACTCCATCCCAGGTAAGTAGGGTAAGTAGAGGTAATTCTATATATTTTCAATTAAAGTGCCATCAGGGGCCCAACATGGGACCCCTGCATGGCACAGGGTGCAGTGGCCATGCACTGGGGACCCTTGTATCCTGTGCTGGCCATTGGGGTGGTGGGCATGACTCCTGTCTTTTCTAAGACAGGAGTCATGTGGCATGGATGGTTTGGCATCAGAAAATTACGCTAGGCTGGTTAGAGGCATTTTTTGCCTCTAACCAGCCTAACGTCATTTTTTGGTGCAAAACCCCCTTCTCCCACACCGCCACCCTCACCTGGCTAATGTCATTTTTTTTTATGCTAGCCCACCCTTTTGCGCCAGATGGCACCATTCCATAAACTTGGTGCCCAGCTGGCGTACTGGAATGGCACAAACTGGCACTATACTTTTTGATGCAAAAGTGCACAAGCACAGTTTTGTGTCAAAAAGTATAAATATTGGCCAAAGCATGGTCTTACCTGTGGGACATTACGGCTGAAGTAATAATGGCAGGTTAATGGCAGACCACATTTGGTGGGCCAGGGGGCAAGCAGGGACTACTAAGCCTCAAGTCTGACTCTCTATCTTGCAGCCTCCAGTTCAGTCTGGCACCTTCTTCTTTAACTACCTGTCCTTAGGGCTTCAGTGCAGTCTGTCCCTGATTCCCCATTGCAAATGATGAAAAGACTTGGGCTGTGAAAAATACGAGCTAATCACCCAACCTCACAAGATCTACAAAGAATTTGAAGCCCTTCTGCCATTCTTGTAGTCCAAAAAGTGACTCCCAGACCAACAACTGAGTCTAGACAACAAATTCAGTTATTCAGCTTACAAAGAAAGACTCTCCTCCTTTTAAGCAGACTTGAGGCAAGGTGGTCTAAATATTCACAGACGCAGGTAATGAACCCTAATGCACGCGCCTGTGACCCTTTGTGACTGATATATGCTGTAACACGAAGGCTGCTTAAGAAAGCAGCCCCTTCAGTTGTCATTCTTGTGAATGGAGGGCTCCATTAAATTAAATATAGCCAACTCACTCACAATTATAGTTATTACTTGTGTGTATCTATGAGATCCGGACATATACCTAAAAATAAATACATTTGCTAGTAGAAGAGTAAATGTTAGTTTGTAAGGATGAATACTAATGAGATAATATGAAGCAGTTGATATAACTCTAAATGAATTGTTCAGCCGCAGACAGTCCTTTAGGGCCGAGAGGTCAGCCCCCCCACCTTTTGCCCCTCATGAAGAGTGCCTGTCAGACTGAGCAAAGGTCAGCCTGACAGACACTCTTCATGTTCAGATCAGGCAGCCAGGAGTGAGACATGCACAGTTTGCGCAGACGCCTGGCTTTCTGAGCTGAACTTTGCCAGGCTGAAGAGGTCACAGCTCCTATGGGTGTGACATCCTCAGCTTAGCAAAGGTGCCTTGAGGCCCTTGAGGTTTAAGTCATGAAGCGCCCAGGGCGAGTGTCAATCAGTGACAACTCATCACAGAGTGGAGAGGGGTCAGCAGTCTCACTGACCCTATCCCACTTTGTGACGAAGTTGGGACTGCTGCCTTCCCTCGCTGGCTGACCTAGGGTCAGCCAGTGAGGAAAGACAGCCGTCCCAACCCTCCTAGGACCTCTAAGGCGAAAGGTAAGTGTGTGTGTGTGTGTGCATGTGTGTGTGTGTTTTTTAAATGAATGGTGCATGTGTGTATGTTTGAATGTTGATGAGTGTTGTGAATGGATGTGCGTGCATGTGTGAATGCATGAGTGTGATGCCCACCCCCCTCCCTCCTAAAATTACCGGCCGCCACTGGAATTGATGTTTATGTATGGTTCTTCTCCTGTTACCTTTATCTCTCCCTCCCCTTCGTACGTACTGTATGCAAAACACTACGAAAGGAAATACATCGAAAGAACAAATGGAAAACCGCTGTCTCCTTCTATGACCCTACTCTCTTCTACTCGAGGGTGTTCTTTTCAAGCAGGCTTCTACCTGTGTGTAAGTCTGAGGCCAGGGTGTTACAGACCAATGATCTTTATTTTCTTCCAAAAGTAAATATCCACCTCTGCCTGTCCATGTTTTCCACTGGCCTTCAGTTCTCATGTGCAGTCTGCCCCTGGTCTCCAGCTCGGACTCAGGGTCCTCTGGACTCCAAGTCTGTCTGTCTTTGGTCTCCAGCTCTGCCTACCTGTCCTCAATTTTCCAGTACTGTCTTTTCATTTTCCCAGACTCCAGCTCTGCCTACTGGTCCTGTGAAGTCCAGTGCTGTCTGTCTTTGGTCCGCTCCTGTACTTCAATGCCCCCTGTACTTCAGTGTCATTTGACCCTGCTGTCCCTCTCTATTTGTCCAAAACCTGGAGTTCTGACCAGTGCTTAATTTGTAAATAACAACGTGCTGTTGCCCAAAGCCCTCCTCTTAAACGTGCTGCTGCTGCAATTAAATGTGCAAACACGGAATACTGAGGCAGCGTAATCCTGAAGCCATCTCGAGCCTCCAATCTGTTTAAACTACGCCCTGCCCCTTCAGCCCTTCAGCTCACTCTTGCTGCTTTCTCCCTTTGTGACGATTTTTCGTTTTTCTCTTCCTCAGTCTTTCCCATATGTGTCTTTTGCCTGCAGTAAATGCTTGAGGCAGGAAAATAAGTGCTGGCCCTAAAAAATAAGTGCTGGTGCTCCACACTGGAAACAACAAGCACAAATTAAGCACTGGTTCTGACATTGTATGCTCTGTTCTTTCATCCCTACCGCGGTTCTTCAACTTTGCCGTACTCTAGCCTCCAAACACCAATGTTGTCCTGGAGAAGATATTTAGGCCCATATTTATACTTTTTTGCACTGCATTTGCATCATTTTTTGATGCAAAAACAGTGCAAACTTCCAAAATACAGTTGTATTTTGTGTGTTTGCGCCGTTTTTGCGTAAAAAAACTACACAAATGCGGCGCTAAAAAAGTATAAATATGGGCCTAAGAGTGTGTCTCTAGATGAAGCTCTCCGTGTTTTCTTCGTGTTTTCAGGAATTCCATGCATGCTTGGAGGTACCCGAAGCACCATTTAGAGCTGGATGATCTGGTGCGACAGTAACTTTTACCAGGCAAAAACCAGAGCTGCTAACTTCAGTGAATATTAATTGTGTCGCCTTGCAACTCATATGTTCAGAGCCCAATTTTGCATAAGCCTAACAGGTAATACTTGGCACTCCTGCCTGTGACTGCTTCTGAATGAGCCAGGGTTGATGAACGACTGTTTGGAAATCCTGTTTGGACTCCTAACCTGCAGAAACACGTACCCCGCACGTGGCATCTAAAGTGTAAATACCACCATTGGTGCCACTTTCTATTGGTAGACCTTAACCTGGTCGATTACTGGTGAAGTTATATTGAGTGATTTTTATAGCCCCCTAGCCCTGATGAAATTACCCAAGTTCCTAATGGCAATGAAATATGTTGGCCACCCTGAACAATTGATCAGTACATGTGATCTGGTTTTTAATCATGTACCAGGGATTGAAATATTAAAAGGGTTTAACAGTCCACTGTATTTTTTTTTACTGTGTGGTCAAGTTACCTGTAAGTGTGGACTTATATAACTCTTGTTTCGTTTGAGAGCCTGACATAATAATCAGCATGTGGTCATATTTTATCTTGTTTTCCCCTTGTGTGAAATATTTTTGTGTGGGATTTGAGTTCTCCTTTTTCAAAATAAAGGAGATACACAGATGATGAAAGCAAAGGCGACTTAGATCAGCATTTCATTCAGGCTGAGGGTGATAGCTTACGTGAGGCATCTCCTTTTCCCCACAATCGCACAGCACCCTACTGGAGTTGCCTGGTTTTAGGAATTCCTAGACTATGGGGCATTTTTAAGAAAAATGGCACTGCACTTTTCTTGCACCCCTTGGCGCCCCCCTACCGCCACCATCTGTGCACTGTATTTAAAATGCGGCGCACCATGACACAAGGTAGGGGGCAATAACATAATTTTTTTAATGCTATTGATGTACCCTCCAAAATGTTATTGCTACTCCTGCAGAGTACATAGGGGTCCATTGTATTCAATGGCATGCCCCTTTTTAACGCCTGCTCTGAGCAGGCCTTAAAAGTGCCGAAAAAATGACGCAAGGAAATCTCTTACATTTCCTCGTGCCAATTTTCAGCCCCCTGACGGGAGAAACGCCCCTCTTTGCACACATTATACCTGTTGCAGGCAGAATGTAGCACAAAGTGTTGCAAGTAGTGCAATGCATGCATTGCACTACTTTGTGGATATAGTATGGCATTTTTAGTCATTTAATGCCACATTAGCGTAAATAAATGACGCTAGTGTAGCATTAGAATGGCGCTAGGGGCTCTTAAATATGCCCCTATACCTCATAGGGGCTAGTTTGTGTAACTGTTCCTTTTTCCCTTTCACAAATTCTGTGGAGGATGTTAATATGTAATATATTTTTAGGGTGCTGGCAGAAGGAGTTTTGTGTTGATATGCAGTGCAATAAACCAAAAGTTCTAACTATTGCAACCACTAATAAAATTTAGTGCTTGCCATAAGCTTTTTGGGACCTATCTGCAGTTTCAGCATATTACCTTTTACACATCGCAAACTATATTATGTAAAGTGAACCTTATGCCCCACAAACTTGCTCTCCCACTTTCCCACTTTGGTATTAAAGAAGGGTCCTCAGAAGCTTGTGCAGCCCCTCCTGTAATACAGAAAGTGCATGCGCACATATACCACTGCACTATGCAAAAAGGGTGTTTGCTCTTTTGCATGAAGGCGTGGCAAAGTGCAAATGAGGGAAGCACTTGGCCACTGTGCCATTCTTGCGGGAACAGAGGCAAAGAGACTATCCAGAGGGGCACTGCCTGCACACCAGAAAGAGGGTGTATGCCATCAGAGCACCATCCAAGGAGTTTTCCCCAAGAAGAGGGAAAAAATGGTTCCTAAAAACCCACACAGTCACTCGCTGCACCCGACTGCAGGGGGATTTCTGTCCCTGTTGAAAGTGCAGGCTGAATACTGCCTGCACAGTGAAGAGTGGATGTAACGCTTCAATCATCTCCACGGTCCTTCGTTAATGCAGTGTCTGGGTGCATCATAAATTCGTGACTGTTAATGGGGCAGCAAATAATCAGCAATAGGGCACATTGTTCCTGTTTGCACCCAGCGCACCTTGTTAAAAGTGCATTACTGTAATTCGGCCCCTGGAGGTATGCCAGCTGCCTACATTGTAACACTAATGCTCTGAGCACATGTATGTATGATAATGTTTGCTTAGCTGCCTTCAGCTCAAAACACCCCTAAACATAGCTTATCATATGTTAAATTACCCCTTTCATGTGTGTACAATTTGATTGCACTTTATGTGGAGATGCTGCTATAAGGGCCGGCAGACAAGGTGAAAAGAAAAAGGGTTTTCTGGGAAATGTTCCCATAGCAAGAATTACATCATCCAAAACAATCTGAAAAGAAACAAACAACGTATTTACAGCTCTGTCTGCCTACACTGTATGATAAAGCATGAATATAGAATATCAACATTTTGATGACAGTACAAAAGATATTTGTCTCCCTTATACTCAATGGGACTCCAAGAATTACATCAGAATCTATCATTAACTTCCTGTTCATCACAGAATAAAATGATGTGCCACCCACAGTGAAGGAAGCCAAACCTCAGGCTATACAATCTTCTAAATAATAATTTGTCCAGAAACACAGGCAAAGTTTGAGCTACTGTTCATGAAACCTTCTTGTTGCTCATCTTCACACACATCTTTAAACTCTCTCCTTGCTAATTGTTCTCCATCACCAAACTCTACATCAACATTTCTCTCGATCTACGGACTCCCATCCAACAAACTAGCATTTGCAGAGCCAACCTAGACTACGTTGTGGATATCACCTTAAAGCACCTCAACCTATACCTATTCATAAACCTCGATACCTGGTTTGGTAATTCAGAATTATTTCAATCTAGATGTCAGCACTCTAAACTAGAACCAATTGTTAGAAGATTTATAAATCTTGACACAGCCTATATTTCCTTCTAACTGTCTAATTCCTTACTGGCCAGTCCAACAACATTAGTGCAGCAGTTCTACCTTCGATTCACAACTGCCATTCACAACCATTTTCCATTACAGTGCACTGCATCCACTAAGCACCGTAGCAAACAGTGGCGGAACCCCAAAGTACAATCACTAAAAACAAATAACATTATACTGGAAGAATTCTAGAATAGATTGAACAGGTATGACAAAAAGCTGCTCTCGACACCCGCTCAAGACCCTATAAACCCACCAAAAAAGGTAGCCACTTGCCCATCAAGAGAATTACCCAAAAACATTACCAAATTCTAGAAAAAGAAATACGTTCATTTGAAAGTGATTGTTGCCCAGGAACTGTGTGACACTCTGGTTGACTAGTGCATTGCAAATCCCAAGGTAATGGAAAAATACCACGGGAAGAGAATAAAAAGAATAATAATGTAACTCACCCCTGTTCACCTCCAACTTACGAAACATGACAAGGTTTAGAGGCGACTCTTCTTTAACCCATTCACCTCTTGTGGCTTCATCAATGCCACAAAAGCCTGTGGCTTGCCTGGATCACCAGCAGGCCCCTTTCTGTCTCATATATTCAAGGCCATTCCCACTGAAAGCTCTGAGGCCATCCCAGTCAGAGGCATCATCAACCACTTCTTTGCAATGAGAACCTTCACAAGTTAAATCAAAACCACTTAGATAAACCAATGCAATAATAACCTGCCATTTAACTTACTGAACTTCAACCAATATCTCATGGCCTACTCTTAAGCAAACTCATGAAGAGATCTGTTTTCAATTAAATATTAGTATTCATAGTACAAGATCACCATTTCTCAGAATATCAAATCATGTTCCTTCCTGTTTGCCATATTGAAGCATTGCTGATTGCCTCACAGAATAACAAACCTTTGACTCAAATGGAATAGCGTACTCCTCATACTTGTCCTTCTAGCTGATTTTGATATAGTCCTTCACCCTATACTTGACACTATTTTTGAGCAAACATTATTAATAAAATATGAATAACCAAAACATAGCAAATGGCGTGTATTAAAAGAGCTTAATCAGAGAAGGGAGTGCTAGAAGAAAATACTTGCTTGTTTAAAATGTGGTGGACATGGTGTCCACCACCTTGAGTTCTATGTGAAATAATAAATGACTGTGAAAATGTATTTTAATGAATTATAATTACATGTACTGACAAAGATGATTAATATTTGTTTGAAATGGGGTCTTTGGTTGGCAGTCAGGTTACCCCCAGTCCAAGCAAGGACCCTCACTCTAGTCAGGGTAAAGAAGAACCACCCTCAGTTAACCCCTGCTCACCCCATTGGTATCTTGGCACAAGCAGGCAGGCTTAACTTCAGAAGCAATGTGTCAAATATTTGTGCAAACACATACAGTAACACAGTGAAAACACTACAAAATGACACAACACAGGTTTAGAAGCATAGATAATATTTATCTAAACAAAACAAGACCAAAACAACAAGAATCCAACATACACAGGTCAAGTTATGATTTTTTAAAGAGAATAAGAGTCTTAATCCTTAGAAAACAGTGAGAACGCTGTTAGCGCAAAAAAGTACCTCGATAGTGTCAAAATACAGCCGCACGGCAAGTGTGCATCGAAAAAGGCGAGTGATGCATCAATTTCTCAACCACAAGCGAAAACGTGCATCATTCCTCCTCCGGTCAGGTCGGCATGTGTAATTTTTTCTCTCCCCCAAGAGAGAGATGCATCGATCCGGACGGGCACCTCAGGTCCGGGCAGGCTTTGCATTGATTTTCCGCACCCAGCACGGTTGCGTCAAAATCCGGTCACACGTTGCCAGAAAACCGCACTGCGTGGGTGGCTTACGTCATTAATAGCAGCTGCTGCAGGTGCTGTACATATTTCTCTAGCCACATTGCATCGGGCTTCCAGCCGCGATGCAGGTGGAGCATCGTTTTTAGTCACGAGGCCGGCAGCGTGTCGAGTATCAGCTGCGTGGCAGGTGGTGCGTTGAAAGATTCCCTGCGCGGCGGTCTTTGCGTGGATTTCTGTCCTTTTCCACCAGATTCACCTTTCCAGGGCCCAGAGACAGGTTAGGGCACCACTTGGCAGGCTGGACTCTCAGCAGAAAGTCCAGGTGCTAGCAGAAAGAAGTCTTTGATGTCCCTGAGACTTCAACAACAGGAGGCAAGCTCAGTTCAAGCCCTTGGAGATTATTCACCAGTGGGAAGTCACACAAAAGTCAGTCTTTGTCCTCTCTCAAGCAGCAGCAGCTACTGCAGGCCAACCCAGCAAAGCACATTCACATGCAAAGGGGCAGTACTTCTCCAGCTTCCAGCTCTTCTCCTTGGCAGAGGTTCCTCTTTGTTCCAGAAGTAATCTGATTTTCAGGGGTTTTGGGTGCTCTTCTTATACCCCTTGCTGCCTTTGAAGTAGGCCTACTTCAAAGAGAAGTCCCTGTTGTTTTCAAGATTCTGCCTTGCCCAGTCCAAGCCCCAGACACACACCGGGAGGTTGGAGACTATATTGTGTGAGGGTAGACACAGCCTTTCCAGGTGTAAGTGACCACTCCTCCGCTCCCCTCAGCCCAGATGGCCCTTCAGGATATGCAGACTACACCCCAGCTCCCTTTGTGTCACTACCTAGAGGAGTAGGTGCAAACAGTCTAACTGTCAAACTGACCCAGACAGGGAATCCATATACAAGCAGAGTCACAGAATGGTTTAAGCAGGAAAATGCCTACTTTCTAGAAGTGGCATTTCCAACACACAAGTGGGTACACTTGCCAAGTCGAATTGTCAGTTTAAAACTGCACTCACAGACACTGCAGTGGTAGGCCTGAGTCATGTTTACAAGGCTCTAATGTGGGTGGCACAACCAGTGCTGCAGGCCCACTAGTAGCATTTGATTTAGTGGCCCTGGGCACCTCTAGTGCACTTTACTAGGGACTTACTACTAAATCAGACATGCCAATCATGGATAATCCAATGTACACATACCATTTATACAGGGAACACGTACACTTTAGCTGTGGACAGCAGTAGTAAAGTGTCCAGAGCAAACAAAACAGCAAAAACAGAGTCCAGCACACAGAAGCAACTTGAGAAGTAGAGGCAAAACGTTATGGTAGACCATGACAATGATGCCAAGTCTAACAATATTAATGAGCAAAACTAATGATGTGAAATATTATTAAAATTAATGTATTCTTCATGTATTAGCATCAGCAAAAAGGTCTACTTTCTAGTCGTTTTTCAGAAGCACAATGTTGAAATGTTATGCTGACTCGATTGAAATTCCTTTGCAAACATTGTTTATTCATTGTCCATTTGAAAACCTCACAGTGAAAATCAACTGTCCTGTTCTATTCTGTTTGTTTGTTCTGTACTTCCTTGTGAAAACATTTGAAAGATTTATCAATGGGCCTTAGTTTCTGGTAGGAAGTAATGTTAGCTACATTTCATGTTCTGTGCTGTTTTCCGCAATGTTATTATTCTGCAGAAACTGCAGAAGAGGAGCGTCAACATGAGCTTATCTTGGAGAAGAATGAAGACAAGATGCAAACTGAGGAAAAGTTAAATTCAATTGGTTGCTCACTATCACACCTCATTGTCTTGTCCAATAGAAACCTAGCAAGTGATTTTGGGACATTCATTTCGAAAAGTCTTAGGTAATGTAAGTCAGTTTCCGTTTAGTTTCTTTCCAATCCAGTTCTACTCAGTTCTTTGCAGTTTCAACTCTGTGCAACTCTTATGTCCAACTACTTATGATTTTATCAGTTCAGATACATTAGACCCAACTTTACTGAATTGTTGTCCTTTCCATGTTCCTGATGCTGACTGCTGAAGACCTGCTGTTCCTATGTTCTGCTGATGAGGTCTCTGCTAGCGGCCGTTTCCTTTTGGAGAGGTATAACCAATGTGCATTTTGTTTTCCTTTGTAGGTTTTCTCACTTTAGAAATCCAACCACATATTTTTGTTAGCAACATAGTTAGATGTTGTTTCAAATTAATGTTTGTATTATTTTATTTTTTGGATGTGCAAAGCCCAACCCTACACATGCTTTTTGAATTAGAAATTGGTAGTTAGAATGTCTGACCCAATAAATGAATTACATTTTTATTAATTGTTTATGATTGATTCAACTGCACAATTAACGAAGACTATTGCTATTACTCACATAATTATGTTGTTATTCTGTTTAATTGTTTTGGGGTGTTTAATGATAATTGATTTTTTTTGATTGAGATTCTTCAGATGATTTGGACAGCCTGTGTTGTATCTGTATTGCTATCATTTGGTTTGCGCTTCATTTACATGACCATAGCATTGTTAATATAAGGGTAATAAATAATTCAACTTTACTAAATTGTTGTGGTGATTCATGACCACATAGGTTATGGTGTGTATAAATTACTGACACCTCGTTGCATATTTTAATTGTTTATGGCTATTGGTTCCTATTGTTTGATTTGATGATCTTATTACTCTTGTCTGAGTCAAAAGATGCAAGTTGACCTCTAAGGGTAGTAGATTTCACTGCCCTATTATGTATCACCTTACCCTAATTTAGGAGGTCACACACCCACACTATGTACTCGCTGGCTTCCCTTTTGACCATACAACAGTGCAAAAAGGTACAAACTGGCAGATGCTCTGGAACGTGTTCCCTACAAGAATGCGGATGACCATTATGTAAGTTGAAAGTAGGTGTGCTCAAACAAATTGATTCTCACACTCTCTGCAATACCACATGTTTATGTGCAGTGAGATATGCTTAATCGTGTCTGAAGAGCGTGCTTGGATCTGATGCCTTTAAGTAAATATCTCCCTTATAGGGCTCATCACATCAAGCATCGTTTCAAATGCAATCTCTGAAATGGAGCACAGAACTCAAAGCAAATCAGAAGTATGAATCACTATACAAATTGTACAGTATAGCATAAAATAAAAAATAAAACCTTCACAAAAATATGCAATACTGATGGATAGCAAACAAACACTATACTTCAGGCCTGTGATTTATACGAGGCACAATCTGCATGTGGAGCCAACATTCCTTTTGCTTTTGTTTGTATCCATGAATGTTCACATAGCTTCAAAACACTTCAAAGCAGTTAAAAAGCAACTTGCTATTCTTCAAAAACATTTATACACTCAAAATTTCTAAACCAGTAACAAAAGAAGGAGCTGGAGGTGCAGTGTCCAGACGATGCACACAACAAAGATCTTGAATATAATCTCATATTAGGCATGCAGACCTGGATATAAAACATTAGTTGGCTCATGAAAGGAAATAGAACCTCAAGAATGGGCATTTGTGCCACAGATGAATGAAATACCTGAGGCAAATGCAGCTGCTTTTCTGCATTTGGCGTTGGTCTGGAGTAGAGCCCCACCTGTAGATAAGGAGACTGTAAGTAGACTGTGGAGTTTCATTCCTATTTCAGAATGCGACAGCATGAGTGACGCGGACTAGTTTGCTTGGAATAAATCTCTGGCAAGGTCATTGAGGTATAGGTCTACTGACAACATGCACCTCTCTCGTCTACTGAATACTGCAAAGATTAAGGAAATCAGAGTCCTGCTAAAAGAAGATCAGATCAGTTAACAAATATGTTATAAAAGCCACTGGGTACTGCAGCCATTCATTCATTCAGTCTGTCATAAGTTAAACACCCAGTATTACAAAGTACTAGGTCCAGCCAGCAGGGATGCGAAAACACAAAATTATGTTTTATCCATTAAAGTTCGAAAAAAATAAAAAAGAGGTGCAACAATGCAAAAATCCTTCACACAAAAACTCCCTATAAAAACACAGAAATGTTATTTTGTATAATACATAAAGGTCAATAGTAAACACCTCACTATATAAAGATGCCGTCTAACCAACGCGATATCTAAGAAGGGAAAGAAATGCCTGCTACAGTAGCAAATTCAAAGCATCCGGTACAATACAAGCACAAACAATATAGATTCAAAAATTAGAAAGTGCTATACAACTATTTACAACATAAATAGAAAATGATTGGCCTATACTCTCTAGCATCAACGTTGTTATTGATAGTCCAAGAGAGTAATCGCTGGAAAAGCATACACACAGTGTTACAGGTCATCAATATTCACCAATAAGTATGATTTACACTGTCATAAATCAACTCTGAAACATGTGGTTTCCTTCAAACTCTTCCACAATAGCTTAAATGTACAACAAGTAATCAAAGCTTATTTAAAGACTAGAACAGCATCTCATTAATCTTTTGAAAATGTGCAACCTGAGAGTCAGCACTATTGCACTACTTTTAGATGTATTTCATTACTTTCATTAACTTGTTGGTCTTTTCCTGGAACAGTTTTGTTAAGCCAGGGGAGATCATTGTTACTTTATAAATAACGTGCTTTGCCACACCTTTGTATTTGGAAAAACAACACTCATGCAGTTTTAATTGAGTAATTTGATAGAGTAGGGGAAATTGCTTCCATTAATCTTTCAAAGTTTTATTCAGAAAATATTCATTTTGTTAAATACTGCTCAATATATTAATAACATCTAATGTACTAAAGTGAAGTATTTGAAAATGTTAGAAAAATATCGACCCTTATTTAGCATTTGGTGTGCAGCCCACCATATTCATAGATCCCCACCAAGCACTCAGAGATCGCTGTGCCTTCAGTAGAGCCTCATCCACAGCAATTCCACTAAAGGCATTGACCCGTTGCTACTGTTGTACCATGTTCATTGTGCCCGCACAGCAATATTTTTTGTTTTTTCAGAATCAAACTTCCAAAGTGCTAGTTTATTATTGAAAAAAAACAAATAATCCTTACATGCTAGGAATTTTCTCTAGTTGTGTAGGGATCATTTTCTTTTAATTGTTTTAATATATGGGCCAGCCAAACTTTCCTTGGCAGCCCCATACAGAAAAAAATATGTTTGAACATCCATCCTTAACAGATTGACCGATGTGCTCTGATCAATGGCCCAATGGGAGCCTGGCTGCTAGACAGAGGGTTCCTCCAGGAGAGAGCTTATTCTTTGCTGTTGTCCACATGAAGGTTCTCGTGAAATTAATTATAATAGAGGAACTGCAAGTCTAGTAGATATTTTATGCAGAATACTCTTTCCATCAAACTTTGAAACAGCCCCATGTTCTGTTACTAAATTTACATAACAATTCTTTCAGTGGTACAGCTTATATGTTTGCTTTGTCAGACAAGACATTCCAACCTTCCAACCTCTCTACAGACACACACACAGACACACTTTTCATTTTGATTGATTTGTAAGTTGTGCACACTGTTAGAAATGAGGTTTCTAGTTGGAAGTGTCCCTGTCCATTTAGGGACCCTCACTCTAGTCAGGGTAAGGGAGTTACACAGCTAAGATCACCCCTCTTCACCTCCTTGGTAGCTTGGAATGAGCAGTAAGGCCTATCCCAGAGTCAATGTGTAAAGTATTTGTACACACACACACACACAGTGAAAATACCACACTACTACTCCACACCAGTTTAGAAAAAAAAGGCAATATTTATCTGCGTAAAAAATCCAACATACACAAACAAAATACAAATTTTTAAAGATTAAGGGCCATATTTATACTTTTCGACGCACAACTGCGCCAACGCAGTTGTGCGTCAAAAAATCTAACGCCGGCTAACGCCATTCTGAAGCGCCATGCGGGCGCCGTATTTATTCAATGACGTTAGCCGGCGTTAGCCGGCGGCGCTGCCTGGTGTGCGTTAAAAAAAATGACGTACACCAGGCAGCGCCGGCGTAGGGGAATATGTACTTGGGCGCCAAAAAATGGGGCAAGTCAGGCTGAGGCAAAAATATCGCCTCAACCCGATTTGCGCCATTTTTTTCGACTCCCAACCCCCATTGAAATGACTCCTGTCTTAGCAAAGACAGGAGTCATGCCCCTTTGCCCAATGGCCATGCCCAGGGGACTTCTGTCCCCTGGGCATGGTCATTGGGCATAGTGGCATGTAGGGGGGCACAAATCAGGCCCCCCTATGCCACAAAAAAATTTAAAAAAATTACTTACCTGAACTTACCTTATGTTCCCTGGGATGGGTCCCTCCATCCTTAGGCGTCCTCCTTGGGTGGGCAAGGGTGACAGGGGGGGGTCCCTGGGGGCATGGGAGGGCACCTCTGGGCTCCTTCCGAGCCCACAGGTCCCTTAACGCCTGCCCTGACCAGGCGCTAAAAAACCATGCAAAAGCGGCTGGACGTCATTTTTTTTGACCCGCCCACTCCCGGGCGTGATTTTTGCCCGGGAGTGTAAATACGGCGCACATGCCTCGGAGTCAATTTTTTAGACGGGAACGCCTACCTTGCATATCATTAACGCAAAGTAGGTGTCCACGCTAAAAAATGACGCAAACTCCATGGACTTTGGTGCTAGACGCGTCTAACGCCAAAGTATAAATATGGAGTTAGTTTTGCGTCGGAATTGCGTCAAAAAAAACGACGCAATTCCGGCGCAAACAGTGTATAAATATGCCCCTAAATCTCAATAAAGCGCTTATAAACACAATAGCTCCAACTGGGGCTATCACAATGTCGCTGGCGGAGTTGTTCCCAACAGTCCGACGCCACTTGCAGGGGAGTGCAGGCCAGTCATGGAGTCGCATGGGCCCCAGGTACGTTGGTGAACGATGAAACTAAGATGATGCAGGGAGAAGGGGAGATGAGGTATCGCTGGAGCTAGTGTGGCATCAGTTCCTTACTGCTACCGGGGAGGTGAGGCGTCAGTTCCTTACTGCAGTGAGGGGAGGTAAGGTGTTGGTTCCTTACAGTAACAGGGGAGGTGATGCGGCATCAGTGGCAAGGCAGCAGTTCCTTACAATCCAACGGGGTCAATGAATCCAGCAGGTCAAGATGCAAGACATTGACTTTATGGTGTGGCGATCACACCACAGGGCCACAGATGCTGTAGTGGAGTCGGATTCAGGTGACCCAGACATTGGGTAAATGGTCATCAAGACTCACGCTATAATGGGACTTTGGGGGCACTGCAGTGACATCGGGCCTATGGCGTTGGTCGTGGTCACAGTTGTTGCACTCAGCGAGGACCACAGCTCCCAGTGCACGCTGCGGCATGGAGTCAGACAACAGCGATATTTCCAAAGTTTTTCTTGAGTCAATGCACTTGGTTTCTTCTTGGTTGCACTAGAACTCACTCCCAAGGGCCCAGGAACTGCATTTGGCACCACTTCAGCAAGAGAGCCCAGGTACTGGCAGGTGAAGTCTTTGATGGCCCTGAAACTTCTAACAGGAGGCAAGCTCATTTCAAGCCCTTGGAGATTCCTGGAAAGCAGGAAGTAGAGAGCAAAGTCCACTCATTTCACTCCCAGGACAGGAGCAGCAAACAGCAAGCCAGCACAGCAAAGTAACAGGCAGAGTGGCAGTCCCTCCTACGGTATCTAGCTCTTCTTCCTGGCTGAAAGTCCTCAGTCCAGAAGTGTTCTGAAGTTGAGGTCTCAGAGGTCCAATACTTATACTCATTTCTGCCTTTGAAGCACGAAAACTTGAAAGGAAAGTCATTGTAGTGCACAATTACCTGCTCTCCTGTCCTATCCCCAGACATACTCCAGAGGGTTGGAGGCTGCTTTGTGTAAGTACAGGCACGGACCTATTAAGGTGCAAGTATCAGCTCCTCCCACCACTCGAGCCCTAGAAGACCCACCAGGACTTGCAGGACACACCTCAGCTCTTTTTGTGTGACTGTCTAGAGTGAATTCACAAAGAGCCCCACAATCATCCTGACCGAGACGTGTATTCCACAGCCAGGCAGAGGCACAGAATGCTTGAGTAAAAAAAATGCCCACTTTCTAAAAGTTCAAACTTAAAAGTCAACTTCACCAAAAGATGTATTTTTAATTTGTGAGTTCAGAGATCCTGAACTCCATATCTCTACCTGCTCCCAATAGGAAATTACATTTACAAGATATTCCAAGGCATTCTTCGTGTTAACTTATGGGAGAGATAGGCCTTGCGATAGTGAAACCCGAATTACGCAGTATTTCACTGTTAGGATATGTAACACACACCAGTACATGTTCTACCTTTCAAATACACTGCACCCTGTCCATGGGGCTGCCTTGGGCCTACCTTGGGGGTGAATTAGATGTGGTAAAAGGGAAGGTTTGGGGCTGGCAAGTGGGTGGGTGCACCTGCCTGGTCGAACTGGCAGTTTGAAACTGCCCACAGAGACACCGCAGTGGCAGGGCTGGGACAGGTTTACAGGACTCCTTATGGGTTGCACAATCAGTGCTGTAGGTCCACTAGTAGCATTTGATCTACAAGCCCTGGGCACACATAGTGCACTATATTAAGGACTTACTAGTAAATCAAATATGCCAATCTTTGATAAAACACTCACCAATACAATTTAGAAGAGAGAGCACTTGAACTTTAGCACTAGTCACGAGTAGTAAAGTGCCCAGAGTCCTAAAGCCAAAAAACGAAGTTTAGCACAGAATCAAAACAGGAGGTCAGAAGCTAAGAAAGATTGCGGAAACACACACACACACACTTCGTTTTGATTGATTTGTAAGTTGTGCTTGGTAGGAGCTCAGCTTCTATCCCATCTCATAATAATCCTACTTACAATGTGTTGCATGTACACCACGAACCAAATTATAATTCGCCATTTAAGAAGAGTACGCGTTGTACGCGTTATTGCCAGCTTCAGAGATGATACTTTTCTTTACTGCAGAAAGATGGAAGGCTAAGCTTGCCCTATTAAGATTTGATTCCATATGATTCAGGAATGCCTCTGCAGAGGTGACTCCACGCAGCCATTTTATCACCTCTCAGTGACGTGTATTCTTTATTCTGTGTTTAGTCTATTATGCTTCCATTCATTTCACAGTTTCTTCTGTTAACAGAAGGCCTTCTTCACAGTTTGTATGCAAAAGAGCATAAGAAACGTAATGTACATATGGTACGCTGAAGTGATGCTCGCCTGTCTCGTTACCAGAAAGGTGTGTGTAGTCTCAATGTTATAACGGCTACAGATCCTCGCCTGTATGAGTCACGGTGAAAAATGTAGGAGGCAGGATGGTCTTCCCATTCATATTCCATCAGGCAATGCTCAAACGTGAATGTGCTTATAGTGAGATCGGCAGATTGTCCAAGAGACCGTTGTATCTGAAAAGGTAAATCGACTTCAGCATGTAAGAGTTACTCTCACGAGGAGGAATCTTTTTGATTTGCTTTTACATGTGCAGAATTGAGTTGCATAGTGAAAGAGAAAGGTGGAACGACCCACTTCCCGTTACTAGAGAGGAAAGACGTTTGGGAGCTCTGGGATGTTTTCATTTCTGCAAACACTCCACAGTGATGCGCATACAGCATATATACAGTGTGTGAAATGTTCATAAAAGTTTCTAGCCACAGCCGTTTGCACTAGGAGGGAATCCTTTAAGCACACGTCCTGTAATAGACATCACACACACCTCTGCACCTTACTGCAAATGTCGTGAGTGGTGCTAGGCAGTCTGTTTGTGCACCAGCAGAGAGATGGTGAGTAGCAGGAAGCAATGTTAATTATGCCTCTGTGCGTCTTTCTCCTCCTTGCCCAGTTCAGCACATCTACCTTAGCTGCTATTCTGAATTAAGCTAAAAATAAATCTGGCCCTTAATGTGCTTGGTTGGCTTGCCCAGTCTTCTCTCTCACACTCTCAGGCAGTTGGTGTCAATGCATTTGAAAAATAATCTTTCTGTGTCTTTTCTCCTTACTTTACCTCACCTCTTCAGTTTCCACCCTCTCTCTTAAACTCTCTTGCTAGCTTTACTTATGATTGCACCTTCATCCTATGTCTCTAACTCAGCTCTCTCTACTTCACCATTGAGAACCTAACCTCTTTCTTAATATGTATAGAATATACTGTAATCAACTTAATTTCTCTCTTCCTGTCTCTGGCCTTTGCCCCTCTCTCTATCACTCTCTGAACCTACATATATGTCAATCACTCTTGATCCCCTCTTTCTCAACTCTCTCGCTACCTCAACTTTCTCACTGTACCTCATTGCACTTTTTTCATCTGACCTCAAAGTGTCTCTTCTCTATCTCTTTTACTTCTCACACAACCTCAACTCTATGTTTACCTCCCTCACATGTCTATTGTTATCTCTGTGTCTCTACTATCTTACCTCTCCTTACACTTCTCTCAGCCCTTGCTGTACCTTGCCACTTGTCCTTACCTTTCTACATCATTCCTCTCTCTGCCTCACATCACTCTCACCTCACTATACAACACCCCTTTGTCACAATGTAGTCTTTCAGTTTACATCACTATTAGTTCACTATTCCATCTCTCCACTTCCTCTTTCCCTTGCTCTACCTTTGTTCCCTTTGCTTCACTTCTCTAAATGTAATACTCCTTTCTGACTACTTTTAGTTCTCTACCTCCATCCATTTTTCTCTATAATCAGCCTTGCTCCCTCTCCTGCTCTCTGTTCCATTGTCTCTGTCGCTCTCTCCCTCTCTCACACACACACAAATACATTTCTCTACCTGGACCTCCTTCTCCGTTTCAACTCACCCTCCACCTCAGCTATCTCCCTCAACCTCTTTCTTTACATATGTCTCTGAATACCCAATATCTTCCTGTTTTTCTCTCTTCTCTTTCACGACTCTTTATTCTGTATAAACACCACCTCTCTTTCTCTACTTCATGTAGGTCTCTTAATTTCCTCCTTTTGCTATACTCCACATTCCTCTTTCTAACCTTGACCCTCTCTACCTTTCTCTCTTACAAGTTACTCTCTTTACTTGACCCATTTTTCTATAGCTCTTCTCATTTTGCTGTTTCTCAGACTTGCATCTCTGTATATTTCCTCAAGTTTCTCTGTCTATGTCTACCCCTTATTGCCTTTCCCTATTTCTAATTCACCTATATATCTAAGTTTCATCTCTATGCCTCACATTTTGGAAAATCCTCTGTCTCGCTCTACGTTTTCTTCTTCATATATCTGCCTCTCTCAGCTGCACTCTAAAACCTTACCAATACATCTGCTTCTATTTCTCCACATACACCTTCCTCTTTCTACCTACCCTTATCTTTTATTCTGGCCCCCTCACCTTTCTCTATTTACTTCTCTCCCTACCTCACATATCTTTCTTTATCATCTCTTTCTGTACCCTCTTCCCCCTCACTTCATGTCTCTTGCGTTACTTCTCTGTTTATGTTCTTGTCCATCTCTTGTACCATGCCTCGTCCTATTTCTCTTACTCAAAAAAGTCACGTCTGTTTAGCCAAAGAAGTGCAGACATATAAACAGTAGAAAACGTGGAAAATGCATGGGAAAATATATTAGGAGAAAGCTATTGAATTTTAACCAATGGAATGATCACGATTCTTAGAGCAACACTTTGTTATTTACTCTTGGATCAAGGATGCCAGTAGTGTAGGGGCAATATATTTGTGACTGCAAATATTCAGCAACTAAAGCAACAATTTCAACCCCTATGTGCAAATGTTTTATCATAGTACTACACACTAGTCCACTAAACATCTTATAAGCCGCATGTCACATGTTTTCCCCACAACGAGAGTGGTTAGACTCTGTGTGAGTAAGTTGATTTTTACTTCTTCTATGTTATGTGCTACGTTATGCTTTGCTATGTGATATGCATTATACTGTAAGTGTACATTAGTATGGTATTCCTCTTCAATTGATAATGACACTGATCCTTACTAGATCCAGTTAGCTCTAAATAATTTAAACTTGAGAACAACCTCTTGTACCTGTGGGATAGATCAGACAGGCTTAACGTAAGAGAAACACATAAAGAATATATCAGTTCCAAAACAGTTAAAAAGTAAGAAGCACAAATGCAATAAAAATCCCCATCCAATTTATAAAAATAGAGGCTGAACAAACACACACCAAAACAAGAAAAATCTGATTTAGGGAACCAGACCATATATGAGTTATCAAAATCTTAAATAATTGTAGCAGACAAGAGCACAAAGAGCCAAACGCAGGCACCTGGTCGCCCTAGCTCAGGTCATAGTCAAAACTTAAGCCCAACTGCACTGGAGCTCAGGTTGGATACAGAGACAAGGTTTGTCCTGGTAGAAAGTTTACCTGTAGACTTAGGGCCGGATTTAAATCTCGATGGAGAGGTTACTCCATCTCAATGATGACAGATATCCTGTCTGACGAAATCTAAATAACATAGACACCATTGCGATGGAGTACTCCCTCTACCGAGATCTAAATTAGGCCCTTAGTCATTTTTGTGAAAAAATGTCCTTATTGATGAGCCTGTTGGTGGGCCAGGGTGCAGGCTGGATCCAAAGAGGGGCTCGTCGATAGTGGCAGACCAGAGTGTGGATCCTCCATGGGATCCTTGGCTCTGCGGGAAGTTTGAGACATTTAATGTCAAAGTGGGAAAAATCAGAGTTGACAAAGTCCTTGGTCAGAAGCTAGGAAGGCATCATCATTGAGATACCCCTCACAGGTGAAGTCCCCTATGTTCAGACTTAAAAGCTTTTCTGGAAGTCAGGATCCTTTCTTGGGGGCCACTAGCAAACTGAGCCCAATCAGCAGTTAAATGTTGACAGCTGTGGATCAGTTCAGAAAAGTTTCTAAGTGCATAGTGTTTGCAATTCTGAAGAGGGAAAGATCACACTCTAACACCAGCCAAGGATCCAGGACTGTTTGGGCACCAGTTGGGGGTTATGACTCAGTTCCACAGAATCCCCCAGCTGCATCCAGAGTAATTCCAGTTGGAACTGGACTTACAGATTTGGGCTTCTTGCAGCTTTTTTGTTCCTACAACAGGAGGCTTGCCAATTACCTCTTGGAGTTGACTCCTTTGTCCAGTGGATAAGTGAGATCAGGTTTAGCTATTGGGGTTTCTCTTCACAGGTTCAACAGCAGGTGCAGTTCTTGTTCTGGCATCCACAGGCCCAGATATGTGCTGGATGTGGTTGTGGGGTGCCACATTTATGCCCAGCGCCGGTTTGTGGCTGGGGGAACTCCTGGCCACTCCTTAAACCGAAGGGGTAAAGGGTCCCAGGGGTAACACCACCAGCTTTTGCAGCACTTCCTGTTTGTTTTACTGTTTTTTATCCCACACTGCCCCTTTCTTGGTAAAGCCAATATGGCAAAACCTATATTCTCTTGTGTAGAGCTCCCTGTGCCTAACCAGAGGTATGGCTAGTATAATGGGCAAATCCTCCCTTGTGTCACTAATAACTGGTTCTGGGGACAGCACCTTTCCCATTGGGCTTGGTGACTGGTTGGCTACCAGGACAACAAAGGGACAGGCCTAGGTGTATGTTATACCTGTTTGTGATATTTTGAAGTGTAATTATGAGCACAGCTCAGATGGCCATCCTGCCAGGGGAAAAAGCATCACCCTACACCCAAGACTCACCCCAGGAGACTCACCACAGGAGAGCCATTAACACTCATGTGGCAATATTCACTGGCAGGAAGGCACATTTGGCTTAGGCCAAAAAAATGCCAACTTTTTAAAAGTGTCATTTTCAAAGTAATAATGTAAAATCTGACTTGATCATTAGATTGGATTTTAAATTACTATTAATTTCTGTCCTTGGATCATTGATCTAGCTATTTCTAAACAGAAGGTATGCATTATGAGGTGTTACAATGTAACACAGTGCTCTCTAAGAGGGAGCAAGCCTTGCCACAATGAAAAACAACGTTTGTTATTTTTCAGTGCCAGAACATATAAAAGTTAAGTACACATGTTCTACATTTTAAATGCTGTGCACCCTGCCATATCGGCATTTAGTGCCTATCCCAGGGGTGACGTAATAAGTATTAAAAAGAAAGGGTTAGGCAAGGCAAAAGGTTTATTTTGCAGGGCCATGCCTCAAGACATGGTTTACATTGTCACTTCAGTGGTGGCGCAGTCCCCTAGCAACATTTAAATTACAAGCCCTGGGTACATACACTAGACACCATATAATAGGGACCTATATGTAAGTTAATTGTGCCAATTATAATTTTTACCAATTTAACAAGATTTTAGGGGTGAGAGCACATGCACTGTGGCCTGGTTAAAAGGGTCCTAGCATCAGTTAAAAATGGGGTGTCCATGCAAAAATAGGCATGTCTTAAAGACTGAATCGGATATCAAATGTTATTGTTGAGAGTAACAAAATATAGATCCAAGGTCAAAACAAAAAGGTGTTAATATTGATTGTTCAAGCTTTCTTTTGGTACTATGGGGCTATCAGGCATCAGACAGCTTTTGCTTTTGGTTGTTTTTGAATACCCACATTTCTGAAGGTTTAACATATAATCTAATGTTGTTTGGCATCTCAAAGGCTTGATGAGCTGAAAAAGTAATGAACTGAAAACTGCTCTAAACAGGGGCCCGCTAAAAAACATTCTTTGCCAGGGCCCCACAAATCCTTAAAATGTTACTGCAAGAGACTGATCTGTTACCAAACTGTGGGCCAGATTTATGAAAAGTGCAGCACCACTTTTCTTGCGCCCCTTAGCACCCCCCTAACGTCACCATGTGAGCGCCATATTTAAAATACGGTGCACCATGGCAGTAGTCAGGGGGACTAGTATCATGCTTTTTTACGCTAATCCTGCAAATCACCCAGAGGCCAATTGAACACAGTAGGAGCCTCTTTTTAATGCCTGAACTTAGCAGGCGTTAAAGAATGCAGACAACAATGGCCCAAAGGAATCTCATAGATTCCTTTGAGACATTTTTACGCACCCCCCTAGCGTCGGTAAACCTCCCCTTGCATACATTATGCCTGGAGCAAGAATCATATGGTGCAAGGGGTTGCAAAGTGGAGCAATGCAAGCATTGCGCAACTTTGTAAATATGATGCAGCGCTTATGCCCTTCCATCACCATATTAGTATCAAAAAATGATGCTAATGTGCCATTGGAATGGCGCTAGGCCACCATAAATCTGAGCATGTGTGTACTTATTTGCTCACATGTTCACTGCAAGTTATAGTCCAGAGATGGTGTTATATTTTGCACTGTTGGTGCATGTGGTAACAAAGCCCTCAAGGCCACGTCTGATAGTCTGTCTTACATCTGCCTTTTTGCTTTGAGTTCAGTAAACAATTGAATTTTAAAACTGGATTAGGGAGAACTTCAGATGGTGAAATATCATCCACCAATGAAATAGAGCTGAGTGGCAATGCTGTAGTGTTGGCTGGTGCTGTTCCGCTGACTTATACCCCAGGGGTTGTGTAGATTTTGAAGGGCGTAGGATGCAAACAGACGACTGAAATTCCTACATGTTACTTGCAGAAGGCAGTCTGGAAGTTTATTTTAGGTTAAATATCTATCTTACAATAGAAAATGAGACTAATACGTTTTAAATAATGTGACTGCAGCCCATGGAAGAGAACAAGGTGATCAGGAAGATGTTATGGTCTATCATTGAAAAATCCCGGTTTATCCAGAAGGACAAATAGGTTGGTACTTGCATTCCTGGACAAGTGGTCTGTTTTCTTCTTGGCCTCCTCTCTCAGTGTTATTGACGGTGTAATTGACAAGCATTTTATGGGGGATTCAAAATATTGAAAATGGTCAGGCATTGTAGGAGTTGGAGGAAAGGATGACCATTCAACCGGATAATGTAACACTGGACCTCGGATTTTGGAATTAGGGTAGTGGGGTAAGCGTCCTAGGCCTGAAGGTCGCGAGCTCATCTTCGAGAAACGTACTGCATTTGGTTTTCAGGAGTGCTATTTCATCTTACTTTCCATTGCACACAGAGTGCAATAGAAACTGTACCACATGTTTGCCAATATCTTTCCTCTAGACAAAAACCTTTCCCGGTCCGCCTCCTGATTAGAGTTCTCACGAACAACGAGGAAGACTCAAAGATGTGAAAGAATACAGGGCTGGAGGCACACAACGAGGATCCTCGCCCCTCCCAAGTGGAACGTCAGCAGCGCCTGGATTCTTTCCCAAATTACTCATCTGCCAGTTAGGATACAAAGCCTTCATCAAAAGGCTCCGTCCCTTCGCCTCACACAGTGTTTCTCAAACGTCTTCCCTGAGTCCTCTGCGCATCAAATCGGTGCTCTTCTTCCCGCCTTTGATACATGACACTAAGCTGAAGCTTCTTGGAAGCCTTTGTTAAGCCCATTGTCGGCGCGCACGGCAAACATCCGTCACATATTCGGTGCTTACACACGTTATTTTAATTCTTTCGGAAGGCTTATCTTCTTGCGTGTATTCTTTTTTTAATGTTTCATTGCGCGCATTGTCGTTTTTTGCATAAATGGGGAAACGTGTTTTTTTCTGCGAACTCAAATGTTTTAAATGTAAATATGTACTCCTAGAAAACACAGTAGTTAGGACGCAAAGAACACATCGGGCTATGTTATGTTATGTATGCTTTGATATGCTATGTTTTGTTGTGTGATATGCATTTATATACTGTTGAAAGTGAATTCGAAACTCGTCAACTTATAAAAGAATAAACTTCTCAATACCATTGTGTTCCAGCAAACTCTGGGAACAGTACTGTCTGCAGTAGGTGCCATGTTTGTGGGAAAATGTGAAAGGGGGCATTGAAACCCAGCTCCCCTAACAGGGAGAAGTTTAAGTAGGTTGGGCCAGGTCAGAAATGATGTCTGTCAGTAACTGAGTGGTCACATCTGGCAGTCACCAATTGGCTGGAACTATTTTATGGTCACTTTGGGGAGGCCAAATGAGACTTAGAAGGTGCAGCGAAATTCTAACGACAGATACAGGATATAATTCCCAGGACCGGCTTTAGCCCTGATGGCACCCTGTACAACAGTCTTTTATTGTGCCCCCACCCCATAACCTCCTCCTCGGATTCCCTCACTACCACCCGATATATGTGCTCCTCATCTTTCCATAGCCCCCCTTTCATGCACATTCATTTGATTTAAAGCGCTTGTAAAGGCTGGCTTTACTAATCCATTCAGCTATCCAAATAAAATATATATATATTTTTTTTTTTTGCAGCAGGCATATTAACCCTCTACCTATTTTATGGAGAGTCAAAGCTGCCTAGACAGAACTCTGATCTCTCTCCCTAGCAGGAGCATTAATCACAACGGGTACCTTGACATTTTAATTGCTTCCTGAAGGCTGGAGGCACAAGGAACATTTCAGCAGGTGTTTTTAAATCCAAGTTTCCAAGTTATTGCTAAATGCATAGCTGCTTGAGGTCAGTGCCCCCTAATTCTGGTCAGCGCCTGGTGCGACCGCACCACTGGCACCACCCCAAAGCCAGCCCTGATAAGACCCAATGCTGGAGCCATTTGGCTCTTGGCTGCTCAGCCTCTGAATTCTTCAGCGACTGGTCAGTGGCATAACAAAACTTGAGGGGGCCTTTGTTATGCCACTGTGACCTGTGACTTGTGAACACTGCTCTTTTCAACTATAATCACCACCCAATGATTTCTCTTATTTCATTTGTTGGCGGGGTGTAAACAGAGAGTAAGGTGGTATATTATGTTTTGTTTAATTTCCTTTAGCCATGATGGGCTGGATTTTAGAAGATGGAGTTGAAAGGTAGTAGTTCTCGATCATCTCTTCTAGTTTTTAACATATGGATGTATGGATATTGAAGATTAACTTGTATAATTTTTCCCATGTGTTGGTCAGAGATGTTGAATTGTCTTTTTGTGGTACGAGGCTGTTATCACTGATTTTTTGACAATGACCCTTATAGTACATTGGATGGGTGACAGGTGTGGACCAGTGTGTCTGACAGTGGATAAAAAAGAGCATTCCCCAAATAGGTGCTTACGGGGAATGACCAATAGAATATAAATGCCTGATACATTTGATGTTCTCCAGAAAAAGCAGGTGGTTTCTTTAGATGTGTAGATTGTTTGCAGTGTCACTGGTCAAAAGAGGTAAAATAAATTTGCTCTTCTGGTGGATATTTGTTGACAAAAGTGTTCCCACCTGTATGGTGTAAGCACTTCTGCCAAAAGAATAATTGCTGAATACACTGCTCTGCAATGGTTATCTTTCTAAGAATTAACCCCTCAAAGAAGTTTTTTTCTGAGAAACATGAAATCAGTTTTGTGGGGGACATTCACTATTTTGTCCATCTCAGCCCACTATGTGTCATTGGCTGGTCCCATGAAGGAAAAAAGTAATTTGAAAACCCCACCCTATGTGGCTTTCAGGTATACTAAAACTGGTGACCCTGTAGCCTTCAGACTTACAAAAGCAGTGACCCTGCGGCAAAAGGACTGGCAGTCAAAGGTTTCTGATGGCAGAATCAGCTGCCTCACCAACTTAAACCTAAATAAAGTGAGAGAACCATTAATTTAGCAAGAAGGGAACCCTGCCGATTTAAAGAGAGGCATTCACTCTGCCAAATTCTAAATTATCCCCATAGCCTGCAGAGGGAACAGGGGGAGTTGAAGGAGGAAAAAATAGGTCAGGGAAGGCGGATGACGAAGTGGTGGAGAAAACATAGGACAGTGACCTAAGAGAGAGATAAGGACAGAGTATGGTGACTGAGAAAATGTAGGCTAGGGGGCAGGGGATAGGAGTGGCAAGAAGTTTGTGGGCGTAGCATGACGGTGAAATAGAGGAAGACCAAGTTAAAGAAAAGGGATGAGGGATGGGAGAGAAGGAAAGGAGAATGACAAAATAGTAGACGACATGGAGGATCAATGTTGGAGAGGGAGTGTAGTGAGAGAAAGGGGGACAAGGGAAATGAGAGGAAAAGGAGAAAGAGAGATATGGATGGGGAGCAGTGGAAGAGAAAAGGGAGGCTAAGAGAAGATGAAGAATGAAAGAGGCGGGGAGACTGTAGGAGGAAGAAGGGATTTGAGAGGGAGAAGACAGCAATAGTTGGTAGGAAAATAAAGTGCAATAAGGAGAGGTAAAAGAGTGGAGGGTGGTGAGATCAGAGAAAACAAGAGGAGAGAAGTGAAACAAGTGATATAGTGAGTAGTGAGAGGAGAGGAGACGAGAGTAGAGGAGAGATGAGGTGAGGTGGCGTGGGGTGGGAGAAGAGAAGAGAAGCGATGAGGCGAAATTAGTGTGACAAATGTGAGGAGAGAAAGAGTTAGTGATGAAGAGATTCACATGAGAAGTATACAGCAGGGACTAGGGAATGGAGCCAGTTAGTGAAGAGGATGATTGACTATTGGAATATGGGGTTATGGAGCAGAGAGAGGAGCAGACCAGCAAGGTGAAAGAGAGACAAAGGGAACATAAATGGAGGGAAGAGAGAGTTTAACATAAGGTGGGAGGAGGAGAGAGGATAAAGGCGTTCTTGTGTTCCCTTTGACAGAGGACCAAGTCTGGCAGTTCAGGCTGGACTGTTCCTATTGGAACAAGGTCAAGATTGATTTGTGTGTGTCTGGCTCAAAATGGAAGTGTTATCATGTGTAAAATAACCATGTGCCTGGGGTGTGGCCCCCAATAATTATCAGTGACTGAAATTAATTCAAGTCAAGCATTCCATCTATCAATCTTTTGTATGCTTCAGTACAAATAACATTATGGCAAAAATCTAACAAGGAATTGTGCCAAATTTACAGACTAGGTCAACAAGTAGAGTTTTATGCGTGTACATAGTTTTAGTACCTATTTTACATGCGTTATTCAAAGTTCTTTTGTTTTGCGTGTGCTGTTGAAACCATGATGGAAGCTCTAAGAAGCCATATGCCTACTTTCGTGGGCAGTACTTGGAACTGCTTTTCAATGATAGCTCGCATCATGGTGTGGTACCCGCATCATCTATCATCTGTGCAATACCCACAATTTCTTAACCACATCGGGCAAGGCACAAATAGAATATAACTCTGATATTTACCATTAAGAACATACACACATCGCCACTTTGCGCTACCTTTTGTAACAGGACTGTAAGTTGTATGACACAGTTACCACGACTGAGTAAGTAAGCGTTGAGTATGATGGAGTGTTTCTGCCAAAAATACAATTCTGTATAGGTTCAGAGAGAGTGTTATACAAAATACCCCGAAGGCCCCTCGCCTGTGCAGAATCTGAGCCGGGGGATGAAGGTGATTTTCAGGACTGGGGCTTCTTTTTCATCATCATCATGCTTTATCCAAGAGCCGGAGAGAGACAGAGAAAGGCAGCAAAGGGAGGAAGAGAAAGATAGAAAAACATTGACAGAAGGACAAAGCAAGGATGGCAAATAGGGTTTAAGATAAAGAGAGAGGAATTTGAGTATGACAATGGGTGAACTCAAGACCACGCATCCTTGTTATTCGGCAACCGTGGCATTCGGCAGCGCTGCACCAGCGGTGTAAACTCCGGTTCCAGCAGTTATTTATTTGTTTATTTATTTAATTATTCCTACAATGTAAGCCTCCCAGGCCCGCACCCACAAACCTTCCCACTTGGCTACAGCCGTTGCTTGTGACCCCAGCTCTATCGTTGATAAAAAAAAACAGAGAGAAAGCTGCTCAATCAGTCTGCCCACTCCACGAGCAGGCGTGACACAGAAGTGCACAGCTGCCTGTGGAGTGGCTGGATGCAGGCGTTCAAGACAAATTGAACCCATACAGCGGCTGGACGCCGGCATTGATCAACGCGAGGACTTCTGTGTGATCGCGGTAATTTGTGGAATTTGTTCTCAGTCACTCCTCCTCACTCATATCTAGTCTCAGAATCCAAGCTCAGCTCTCAGTCCTCTACATCGTCTTGGTAGTCCTAGAAAAATGACACTTCCTTTTGAAGGCTCTGAAAAATATCAGAAGTGCAACCTTCTCAGTAAATAGACTCCATGCAGAGATAAGACTGTGGCCGCAGACTGTCTCTCGGATGGCTCGGAAGATGAGGAAAATACTGACTGCTTAGTACATAATTATAGTATATAGCGCCTATTGCCAAAGGGAAAAGGTTTCTAAACATAAGTATGAAATAAGTGTGCAATAGCAAAGAAATCAGAAATTAACAAATTTAAAAAAAAATCATTATGAAGAACCGACTATGAAAAAAATGCATGTTACAGTGTGTGGGTAATTACACAATATCAACCCTGTGTGTGCTTAACCTTCACCTTCTGCTTTAAACACATCCTAATCTGTTCCCACTCATTCTCCTAAAAAGCTCATTAACTGTAAAATCCACATTAACCAAAGTCACACTAAAAAAACTCGTAACAGTAAAATCCACACTAACCAAAGCCATAGTGCTAACCTAAATGTAATACTCATACACATTTAAACCTGTACACTAACGCGGAGAACAGCCATACAGATCCCATAACCAGAGCCTTAAGACTGCCACAGCAATAGTCCTTACCTTAAATACAGCCCTACAAACCAGGATCGGATAGGGATCGCAACTAAGCCTGGGCAGTCCCCAAAAAAGTGGCCCACATTAGAGGATCGTGTCCTTTGACGAAACATCATTTGGTTAGTCTCATTGGACTAATTTTTAAGGAAATGTGTATTAACTTAAGCATTTTAAACCTGTATAACCAGTAAAATGGGTGAAAACTAGGTGAGGTGAAATAAAATGAACCAAGGGCCACAATACATGATCTGGCTTAGGGTTCCACCTGCCCATTTTTTACCAGCATGACTTGTATTTTGATATCCTGGTTGGTACGAAAATTAAGAAAATCATCTAAAGTTGATATTTTTGCCTCAGATCAGTATGTATTTTAAGCAGTTGGCGTAAGGCGAAAGCACTTTAAAATGTGTTGTAAAGCTGCTTTATTCATCTGTGACTAATAGTTAAAAAATGCAAAGACAAAAAAGACATGTTAAAAAAAGAACAAGGATATTTCTTTATAAAGACGTTTGTTAATTATCATGCACTGGCCTTTGCAGAATCTTAAAACATGAATAAATTGTTGTTTTTTAAATTATTTTTTTCATGTGTGATCTCAGTGCAAGGGCATTGGAACAATTTATATGAGCACCAGATAGATACAATACACAAGATCAAGTTCATTTTTACTTTAGTCCTTGGAAAATTAAGTGATTTGCCGAGAATAACAGTATGGTGAACCAATGCCAGGACTGAGACCTGGTTTCCCAGTTCCAAAGTCGTCAGTGTTGGCTGTAATGCCACATCTCCTCTAGTTTAATAAAAGCTGAAAAAAGGGTAACTCACAGTGAGGCATATGCAAATACCCACACAACCACCAGGAAGGCCTGAAAGACATTGGGGCCAAGGTGACAACACGTGGACCCCAACAAAGTCAAGGCCACTTCCTTCCTTCACCACCTTTCCAGCCATCCACAGTCTCAGATTGATGGCCTTGAAATGGAGGGTCACGAAGAAGGACACATCTACTGCTGCTCCAAGTGGGGCTGAGGTGTAGATGGCCCATGACCACAAAATCACCTGGCCCCAGAGAGCCCCTTGCATACTCTCACTGTCCCTCACTCACTATTTCCTGGATGTGATGGCCTGGCGAGGGAGAGTTCAGGAGCAAACACTGCTTTTGGGTCAATCTGGCCCCATGGGGAAGAGGTCAATGTGAGAATGGAACAACAGCCAGAGCAACACCTGGCCCCCAGCTAGGCCAGTTCTCTGACTCAGTCTCCTCCTTCGCCCTCCCATAGCCTGGAGTGTGATGGTCTGGCAGGGGGAAGATGAAGTAGAGCTCCTTAAAAAAACTGGCCCCCACACACCCTTAGGCACTGGCCATTTGCCCATTGTCCTACTGCCAGCCTCCCCAATCCGACCCTGCTACGCACTACTTTACATTTAACTTCAACACAAACCCTATCTTTATAATAAATATATCGTTTACAGTACTCTTAACGTTAACCAAACTGTTATCCAGTTCTAAATTATCCCAGGCTGATTAACTAAACCTAAGCCTCTCTGTTACCTAAGCCCCAGCCATAGCAGTAACTCCACCCCTAACTGCACAATGCTGTATTTATTCTTAACAAAAACCAGTATCCGCGGTTGCCATCAAGCCTTAGTATTTGGCTTAAAAGGGAATTTTCCACAAGTAATTCATATAAGCAGTAACACAACTGTTTACACAGTTGATGCGTATTTATTTTCTGTAGCTAGGGACAGATTTGGCTACTTTGACTGAAAAAATGTTTAGATTTTAATTAATCGAAACAATAAAGCTATATATACAAAAATATATTTGTAATGGCTAATAGATTTTAATTTGTATCTACTCTAAAAATAAAATTGCAGCATTCCATGTTTCTTAATGCCTTAAATAGCAGGATTAATGGTCAAGAAATTATTATACGTATTTCATTGGCACAGAAATAGGCCATCCCTGACTTAGCTGACCGATGAATCAAACCTATGATCAGCATGTTGCACACACTTTTTTCACCAGACGCACTAGCCTACCGTGCTATTTTCACAATGTACGCATAATGTACATTAAAGAAATTTCCTTTCACAACAGATGGTAAGTGCTCTCTTAAAATGTTCACAACAAATGCTCATAACATGTTATAACATAACAACATCGAATTCGTTTAAGTGATAAAATGTTTCATATTTTTGAATACTTACTGACTATGACTTTCCATACAAATTCACACTATAAATACATCTGACAATTTTTTTCTCGAATAGCTGAGAAAATCTTTTACATTTTTAATGTACATTGTTTGCGCATGCAAGTATAAGGCCCAAACGACATTTAAATTACATCTGGTGTAATTTGCGTAATTGTTAGGAAATTTACCGGCAGACCGCCTGCTGGAGTCTATATAAAGCCCTTCTCTTAGACAAGTAAATTTATTTAGCATCCCTTTTAATGCAGCAGACTGGATCGAGGTTTTTATTGGCAGGCTATTTGTTGAGTGAGTCCCCTGTCTGCACGTTGTACTTACGATGTTGCACATTGCATTGCACCATGTTGCGTCGTTTTGCCTGCAGTGCTATTTATGTTGTAAATGTTTTAACCTGTTGTTTATATTGTACTTTTATGGTTTATTATTGACCGAATAAAGTATTCACTATAAATATTGGAATTGGCTATTTAGGAATTTACTGATACATATGCACTAGACATAAATAAGAACTTGTCATAACCATATGTTCTTGACTAATATGTATATCACAATCATAGTATATGCAACTTGTACCTCATTAGTACACATACTAAATCAAGAGCAAATCATCACGCATCATACAAACCACATGTTTTGGGACCTCATGAGAACATTTGAACTTGGAAGACAAATATGACATGTCACAACCAGAATTACGAGGATGACTAAGAATGATAATAAAACTTGTTATCTACTGGAAATATGTTACAAGCAATTACAGATGTATGTGAATATGTAAATCTTATAGAAATAGCATGTACTCTTCAGTTCTCAGAGCGAACATCGAGTTAAAAACCATAACTGCCATTGATGCCAAACCTATCAATTAAATAAACTCGTCATCCACCAATCAACATTTTAAATCATGAAGGTGATGAATCTCCGATTATACTTCAAAATGTGTAGCAGCAGTCGAAATTGTTACAAAGTAAAAAAATATTTTACTATAATTTCCTTAGGTCAAAATGGAGCACAGTATGCAACAAGCATTGGTAAACCCAATAGGTCTGTCCATGGCAAGTAGGCGACAATACCTGCCCCGTTCCTCCATTAAAAATGTCCTTTACCCATCACCCTTGCATGCACAATTGCACTTTCAAAAAAGAGCTGCCTTTGAACGTGGCAAGGTTTCGGTTTCCAAGATAGCAATTGTCTGCCACACACAATATGAGCACTCAAGCTTTCCACTTGCCAACCTGGTGGACAAGTCTGTGTTTGGAATTGGAGGTCCATTAGGATGGTGAAGGTGTTGTCCTCCACCATCCTAATGGAGTAAACTCCATCAGCAAAACTCTAAATAACGCCCATAGTTCCTAATCCTACTTGGTCGACTGGCCCAATTGATTCATCATTCTTTCTGTTAAAATTCTTTAAGGAAGCACCCTTCATTCCCTGTAAAGAATATTAAGATGAGGCCAATTTTGCAGGTTGAATGTTCTTTAAATTGCACAATTTGTCAGATATTGTCCAGAAAAACTCTTTGTGTATTATGTATTATACAATAATAGTGAAGGAATCCACTGCAATCATTTTTAATCTGGCACAGCAGATGGTTGGGCCTTCATTGTCTGAAGTGTCAGCATGCCTCCCCTGCCCCATAGTTTCAGCCTACTCAAACCACTGGTTATCACTAGACAATTAGGCAAATTCTGGTCAGGGTTGGCTGATGTTACTATAAGAGGGAGTTGGCAAACTTTAGGGTGGCTGAGTCACTGAGTGAGTCACTGTCTCACACACGAGCCAGTGGGCAGGACATATAAAAGGATCCCTTCAGTCAGGCTCAAAATACCACAAAGAGAGATAGATAGTGTGCAGTCATAAAATGTTACTGCCATGTCTGCTGCCCTCTGTCCGAAATCAAGGGTGGCCCTTTAAACCTTTGACTGATATTGCAAATTCAACTGTAAAACAAATGTGGCACTACCAAGCATGAACTGAAAGTGCTACTCCTGCATCCCACTCATGGAGAACAAAAGTGGTCCTGATAGTCTAGGGCTCCTTTTATCATGATGGAAAAAGGGTGATATTGCAGCCATGGATTTAGACACTCCAATTACCACATGCTCTATCCATCCATGGCAAAGAAAAGGAGCAGTGAAGTACATTGCCTGCGTTTCCCGATAGCACTGCAAATAGCCACACCTACTGGCGATTGTATGTTAGAATACAATGTTGAAAACATTATGAGGCAAAAATATTGGCACCAAATTTATCAGATACCACAATATTGTGAAAATAAATGTATGACAATCATTAAAGATTTAGGCCCGTATTTATACTTTTTTTGCGCCGCATTTGCGTCGTTTTTTGACGCAAAAACGGCGCAAACTTGCAAAATACCATTGAATTTTGTAGGTTTGCGCCGTTTTGCGTCAAAAAGCGGCGCAAATGTGGCGCTAAAAAAAGTATAAATACGGGCCTTACTACTCTTAACTGCTTACCTGGATGCCTTGAAGATGTGTATGTGTGTGTGTGTGCGTGTGGACGTGTGTGTGTCCCGCAGATGAAATACCAGCACTCAAGGATATATTACTTTTAATTACATTGCAGAAATAATGGAGTTAGCAGACAAATCATCTATTCTCTTTAGTTATGATTTTTTAGATTGAGCGTAAGCGTATGGTCTCTTGTATACTTTTAAGTATGCTTCTTCTGTGGGCTTCCAGCTATTTCACTTGTTAGATTCAGCGTCATTTAAAAATCCTTGCTTGCTAGTTGTCAGTCATGCCTCTTTGTCCCTTCTTCTTCTGTGTGGGAGCAGTGACCAACTACTGTATAATTATGCTTTGTTCTGTTTATCTGGTCAGTAGGGGTCTTTTTAAACTTTGTTTTCTCCTCCTGAACATGGAAGCTTCCCTTTTCATCTGCAGGACATTCTTGCTCTGAGCTTACCTGTAAACAATGATATAAATCAAGCTGTTATCTTGTTCACATTTTGACTTTGTGGGCTCTCTGCACCCTCTCTCAGCTGCCTGGCTCCCTCCCTTCCTTGACTTGGATTTTCTTTACCAATTGTGCCTGCCTGTGGCCCCCTGGGTAAAGGATTGCTTGTAATTGCTTACAGCCTAGACACCCAGCTCTACCAGGGATCTGCAACCCTAAGAGACAGTAGCCACTTCTGCTCCATACTGGGATCCCACTTGCGGCTCCATCAGTGCACCTCAGTTCACACACTTTAAGCCCTCAGCTGTGCCAGTGCCAGAACCCCACAAATGCTGTCTACCAGAGCGCCTCAGTTCTTGGAGTCAGTAGACCCTGCTGCTCCAGGGCACAGCTCTATCAGTGCACCTCAGTTCACACACTCCAAGCCCCTCAGCCGTGCCACACCCTATACACGCTGTCTGCCATACCACCTCAGTTCTTACAGTCAGTACACTTTGCTGTTCCAGTACTGTGACCTCGGGCGCAGCTCCATCAGAGTACCTCAGTTCACACACTCCAAGCCCCTCAGCCATGCCAGAACCCCACACACGTTGTCTGCCAGAGCATCTCAGTTCTTACATTCAGTACATGCACTGTTCTAGTACTGGGACCTTGGGCGCAGTTCCATCAGTGCACCTCAGTTTACACTCTCCAAGCTCCTCAGCTGTGCAATGCCAGAACCCCACACACACTGTCTGCTGCAGCACCCCAGTTCTTACAGTCAGTTCACACTGTTGTTCCCGTACTGGAGCCTTGGGTGCAGCTCCATCAGAGTACCTCAGTTCACACACTCCAAGCCCCTCAGCCATGTCTGTGCCAGAACCCCACACATGCTGACTGCCAGAGCACCTAATTTCTTACAGTCAATACACACTGCTGTTCCAGTATTGGGACCTTGGGCACAGCTCCATCAGTGCACCTCAGTTCACACTCTCCAAGCTCCTCAGCTGTGCCGATGCCTGAACCCCATACACACTGTCTGCCGCAGAACCCCAGTTCTTACAGTCAGTTCACACTTTTGTTCCTGTACTGGGGCCTTGGGCGCAGCCCCATCAGTGCACCTCAGATCACACACTCCAAGCCCCTCAGCCATGTCTGTACCAGAACCCCGCACATGCTGTCTACCGGAGCACCTAATTTCTTACAGTCAATACACACTGCTGTTCCAGTGTTGGGACCTTGGGCACAGCTCCATCAGTGCACGTAAGTTCACACACTCCAAGCCCCTCAGCCGTGCACGTGCCAGAACCCCACATATGCTGTCTGCCAGGGCACCTCAGTTCTTGCACTCAGTACGCTCTGCTGTTCCAGCATTGGGACCTCAGGCGCAGCTCCATCAGTGCACCTCAGTTCTACCCCGGAGAGGTCAGCTCCTTTCCTATACTGGGACCCGCTCACATACAGTTCTGTTACAGCAGCTCAAGTCTATTATTCAGTCCCACTGCCAAGTCAATATTGGACCCAAAAGAGCAAAACACAGCTCAGCCAGTGCACCTCAAGTCTAACATCCCACGCCACTGCTGATGGGAACCACCACAGCTCCACCAGAGTCCATCAATTCTAACATTCAGTGCACATCCCTTCTCAGGTCTAAGGGTCACACACATGCCCCTCGTGGCTTCTGTGCTTCAGAGGCAAAGCCACTCCCATGCTGGGCACCACTCGCAGCTTCACGAGGGCACCTCCAGGCTAACACTCTGAAACACTGGCACGCCATAACTAGTATCCACACATAGCTCCATTAACATACCTCACTTCTGACCATGTGTGTACATTACTATTCCAGTGCTGCAGCCCATATACAACTTTGTCAGTGAACCTCAACCCTAACCTGCAGCACCCCATTATTCCAATAAGAGGAATTACAAGGTGCTCTGTTTCTCATTCCTCACCCGCTGCCTTTCTGTTATTTCAGCACTGGGCCGGGACACAGCTCTGTCTATACACCCAATCCTGATCTGAAGCACCCCAATATTGCTGTTTTGGGGGTTCACATACAACTGTGCTAATGCTCCTCCTGCTGTTCTGAAGTGTCCCTTCTGTTCCACATCATGACTTCTGTTTCAAGACCTGGGTGAGCCAATTAAATATATTCTTAGCTGCCATCTTTATTTGGGACGGTCTGTTTCACCTATCTCACTCCGTTCTTTCCTTTACTCTGTTTACTCTCAATGTTTTCTTTCTCCCCACTTTTCTCTTTCCAGCTCTTAAAATCCACACGTTAACAGTTTTGATCTTTCTTTCAATTGTTTATTTTTACTTCTCTCCCTTTTTTTATTTCCCTCTTCCTACCTCCTCTTTCAAACTCATGTTGAAGCAGATATGCAAATTAAGAGAATTATCAATGATGTATATGTATTTACTAATGAGAAATGTGTAGACAAATTAATCAGAGAGAAAAATAATGTGCACGTTTGAAAATGTGCCCTTGGGCAGTGATCACCATGTGTACTAATAGAACTGAAACTGTAAGAATTAACAAACATTTATGTGAAAAAAGTAATAATATGTCATAATGAGATGTATAACCTATGTTTTGCATTAATTTGTAGTGCTCAGTTAGCTGAACTAAAGACCTAGGGGGTCATTCTGACCCTGGCGGTAATTACCGCCATGGCGGAGGTCGGCGGTAGCACCGCCAACAGGCTGGCGGTGCACCGCTGGGCATTCTGACCGCGGCGGTACAGCCGCGGGCAGAAACAGAAAGTCGGCGGTGTACCGCCGACATCCCGCTGCCCTCGAGAATCCTCCATGGCGGCGGAGCGCGCTCCGCCGCCATGGGGATTCTGACACCCCCTACCGCCATCCGGTTCCTGGCGGTTCTCCCGCCAGGAGCAGGATGGCGGTAGGGGGTGCCGCGGGGCCCCTGGGGGCCCCTGCAGTGCCCATGCCAATGGCATGGGCACTGCAGGGGCCCCCGTAAGAGGGCCCCACGAAGAATTTCAGTGTCTGCTTTGCAGACACTGAAATTCGCGACGGGTGCAACTGCACCCGTCGCACCTTCCCACTCCGCCGGCTCCATTCTGAGCCGGCGTCCTCGTGGGAAGGGTGTTTCCCGCTGGGCTGGCGGGCGGACTTTCGGCGGTCGCCCGCCGGCCCAGTGGGAAAGCCAGAATGACCGCCGAGGTCTTTTGACCGCGGAGCGGTCTTTCGGCGGGAACCGCTTGGCGGGCGGCGACCGCCGTCCGCCGCGGTCAGAATCACCCCCCTAGTCTCCCTAGTCCTCGCACACTGAGAGCAGAAAACAATAACCACATTTGCAAAGAAGCTGCCACGAAATAGCCTTGACCTGCTCGATGTTAAAGTTGCTTAGCTAGAAATTTCTGCAATGTACCGGCAGACAGGTGATGATGAAGACAATTTGTAGATTCTGTAAACAAATACTATTGGTTACAGTTATATCTGCTTACTGACTGACCAATTAGGAATTAGGGGGATGGACTGGGAGACCCTAATAAAAAGTCATGACAAGGGGCTAAAATTTCAGATGATGCGGAGATGCGAGGGGAGAATTGATGGACGTCAAGAGACGCTGTCCGAGGTGCTGATATTGGGCTCATACTTTGTGAGCCTGATCCGTGGCTGAATAATTGATGACCTGGGGTCGAAGGCTGACTTGTTGCTGATCCATCCCGGATAGGTAGCTATGAAAATGTGACTGACAATTTTATGCCTTTTCTTCTAGGTACCAACTGCGCTGATTATAGATATTCTTATTTAGATAGATTTTTCCAAACTAATGTTTCTCTCTAAAAGGTTTTTCGCATGAAGACCCACATGCTGATGCTAATCTTGGTTAGGTAGGCTGTTAAGGGTGACGTGGACAGTGACAAATGGCTCACAAACTTATTTGCTGAACTTCGCTATTAATGCTGGTATTCTTAGTTATGAAATTGCATTGTTGCATACGTTACTTTAAGTGTTGATGTTTCCTATTAATAAATTAATAAATTGATTGGTTTGAAAAAGGCTTGAACTAATGGATGATTTGGAATTGTAATCAATAGGGAAATAAAATTGTTTAACTCATTCCTGAGTTGTGGTTATTCATGAATATAGAAGGTTTTAAGCTGTTTTCCATAGAATGTTTCTTGATTATTAATGTTAGCTATTGATTCAGTAGTCACTGCATGAGTAGGATACTCCATGCGATTCAAATGGTTCATCGACCTATACACGTCCCCTTGAAAGTTTACTGACTAAGAACCAGGTGCGCTTGCACTCACAAAAACTTGGTTATTTCTTTCTTTGTTTCATTCCTCTCTTTTTTCTTCATCAGGTGTTCATTCTTTCACTATTTGTTCTCGTCCCTTCATTCTCTCTTTTGTCTTTTTTATTTGCTCTTTCCTTTGGCTTGATATGCGACTTTTCTCTTTATTTTTTTAGATCTTTCTTCCTTCCTTTCTATAGTGTTTTTCTTATCTTTATCTGTCAATTCAATTTTTACTATAAATTCCTCTGTTCCTGTCTGTATGTGGAAGCCACAAGTTACTTGTCAGGACCCGAAGTGTCAAAGTGGTTTTCCTATTCTGTGTCTGTGGAAAATGTGTCAGTACATACATGCCCTAGTTCTTTCTCTGCTTATTTCTCTAACCATCTCTTTTTTTCTCACTTTTTTTCTCCTTCTTTTCACACTTCTTTCATTATTTTTTCCTCTTTATCTTTCATTTGTTACCTTCCTTCCCTTTTTTTGTCTTACATGTTTGCTCTATTTCTTCTCTTACTTGTGTTTTCATTTTCTCATTCTTTCTTTCCTTTCTATCTTTTATTTCTTTGTGACCCCTTCTCTTTCTTTGTTTTGTCCGTTGTATTCCTTTCACTTCTCTTTTTCTGCCCCGTCCAGTTTCTCTCCTGATTTCTAATTGTCAATGGAGCAACAAGTGCAATGGCACCGGGGCCCAGAGACCTACGGACCTCACTTAATTCTAATTACTGCTCTATTTTCCTACCGAAATTCCAGTCAACCATTTTCCTTCCTTACTCCAGGGCCCATAACACCGTTACTACACCACTTGTCCTCTCCATCTTTACTACCGACTCCCTCTTTCCTTTTACCCTCCAATCCGTCCAAAATGATATTTTTGTTATGGTGTTTTTAGCATTACACTCCAATGCCAAAAGTTTATTTCTGATAAAGGTTTATATGATAATTGTAAATGTTTTAAGATAAAGGAAGAAGGTAAATGTAAGTGCCTTAGTTAAATGCTGGGCCACTGGAATTATATGGCAGAAAAATACGACATTACGAGGCAGGTTTGACCAGTTAATGTGGTAAGAAAAGTCCAGTTATGAATTTACAATGCCAATAGCTCTAACTCAAGAAAATGTGAGACCTATTGCATTGCAAATTATTCTGTTGCATTGTCTTATATTTGTATAATCGTCTGCTGCCACTGTGGTATCAACATACTCTCAATGTCTAGAGCATTTGCAGGTGAATCTTTATTTTTGTATGGAGAGGTCTGTGGTTTTAGTATGAGCTTTGTGGAAAGAGCTGAGTGAAATGCCTGAGGTCCTGACCTGTGGTCTGGTCATGTGACTGCAAACTTACCACTACAGATATGTGTGCAAATTTAACTGGGACCCAGTGGTTTACCGAAACTGGAGGGGGGCTCTCCTGCAAAATTCATGTAGAGTACCCCATCTGTACTCAGTCATGATCTCGCAGGCCAGGGATCTGTGCTGAAAGTGCCCCCAGGAGGTCGCGCCCTCAGACAGCAGGGGCTGCAGCGGCCTTTGTCACGCACTGTTAGGACCACCTAGACCCATGTTGTAGGCATAAAAAATTGCAATGTCGCCCGCTACAATCTGTGATTATGAATGGTGCTGCCCATAATCAGTCATAAAAAAGAAGTGGCATGAACATCAGTCATTATAAATAATCATGTCTCCCAATTTTCCAATTTTACTGATTTGTATAGTTAAATATAGGCACCTAGTTTTGTGCCTATATTTGATTTCTAACTAGGGTTCAAAAAGTAAAATACCTGTTCTTTAGTGATTCTTAATGCAGTTGATCATGTCTGAAGGCCAATAACTTTGTAGACTGAGAGGTTGCAAAGTTAATTTAAAAAACGGTGGGTTGCCTAATGGAACTTCATCAGCTGAAGGCATGCACGTTTTTGCACTACAGTGCCCATGCTTTCAAATGAGTGTATTAATAATATGTTCGATATGGTTCCTGTATTGTTAATATGTATAAGATATTCAGAGGTGAGTGTATATTTATTAGTTAAATACATACAGCAATGCATACATAACCGTAATATACTATTTGCAGTTTTTTTTTCTTCACAAAACCGAGGATAAATATGGATATATGAAGATAACATTAGCAAAAAATAAATATGGAAAAATACAGATGGAAATGTCAAAAAATAAGTATTATAAATCAGGAGGCCCCAAATATGATGCATTTTTTTAATTGCTTACATCTGTCTCTGTGTAAGATCGCAAACGCGCAGACATTATCAGATTCCCCCGCGGTCCTCACTGCCGTCACCAAAGTAGAGAAAGGCAGATCTATACCAGCCATGGTCTGTGATGCTCTTTTGCACTGTAGGTCAATATAAATAGTCCCACTTCCAGGTGTAGTGACGGATGGCAACCTTTCATTGTGGAATGGGGACAGAAGGGGCTTTCAGTATGCTACCCTTTCTGGGTGATGGACCAGAGGAGGTTTGGCAGCCTGAACTCTTGAGCAGTAAAATAAAGAGGGAGATTGAGCCTTTGGTTGAATTTTGGAATGGGAATCTGATTAAGGATGTAATGCTGAGAGAGATCATCTATCACCAGGGGTGAAAGGGAAGCAACGCAGATCATAAACACGCAGAAGGGGCATGCCTTTTCATAGGATTGCAAAATAACAAAATAAAGGGCAAAAGAAATACACTCCACTCTTCTACAATGCACCTAAGCCACAATTAAAATGTAATGTGACGTAAGAAGTGCAATCCTACCTTGTGAAGTGTCACTTTTCCAGCTTTTCCTGCAATGCCCACTGCCAAAGTTAACTCCCCCTTCCCTCTGACATTCTAGGTCCACATCCATGGATGAAGGGAGTATACCTCTAAAATAATTATGGTACTCTCACACCAGTGAAGAATCTTAGGTGGCATTAGATGGAGAATAAATCAAGGAATGCGAGGGGCGATGACAGAGGAAGTCTTCAAAGTAGCAAACAGATGGGTGTTGAAAGTTCTGAGCCATGTCTTTCTGCAGGTGTTCTGAGCAGTAGTGGCAGAGTGAGACAAAAGTTGATAGTGGTTGGGTGAGGTCTTACTGTTGAAAAAACTGACTATTGAAATAGAAACAGTCTTGTTAGATGATAAAAGTCCAAGTGAAGGCTTACATTGTGCAGTGCTTAATCAAGGATGGAATGGTTCTGTCCTCAGCCGTGGCAGCGGTGTGCTGATGATGGAGCTGTTCTGTCCCACCACCCACTCACGGGGGAAGTGCTGGCGCTCTCCCCATGGTCCCCATTTCCACACCCCCCCAACCAGGGATAGCAGTGGAAGTGTGAAGGAAAGTACCATCTTGCCTGGCATGTTACCCCCATATTTCACTGTATATATATTGTTTTAGTCTATGTGTCACTGGGACCCTGCCAGGCAGGGCCCCAGTGCTCATAAGTATGTGCCCTGTATGTGTTCCCTGTGTGATGCCTAACTGTCTCACTGAGGCTCTGCTAACCAGAAACTCAGTGGTTATGCTCTCTCTGCTTTCCAAACTTGTCACTAACAGGCAGTGACTAAATTTACCAATTCACATTGGCATACTGGTACAGCCATATAATTCCCTTGTATATGGTACTGAGGTACCCAGGGCATTGGGGTTCCAGGAGATCCCTATGAGCTGCAGCATTTCTTTTGCCACCCATAGGGAGCTCTGACAATTCTTACACAGGCCTGCCACTGCAGCCTGTGTGAAATAAAGTCCACGTTATTTCACAGCCATTTACCACTGCACATAAGTAACTTATAAGTCACCTATATGTGTAACCTTCACCTGGTGAAGGTTGGGTGGAAAGTTACTTAGTGTGTGGGCACCCTGGCACTAGCCAGGGTGCCCCCACATCATTCAGGGAAAATTCCCCGGACTTTGTGAGTGTGGGGACACCATTACACGCGTGCACTATACATAGGTGATTACCTATGTATAGCGTCACAATGGTAACTCCAAACATGGCCATGTAACATGTCTAGGATCATGGAATTGTCACCCCAATACCTTCTGGTATTGTGGGGACAATTCCATGGTCCCCCGGGTCTCTAGCAAAGAACCTGGGTACTGCCAAACTGCCTTTCCGGGGTCTCCACTGCAGCTGCTGCTGCTGCCAACCCCTCAGACAGGTTTATGCCCTCCTGGGGTCCAGGCAGCCCTGGCCCAGGAAGACAGAACAAAGTATTTCCTCTGAGAGAGGGTGTAACACCCTCTCCCTCTGGAAATAGGTGTGAAGGGCTGGGGAGGAGTAGCCTCCCCCAGCCTCTGGAAATGCTTTGATGTGCACAGATGGTGCCCATCTCTGCATAAGCTAGTCTACACCGGTTCAGGGATCCCCCAGCCCTGCTCTGGCGTGAAACTGGACAAAGGAAAGGGGAGTGACCACTCCCCTGACCAGTACCTCCCAGGGGAGGTGACCGGAGCTCCTCCAGTGTGTCCCAGACCTCTGCCATCTTGGAAACAGAGGTGTTGGGGGCACACTGGACTGCTCTGAGTGGCCAGTGCCAGCAGGTGACGTCAGAGGCTCCTTCTGATAGGCTCTTACCTCTCTTGGTAGCCAATCCTCCTAACTTGGTAGCCAAACCTCCTTTTCTGGCTATTTAGGGTCTCTGCTTTGGGGAATTCTTCAGATAACGAATGCAAGAGCTCACAAGAGTTCCTCTGCATCTCCCTCTTCACCTTCTACCAAAGGATCGACTGCTGACTGCTCCAGGATGCCTGCAAAACCGCAACAAAGTAGCAAGACGACTAACAGCAACATTGTAGCGCCTAATCCTGCCGGCTTTCTCGTTTGTTTCCAGGTGGTGCATGCTCTGGGGGTAGCCTGCCTTCACCCTGCACCAGAAGCTCTGAAGAAATCTCCCGTGGGTCGACGGAATCTTCCCCCTGCTAACGCAGACACCAAAAGACTGCATCACTGGTCCTCTGGGTCCCCTCTCATCCTGAAGAGCGTCCTGCAGTGTACAACCTTCTGAGTTGTCCTCCGACGTCGTGGGACCTCCTTTTGTAACTTTGCGTGGACTCTGGTTCACTCTCCTTCCAAGTGCCTGTTGGGGTACTTCTGCGGGTCCTGCCTGCTTCTGTGAGGGCTCTCTGAGTTGCTGAGCGCCCCCTCTGTCTCATCCTCCAAAAGGCGACATCCTGGTCCTTCCTGGTCCTCAGCAGCACCCAAAAACCTTGACCACGACCCTTGCAGCTTGCAAGGCTTGTTTGCTGTCTTTTTGTGTGGGAACACCTCTGCAAGCTTTATCGCTATTTGGGACATCCGTCTTCCAAAGGAGAAATTCCTAGTCCTCTTCTTTCTTGCAGAACTCCAAGCTTCTTCCAACCAATGGCAGCTTCCTTGCATCTTCATCTGGCAGCTTCCTTGCACCTTCATCTGGGTTTTCCTGGGCTTCTGCCCCCCCTGGACACTGTCGCGACTATTCGACTTGGTCCCCTTGTCTTACAGGTACTTAGGTCTGGAAATCCGTTGTCAGTGCACTGCTGGTGTTTGTTCTTCCTGCAGAATGCCCCTATCACAACTTCTGTGCTCTTTGGGGTAGTAGGTGTACTTTACTCCTACTTTTCAGGGTATTGGGGTGGGGTATTTTTCTAACCCTCACTGTTTTCTTACAGTCCCAGCGACCGTCTACAAGCTCACATAGGTCTGGGGTCCATTCGTGGTTCGCATTCCACTTTTGGAGTATATGGTTTGTGTTGCCCCATACCTGTGTGTTCCTATTGCAACCTATTGTAATTCTACACTGTTTGCATTACTTTTCTTGCTCTTACTTACCTAATTTTGGTTTGTGTACATATAACTTGTGTATAGTACTTACCTTCTTACTGAGGGTACTCACTGAGATACATTTGGCATATTGTCATAAAATAAGAAGTACCTTTATTTTTAGTAACTCTTTGTATTGTGTTTTCTTATGATATTGTGCACATGATATAAGTGGTATAGTAGGAGCTTTGCATGTCTCCTAGTTCAGCCTAAGCTGCTTTGCCATAGCTACCTTCTATCAGTCTCAGCTGCTAGAAACACCTCTTCTACACTAATAAGGGATAACTGGACCTGGCACAAGGTGTAAGTACCTCTGGTACCCACTACAAGCCAGGCCAGCCTCCTACAAAGTGCTTCTCCGCCCCCCCCATCCCGCCCCTCCCCACCATCGTTCTGATGACGTTGAGGTCATCACATAAAGCCAACCACGCTGAAAGCCATTTGTACTTCCAACATGGTGGAGAGAGGACAATGTAAGTCCTTCTCCAGGGGTTGGGGGTTTTCTGTTGTTCAAAACACACACTGGGTGAAAGGAAGAAGTTGCTCCTTTCCTTTGTGCCTGTTTTGAATTGATTCCTGCTCCATGATCCAGATGAGGCCCATGATCCTGCAGCAGGAATCAATCTACTAGATCACCAGGGATTTTTTGTGTTCTTTTATTGGAGCAACCCCTTAGGTAAGGGTCGCTCTGTGGGGGGCAATCATTTATGCATGTTTCGGCCCCTCTGAGGGTAGATGGGCCGTTTTTTCTGCTGTCCTCCGGGGTGTCAAAACCCACTGAGCCACCAAGGATTTTTTATTTGTGCAAAATAAGGAACTCATCTCTTGGGAAAGGGTCACTCCCCTTGGTGAAAATATTTATTCCATGTTTCATCCCCCCTGCGGGCTAGATCAGCTGTTTGTTTGGCTGATCTGCCCCCCTCCCCCTCTGTGGTGTCAAAACCCACTAGGCACCAGGGATGTTTGTGCAAAATAAGGGAGCAACCACTTGGGCGAGGGTCCATGTTCAGGCCCCCCATGGGGGCTAGATTGGCCATTTTCGGTGGCCAGTCTGCTCCTTAGGCGGCTCAAAAGCCACTAGACGCCAGGGATTTTATTTGATGAATTTGTGGAGAGCAAGCCCACTAGATACAAGGGATTTTCTTTTTAATATGTCAGGGCGGTGGTTCCAGCTTCATGGGACCCTTTAGTGGGGAAATTAATTGGTATACTTATGGCCGTTTTCTGCCCCTCTGAGGGCAGATTGGTCATGTTTTTAGGCCCATCTTCTCCTGGGGTTGGGGGGGTAGAAAGCCACTAGACACCGGGGAATGTTTCTGTGTGTGAGAAATGGAGTTCGGCTGATGGTCTGCGTGTACTGGCGTTTGGCTGACTGTGTGGATACACTGACATTTGTCTGGTGGTGTGCCTAGTGGTGTGTGTGGACTGGCATTTGCTTGGTGGTGTGTGTGGACTGGCGCCTCCCTGGTGGTGGGTTTGGACTGGTGGTTGGTGGGCAGTGTGTTTAAACTGGGGAAGTTGCTGGCTGTGTGTGTCGACTGGCTTCTGGTTGACATCTTGCTTGCGATGTGTGTGGTTGGCATTTGAGGGATGATGGGTAGCGTTTTATCATGTTTGCTGTTTTATTTCATGTCATCATTGGCATTTGTGACTGTAATGTTTTATTTCTACTTTTTATTCTAGTGCAAAGCTTTTGATTTCCTTTGCTGCAACTCTTGCTTGCGGTATCGGCACTGGTAGATCTGCAGGTTGTGTAGTTGCATGTGTTTGGTAAGAAAACATTTTTGTACTGTTTTCTCTAATTTAGTATCATTTGTTTTCATGAATGTGTGCTTTTTAATGATGTAGTAATAGCAGCATATTTAGTTTCTGTTTTATTGTGTGTGAAATTCACCTTGGATTTGTGCATGATATGTATTGCGTTGCCTTGTGTGTAATTTTCTTTTGTTTTTCCTTTCTAGTGGGAAATCATTGCTGCTTGCTGTGTCTGTGAAGAGTAGGTGCTGGTGAGTCTACCTGCCCCTGGCAAGTGAGTGGTATCATTTTTGAGTATGTAGGTCTTTGTGATAAAGCCACCCTTATTACTTATTTTATACAGTGTTGATAATGGTTGACTTATTTGCCAAGTTACTTTTATTAGTAAGGATTATGGCTAGCCACAGGATTACCACTCAGTAGGTTGTTGGTATGATTTTCGAATCTTCAACTGACCATGATTATGATATTGACTCTGCATCTGAGGCAGAGGAATTAGTGCAAGATTCTGGGAGTGTATTTTCTGTCCGAGAGCAATTATCTGATGATGAAGCCAATCTAAGTGTAGAGGAAGTACCTGTTTTAGAGGACACTGATGTGTCAATAGTGGAGCAAGATGCATCTGCATTGCAGATTGGGGTTGAAAGGCTTCCCATTGGAAGTTTTGAACTCTGGGTTTCCCCAAACATGGTGCAGCCGGCATTGCCTACCTGTTCTAGTGCCTACCTTTACTGGTGTTGCAGGGTGTAGAGTGAATACTGAAAACTTTTTGCCTATAAATTTCTTTCAGTTGTTTATCGGCAATGTATTTTTGGATGAGATTGTTGACCAGACTAATTTATATGCTGAACAGTATTTGAGGGACAACAGTGCCAGACTTAAGCCCCACTTTAGAGCTAGCCAATGGACTCACAAATCTGGATGAGTTGAAGTAGTTCTTGGGTTTAACTTTTTTGATGGGCTTGATAAGGAAGCTTTTGCTGTCTTCATATTGGTCTACTAGTCCCTTGATGGCAACTTCTATACTTCAAGCAACCATGAAACATGATCAGTATTTGCTTCTTCGAATGCTGCATTTTGTTGATAATGCTTCAGTGTTGCCAGGAGCTCATTCTGATTGTGACTGTCTTTTTAAGATTCAACCCGTCCTTAATCAGTTTATAGATCGATTTTTGGAGATCTATATTCCAGGGACAGAAATAGCTGTGGATGAATCTTTGGTCCTGTTGAAGAGCAATTTTGTTTTTAGGCAGTACATTCCAAGAATAGGGGCAAGTTATTGAATTAAGATGTAGTTGCTGTCTCAGAGTAGTATTCGATTTGTCTATAATTTCAGAGTATACACTGGTAGGGATTCCACTATTGACCCCCATGGCTGTCCATCCACTTTTGGAGTTAGAGAGAAAATTGAATGCAAACTTAGTAGAGTCCTTTTAAATAAAGTTCATTGTTAGAAATTGGGTAGCTAGTTAGCAGAGGTTTCCACTCTGCCCAAGTTTGGACCACAATCGCAGTCAAGGCAATTGAGATACACATTAAGGGCCAAATTTATGAGAAAGTGGCGCATCGGTTCCGATGCGCCACTTCTCTTGTGTCACCCCTTGCCCCGCCTAATGACACCATGGTAGTGCCCTGTTTACAATACGGCACACCATGGCGGTTGTTACCACAATAGTGGCAGAACCTTTGATGTTGTTGTGGTGCTTTGATGTACTAGCATCAAAAATGTAACGCTAGTGCAGCAAAGCACAGGGAGGCCCATTGATTTTAATGGTTGTGTCATTTTAATGCCTGCCTTGAGCAGACGTTTAAAAATGACTGAAATTTTTTTGCAGTGAAATGTTGTAAATTTCTCTGCACCATTTTGTTCGAGCCTCCCTATGGGGGAACGCCCCCCATACATACATTATGCCTGTTGCAGTCATAATGTGGCTCAAAGGGTTGCAAAGTGGCACAATGCATGCATTGTGCCACTTTGTAAAGCTGGTGTGGGGAAAAGGCCACCTTAGTACCACCTTAGCAAAACAAAATGATGCTATAGCAGCGCTAAGGCGGTGCAAGGAGCTTGCAAATATGTCCCTAAAAGTTTACCTGTGCTCACCCTCTGGTAGCTTGGCACAGAGCAGTAAAGCTAAACTAAAGAGGCAATGTGTAAAGTATTTGTTAACACACATATTATCACAGTGACAAAACTACAAAAGGACTCTACACCAGCTTAGAAAAATAGCCAATATTTATCTGAGTCAAACAAAACCAAAATGACAAAAATCTAAACTTGCACAAGTCAAGTTATGAATTTTCAAAGATTAAGCCAAAATGCAGTGCTAGCTCTAACCAGGCTGGACTGGCGCATATCCAAAAGCTCATTCTGACTGTGATGGAGTGTGGGCCAGAGACAGGAGTCATGAGGACCCACTGACAGTACCTTGGTTGTGTTGATACTCGGTGACGATGTGTTGATACAAGGAGGGGATGCATTGCGCTTGCAAGTGATGCATCATTTGCTGGTTTGGCAATGTCATTGATGCGTTGATGTCTAGAATCAATGAGTACTGGTTCAGATGCGTCAGTGCTGCATCAGCCAAGTTGGGGATGTGTTGAAAGTCTGGGTTGTTGCATTGCGTAGTCAGTGAGTGGTGTCCACGGTTTCGGTGCAGGCAGCATCAAAGTGACATTCCTTCAAGGGGTGCATTGGTTCCAAGTGACGCGCCGCTGTTGATTCATCAGTTCTTGAGTTGCAGCACCACACTCACCTCCAAGGGCCCCGGACTGGATTTGGCACCACTTGGCAGAGCAGGACTCACAACAGGGGAGCCCTGGTAGCAAGAAGGAGGTGAAGACTTTAATATCCCTGAGACTTCAGAAACAGAAGTCAAGCTCAGTTAAGTTTTTGGAGAAACTTTAGATTGCAGGATGTAGAGATTTAGATCCAGTCCTCTCACTCCCATCAAGAAGCGTCAGGTAGCAGGCCAACACAGCAGAGCAACCAGGAAAGTGGGTGTCACTCCTGAGAGCGCAGAAGTCATTCTTACTGGTAGAATGTCCTCAGTCCAGAAGTGTTTTAAGAGTATTGTGTCAGAGGCCCAATACTTATACTCAGAATGGTTTTGATGAAGGGGTAACTTCAAAAGAATTCTTAGAAGTGCACAAGGATCCCTTTCAACCTAGACCTGACTCCAGACTACCAGTAGGTGGTAATCAGCCCATTGTGCGAGGGAAGGACACAGCCAATTTAGAGAAAGTATGAAATGCCTCTCCCTCTCTGTCCCCAGGATGATTATCTGTATCCTGATGAACGCAGGTGTATTTCCTATCACACCCAGACTTTCCTGTTTGTGGCAGTCTGGAGAGAATGCACAAATGTAGCTGCCACCTAAACCCAGATGTATTTCCAGAGACAGGCTATGGCACAGATTGGTTAAAGTAAGAAAATGCCAACTTTCTAAAAGTGGAATTTCAGATCTGCAATTTAAAAGCCACCTTCTCTAAAAGCTGTATTTTTAAATTTCGAGTCCAGAGACCCACACTCCATATTTCTATCTTTTCACAATTGGGAACTACACTCAAAATATGTTTTAAGGGGCACCAAATGCTAGCCTATGGAAGAGATAGTCCTTGCAATAGTGAAAAACAAATTTAAGAGTTTTTCACTGTCTGGGCGTGTAAAAGTACATGTCCAACTTTTTAAATACGCCGCATCCTGCCCTTGGGACTAACTAGAGCCTACCTTAGAGGTGACTTACTTGTAATGAAAATGAAGGTTTGGGCCTGGCAAGGGTCACACTTGCCACAACCAAATGGCAGTTTATTCTGCACACACAGGGATGCAGTGGCAGGCCTGAGACATGCTTGAAAAGGCTAAGGTTGTGGGTGGCACAAACAGTACTAAAGGCCCATTAGTAGCATTTGATTTACAGGCCATGGACACAAATAGTGCACTTTACTGGGGACGTATCAGTAAGTCAAATACGCCAATTATGGAGAAGCAAGTGTTATCATGTTTTAGACACAGAGCACATGCACTTTAGCACTGGTCAGCAGTGAAAAAGTGCACAGAGTTCTAATGGCAGCAAAACGAAGTTCAGCACACAGTCAAAACAGGAGGTCAGAAAATCAGGGGAAACCATGCGAAAAGATGTCAGGTCTAACAGTCTCCATTTATACGTAGATAACGTCTACACTAGTGTGCAGATGTTCAGGGAATTGTTCAAAGTTGGCACTGATGCTTGTGGCACAATCCGCTCTAACCATTAGGCCTACCCAAAATACCTTGCTTGTAAAAAACTTGAGAGGACAATGCAGTGCCTTGCATAGTGATGAACTGCTAGCTTTGAAATTTGCAAACAGGAGAGATGTCTATGCGCTGACTACCATCCATAAAAAAATAACTTCATCTGTGATTGTGTGTGGACAGGTTGCGGAATGCACAAACTTGTGTGCATTTTAGACTACAATAAGCACATGGATGGTGTAGATAGAATAGATCAGAGTTTAGAACCTTACACTGCTGTTCGTAAATCCTATATTTGGTATAAGAAGTTGGCTATCCATTTGTTCTATTTAGCAACATCTAATGCTTTTGTTGTATTCAACAAACGCAGCGAAAATGACTGTAAGCCGGGTTACGACGTCGCAAACCGGATACGCTCAGTTTTTTTACGCAATTGTGTAAAAAAGCAGCACAAACACAGCAAAATGTGCTAAGGAGAGCCAAAATGGATCCCAGATGCTTGCACAGACCCCAGGAAGATGACAACAGACCAGGAACCAGCCAGGAGGACCCACACAAGACCCAGGACAGGGAGAAGAAGAAAAGAAAGTGTTGCTTCAGTGCAGAGGAGCAGGAAATTCTGGTGAAAGAGGTGACGGAACACCAGCACCAACTGTTTGTCACCTCAAAGTTGCCAATCAGTAGGAGAGAGGCAATATGGCAGCAAATTGTTGACAAGATAAACAGTGTGGCAGAAGTACAGAGAACAGTCATCGAGTGCAAGAAACGCTGGCATGACTGCAAGCGCAGGACCAAGGAAAAGATGGCCAGGAACAGGAAGGCAGCACTGCAGACTGGAGGTGGGAGTCCAGCACCGCAGGAGGCCCTGGACCACATGGAGGAGATGGTGGCAGCCGTCATCCCTGAGGAGATCGTCACAGGGATTCAAGGACAGGACAGCACAGACTACCACAAGACAACAAAGATGCAGGGTAAGTCGCATGGGGAATTAAAATGCACAAATGTTAACTGTAAGCATGGGGGGTGGACATACCTACTACACGATGCATGTAAGTCATGATATTAAGGGAGTGGCATGGGTAAAGGGGCACGGCACGGGGGCATGGGCTGTACAGAGGAAACCTGGGGCACAATACTATACTACACCAACAACCTTTGCATCGGGGTATTCTGCCATGCCAAGGATGTTGGAAAGGTAAAGCCAGGCCAGGAGGGTAGGGTACAATGTTAAACTGGCAGCCTGTCACACGTCAGCCGGTATTCTCCCTACATTAACTAGGGCCCAATTAACAACCTCTGGCCATATCTGCAAGTGGAATGTAACATTGACAACAGTTGCCACTACTTCCTCTGCTGTGTGTGCAGGTCAAGTAGCTAATGGCAGTAACGTCCCCATGGATCTAACACTCCCAAATTAGAGGGTTCAGGATGACAACATTATCAATCCCCTGAAATCAATATAAATGTTCTAATCCTGTCAAATGTGATTGTCCATAGTTGATACAATCATCAGCCATTGTCATAACATTAGGAGGTACACAGCACTAATGTCATACCCATGCTGCATATGTCAGGGTACACCCTGTGCCTGGGTCACAATAGCTCCAATGACACCATGCAACAAATGTCATACTGCTCAGATAACAACATTGAGGGGGAGGACACATGTAACTGGTTACAGAAATACACCCGCACAGTCATAGGAGGAAATGGAACACTGCTAGGACAATCAGTGCAATCCAATGTACCACACATCCCCAACATCAGCAGTACACATTACCAATGCTGACATCCATATCGTGCCATACCAATGCTATACATAGGATATGCTAGATCTCAACAACATATAGGTGGATGTGAAAGGTCAGAGACTGGCTCAGTTCCAGATTGTTAAGTGTGGTGCTAGTGTCATCAGAACACCCACAGCCAGTGAAAGGCCAAACCATGACAATGGAAGTAGACAGAGGGTTGAGTAGGACAAGAAGGTGGCAATTCACAATTTGGCCAGAACCAACGTCTAGAGGATGTAATGCTGACAAGTCCACAACCTGACCACAATAGATGTGACATTCAGGTGGGGCATAGGCCTGGGAGAATGCTAATATTAAAGACAGGAACAATGAACAGGAACCAAGATCACAATATGAAAATAATCGGACGGCAGGCATATTACATTACAAATGTCACAACACAGACACACTAACTGTACCATATCTCATTGCAGAGGACGATGGCTCTCCTGCGGATATGCCTGTCCAGGACTACACTGATGACATGGATGACGAGCTGACAAACATCAGCCAGCAAACCCTCCAAGATGTCCTTGGAACCCCCCAGACACCACCTTCAGTCACAAGGAGAAGCGCAGCCATCACAGAGGACACACCCACCACTCCAATTGTACGCCCAGCCTGCTTCAACACAGCTGAGGACTATGACAACCCTGGCACCAGCTTTGAGCGAACTGTAGTTGGAGTACAGCGGGAGCTGGCCAAGGAGGTGCGGGTGGGGATGCAAACTATGGCAGCCAGCCTCGAGGCGGTGCGTTCGTGCATGATGTCAACTGAAGAACAGGCAGCAGCTATGCAACGGCGAACAACAATCTTGCAGGAACTTGAAAAAAGGTTGAAGGAAATCAGCACAGCTGTAATAGAGTTGACCCAACCCCTACAACAACAATCCTGTCAATGCGTGCATGAATGCAATATTGAACGCCTCAGGGCCGACCTGGCTGCCTACCACTGTGATGTGGCTGCTATTCTTAAGAACCAGCAGCTCCTCCTTGCTGCAGTACTGCCCTTAAGATCCCCACAGTTGTCAGCTACCGGGATGTCTGATTCCACGTCTTCAAACACTGAGGTGTGTGTTGCCCCTTCACAACCACCACCACCAAGGGCAGAGGAGACAAAACACACATCAGAAGATGAAGACGTGGAACTGATCACCTTCACCCGTAAGAGTACCCGGTAGCACTAGTCCCTGCCACAAGGCCACGTATTACCAAGGTCCTGTGCTTTGTAACATGCCAGTCTTGCAACAACTGTACTCAAGCACTATTCTTCAGCCCACTGTTTATCTTGTCACCCTGCCCTGTGATTGTCTCTCACTACCTCATTGGCAAATCCTGTCCCTCTACACTGTCTGACACTTCACCCCTGCATGTCCAATGACATGTCCTTTTGCACTTGTGTAGGATCACAATGGAAGATGTCACACTAATGGACTCACAATCATGGACAATGTACATATAGCACTTTCAAATAAATAGCACTTACACACCAACTTTGTCTCTGTGTAATGTGACACATCAACCGTGATGGCCATCAGTGATGTTTACCTCAGGTCAATGATTATTGATTGTCAATACACCTGACCTGAACGAATGTTGGCTGATAACTATGCACAGTGGCCTGGATTGTACCATCATCTGCCCTTCCTGAGGGTTATTTCAGAGTAAAATAGAAACTACACACCATAATGCTGTGTTGGACAGAATAACGCTTCCTCAAGGGATGTCTAAGCCAGAAAATAGTGCCTTAAATTTTTTCTGCAATCCAAAACTTACATAAGTGACATTTGCCCCAATATTTACCTAACACACACCATACAGCATGAATGGATGTGTATGAGTTTCCATAGAAATAAGTCATCGGGCTGAACATTGTAACAAATGATAGGTGTGAGTTATGTATACCATACTACATGAGAGCATACTACCACTCACCTTATAAGGATTCGCTTGGCCATCAGGCTGCAGGCAGACTTACCACAGTGTCCTCAATACCAAATCTGGTAGCAAACTATGTGACATTGAAAACATACATCACAATTTAACCACACTTTGGGATCCATAGTAACCGTGAGTGGTGGGTGCAATGGATGGCTGAATCTTAGCTAACTAGCTTTGGTGTAGCTGCCAATGCAACAGCTCAGTTGGGATTTGGTTGCAGCATGGGACACAAAAGCTAATACAAAAGAGACACTGTTCACTCATGCCAAAGCCCTGATCTACAAGCATTTGACACATACTGTAAAGGGTTACCTAGATATTTATTAAACAGTAAAAACAGAAGCTAAAACCAGGAGAAACACCTTATTAAACCTAAACTACTCTAACTACACATTACCCACAACTGTCCCTAACTAACCTAAGCTAAACTTACTTATCAAATTTAATGAAACAATCTAAACATCAACCCCCCACCCCCTTATAAACGGGACACATGGAGGACAACATATACTAACCTAAACACATACTATCTTATACTAAACAAAGACATTTTTATTTTGTATTTTTTTTAATACTATATCCATAGATATTTTTTTACACACCGAAACCCCAACATCGTCCCCCACCCACCCACCCACATCATAAAAACAGTTATAAAAAGTATGATATCCCCACCCCCCACCCACTACTACTAACTAAACTATCTGCCTATACTAACCTAACACTAGTACCACAAAACCCACTAATTTAAAGAATCAGGAAAGAGGAGGGAGGGGAGGGAATCATGGCTGGTTATAAGATCTACAATTTGGCCCTCCACAGGGTCTTTTTGATGGCACACACCCTCCAATTCACTTGTGCCACCTCCTGCTGCAGCCTGGTCATTTTCTGTAACACACGGTCCAAGTTCCGTTGCATCTGGTGAAAAGCTGCAGGGTCTATGACTGCAGCAGGAGTGGTCTGGATGCTAGTGGAGGAAGTATGGGCCCTTGTCGGTGCCATGTCTGTAGGAGGAGCAACAAATAATTTCAAACAACAAGGACACCCAGGAAGCTTTGGACAGCTGTACATGGGGTTTGGCCAGCACTCCACAGGTAAGGAGGAAGTCAGACTAGGATACACCAAAACCTTGGACAATCCCATCAACACTTATCTTTACAAATGCAGAGCATTGTCAACATCAGTTCCTACCAGTAGCCCATGAATTACAACAAACAGATAGATGCAAGCACACCTCTGGCCATGAGCTGCATGCACACCTAGTCCATTGTACTCAAGTGCCTCATACTCGTAGCACAATATATGGAGCTACATGCTGCTAGGAAGTTAAACATACAGTCAAACATGTTCATTAGTGAATAGCGAAGCTGAAGTCTGTGGGTGAGACTTTGGCATCCCTATTCTGGGAGAATCAGGGTCTTTCTTGCTGACTAAATCACTAATATGGTCTGCTGCTACAATTTTTTATTTCAAGTTTTATCCACATAACTCAGTCCTATTCACATTGTTGTGCCTACAGGACTGACCTACAATCCCAAATTATGACAATACACTAATGATTGGCCAACTCAAGGATGGGGAAAAAATCATACTCCACTCAAGGAACAAAATCAATCATTGACCAGCGCATCTAACCTTGCTATGTGTCCAACACACAGGAGTCAATCACACATCATCAGCAAACACAGCACAGAACAGAAATATCAACACTTACTGGAGATGGCTGGGTCTGCAAATAGAGCCAACTCTCCGATAGTGTAGGGTGCAGGTCCACGTGTAAGGTATGGAAGGGAGAAATGTGCTCAATGTCTGTGTACTGTACAACACTTCCAAATACAAACACTATGGGGGTCATTACAACCCTGGCGGACGGTGTTAAAGGTGCGGGAATACCGCAAACAGGCCGGCGGACAGAAAAAGGGAATCATGACCCTATCGTAAACTGCCAACAAAGACAGCCACTTTAACACACCGCCCGCCACGGCGGTACAGACAAGCAGCGCGGCGGTCGCCACCAACAGACAGGCGGAAGACAATGTACCGCCCACAGTATTACAAAAAAACAATCCGCCGCCTTTTCCGGGGCGGATTCACCGTGGATAAAAACACGGCGGAAACAGCTTTTGCAATGGGAAAATGCTCACTTTAACACATCCCACGAGGAACGAGGACTCCATGGAGCCCCAATTACACATTCTACCGGCCCTTGTATTCCTACTCATCTACGAAGACCAACAGCGGCGTGGCCGAAGACAACGGTGAGTACTGCACCTACGACATGGGGGAGGCAAAAGTTAGGGGGACACCCACGAAACACTCCCACCCCCACCCTCGCATATTAGAACATACACACCAATGCATCCACAAAAATCACAGTAACAACCCACAATCCCCCAGGAAGAATGCACAGACAAAGCAAAATCAGTTCAAACATTGTAATGTATCAATATACACGTCTGTCAAAAATATACAGATATATAAGAAAATCAGCCTGAAATATATACATTACGAGAAGTAGTGCAGATATGCACATAGCAATGTCCGTGCACCACTAGTCCAAAAATGCATGGGCGAGGCCCACAAAAGATACCTGGCCACAATCGGAGAGAACACTGCTGGGGCATCAGATATAAATACTACAGGCACCTCAGGGGGAAGGGAAGGAGGGGCACCTCAGCCGGATGACTGCAAAGCCAGATCCACGACGGGGCTCCATGCCCATTGATGTATCCTGGGGAGTGCAAAACCACAGTTTCTCAAGTCTCTACAGTGGGTGGGTTGCCCACTGTGCCATCCTGGGGAGTGCAAAGCCACAGTCTCTCAAGTCTCTACAGTGGGTGGGTTGCCCACTGTGCCATCCTGGGGAGTGCAAAGCCACAGTCTCTCAAGTCTCTACAGTGGGTGGGTTGCCCACTGTGCCATCCTGGGGAGTGCAAAGCCACAGTCTCTCAAGTCTCTCCAGTGGGTGGTTTGCCCACTGTACCTTCCTGGGGAGTGCAAAGCCACAGTCTCTCAAGTCTATACACTGGGTGGGTTGCCCACTGGACCATCCTGGGGAGTGCAAAGCCACAATTTCGCAAGTACATAACATCCGCCAGTGGCTCTGGAGGGGGACTGGTGGCCAGACTGGATTAGTCTCCCCGTGAAAGTTCCTGTCCCGTCACTGTCCCAGATGCACATGGGATAAGGATGCTTGATGTGGCTGTCTTTTCATTCTTACCCGGTGCTTGCCCTGTTCAGCGGTGCTTTGCCATGGCAGTGCTTGCCCTGTTCAGCGGTGCTTTGCCATGGCGGTTCTGGACTGTTCAGCGGTGCTTTACCCTGGTGGTCTCTGGACTGTTCAGCGGTGCTTTGCCATGGCGGTCTCTGGACTGTTCAGCGGTGCTTTGCCATGGCGTTCTCTGGACTGTTCAGCGGTGCTTTGCCATGGCGGTCTCTGGAACGGGCATTGGTGTGTGGCATGACGGTCCCTGGACTGGGCATTGGTGTGTGGCATGACGTTCTCTGGACTGGGCATTGGTGTGTGGCATGACGTTCTCTGGACTGGGCATTGGTGTGTGGCATGACGTTCCCTCATAGCGTACCGGGGCTGTGGCAGCCGGGGCCCTCCTTGCCACAGACTCCGGCAGTGGTCTCCTGACAAGTGACGATACTTGGGCCCTCCTGGGCACTGACTCCGGCGGTGGCGGTGGTCTCCTGACCAGTGACGATACTTGGGCCCTCCTGGGCTATGACTCTGGCAGTGGCGGTGGTCTCCTGACCAGTGACGATACTTGGGCCCTCCTGGGCTATGACTCTGGCGGTGGTCTCCGGACCAGTGCCGATACTTGGGCCCTCCTGGGCTATGACTCTGGCGGTGGTCTTCGGACCAGTGACGATACTTGGGCCCTCCTGGGCTATGACTCTGGCGGTGGCGGTGGTCTCCTGACCAGTGACGATACTTGGGCCCTCCTGGGCTATGACTCTGGCGGTGGTCTCCGGACCAGTGACGATACTTGGGCCCTCCTGGGCTATGACTCTGGCTGTGGTCTCCTGACCAGTGACGATACTTGGGCCCTCCTGGGCAATGACTCCAGCGGTGGCGGTGGTCTCCTGACCAGTGACGATACTTGGGCCCTCCTGGGCACTGACTCCGGCGGTGGTGGCGGTCTCCTGACCAGTGACGATACTTGGGCCCTCCTGGGCTATGACTCTGGCGGTGGTCTCCGGACCAGTGACGATACTTGGGCCCTCCTGGGCTATGACTCTGGCGGTGGTCTCCAGACCAGTGACGATACTTGGGCCCTCCTGGGCTATGACTCTGGCGGTGGTCTCCTGACCAGTGACGATACTTGGGCCTTCCTGGGCAATGACTCCGGCGGTGGTCTCCTGACCAGTGACGATACTTGGGCCCTCCTGGGCACTGACTCCGGCGGTGGCGGTAGTCTCCTGACCAGTGACAATACTTGGGCTCTCCTGGGCTATGACTCTGGCGGTGGTCTCCGGACCAGTGACGACGGTGCTGGCAGTGGCGTCTCGACCGCCGGGAATGATGGCGCCCTTCTCCACCATGAAACTCACAACAGGCTGGGCAGACTTCCTCTGGTCCTTCCCCACCTTTGGTGGAGTCACAGCTGACTCTCCAATCCCCTTGGGACCTCTTTGAGTTGTTTTCCCACCCGGAGTCTTCACACGGTCCCGACGTCCACTTTCCAATTTCAGAGCCTTTACAGGGGGTGGGCTGCCAGTGCCTTGGCTCCGGGTTATACTGCCTGCCCTGGTGGCCGGTGCACTCCACATACCTTGAACAGGCACCACTGGTATTGGAGGCTTTTTGGCTGAGGCGCTACGACGGGACTGATGAATTGGAGGGGGGGTGGGGCAAAAAGGTCAACTTTACACAGGGACAGTTTCTGACGAACACTGGGATGGGTAGTTGGAGGGGGTCTGGGAGTGGAGGAAGAGGAGGTGGTTGTAGGAGGTGTCACTTTAGCTGTTTTGGGTGCAGGTGCAGGTACTGGAGGCTGTCGTGAGGTGGATGGATGTTGGGTGTGTGGTTGCCGGCGTTTGTGTACTTTGAGAGGGGGCGTCACAGACACACTGGGAGAGGACACAGGGGACGTGTAAATGGCAGTGGAGGTGGTGAGTGCAGGTGAGTGGCTTTTGGTGCTAGGTGTCCTGGTGCGATTCCTGGTGCCTGTAGATGTGGTGCATGCAGGTGTGTGTGTAGACGAGACTGGGAGGGAGGAGGGAGACGAGGAGGAGGGGGACACAGTGGAGGCAGTGGATGTTGCTGTGTCTGTATGTGGGTGAGGCTTGCATGAGTGCCTGTGGGTTGTGTGGTGCCTATGTTTGCTTGAGCTACTTGTGTGTGCTGACTTGTGTGTATGCTGGTCTGTAGGTGTGCTTGGGATGGGCTGGGGTACAGGTGATTGGGTCTGGGTGGAGGAGGTTGGAGGGGGGAGGCTAGACACAGGGACAATGGCTGCCATCAGTGCTGAGGCCAGAGACTGCAGGGTTCGCTGAATGACAGCCTGACCAGAATGAATGCCCTCCAGGAATGCATTACCGTGTTGTAACTCTCGTTCCACACCCTGGATGGCATTCACAATGGTAGACTGTCCAACAGTGAGTGACCTGAGGAGGTCAATGGCCTCCTCACTGAGGGCAGCAGGGGTGACTGGGGCAGGGCCTGAGGTGCCTGGGGCGAAGGTGATGCCCACCCTCCTGGATGAGCGGGCACGGGGCGAAGGCTGAGGGGCTGCTGGGAGGGCGGTGCTGGTAGGGGAGGTGGCGGCTGTACCTGTAGAAGTGGGGAGCACAGATGGTGCCGCCACCACAAGGGAGCCCCAATCGGCGAACGAGTCCGTGTCGCTGGTTGGTGATCTGGTGGCCGACGTGAAGCTCCCCTCGCCCTCCGTCCCACTGGTGCATTCTGAGTCCGTGGTGTCGCCCTCCATGGCCATGTGGGATGCAGCTCCCTCGTGCTCTGGTGCCACTGTACCTCCGCCTGATGATGCTGATGCATAAAAGAACAGGGAGAGCACAAAAAGAGGGTTGGGGAAGACAGAAAAAGAACAGGTTGAGTGCATGGCATACCGCTACCGTTGGCGGACAAGACAGACACGGCAGCCCCCAGCATTACGCCGTGCTCCTGGCCTCTGCATATGCAATTCCTGGGATATGGTCTACATAGCTATGGTGGACATCTGCACACATGGATGCCACAGGGGCAACTATACCTGTACTTGGCACTCTACTGAGGAGGGGTAGAGTGCCACATGGCCTGCATTACGGAGGGGACTAGCCTATGGAAGTCGCCCTGGCCTAGGGAAACCCACAGCCCCCCTCCCACACCCAGACCCCTCAACTGCGCGCAAAGTCCCCAGAATGAGGGTGTACTCACCCCCTTGTGTCTGCTGTGATGCCCTCAAGTGCCCATCCAACTCCGGGTAGGCCACCGCCAGGATCAAGAACATCAGGGGGGTCATGGTGCAACGGGCACCCCTCCCACGTTGGGAGGCCATCCCCAGCTGAGCCTCCGCCGTCTTCTTGCTGCAGCGGCGAATGTCCTCTCATCTTTTCCGGCAGTGGGTGCCCCGTCTCTGGTGGGCCCCCAGGGTCCGGACCTCCTTGGCGATGGCACACCAAATGTCCCTCTTCTGGTGGGCGCTGACCTACATGACATGCACAAGGGAAGACGAAAAGTCATTACCAACTGCACCGTCGATGTGAGTGGCCCCCTCCCTACTCAAGCCATGTGGCCCATTTATGCACATGCATTAATGTTCCCTGAACTCTGCCCCCTTCCCTCTTACAACCAGCACTCTCCACCCAGGCCTAGCCCATACAACGTGCTACCTGTGTACTAACCTGTTGGTCTGGAGGACCGTAGAGTAGCGTGTACTCGGGCAGAACCCCGTCTACCAGTTTCTCCAACTCCTGAGCAGTGAAGGCAGAGGCCCTTTCCCCAGACGCAGCAGCCATCGTCGCTTCCAGACCGAGGTCACAGCAGCACTTGCAGTGTAGGTCCTCTCCTGTCGAAGGTCAGGTATCTAGTGATTGAACAGATAGAAAATGGCGGTGACGACCGCGGCGGTGACGTCCGCGGCGGTGCCTATCACCACCGCCGGCGCACCTGTTCATTGCCTCCTGGGACCCATAGGGTCCTATGTTAACCAATGCTGCATTGCGCCGCGGTCTACGACCGCCTACCACGACGGTGTGCAACGCCAGCGCAGTTACCCCACAATCCCATTGTCCCAGTTTAGAGGTCAGGCAGCCGCCATTTCAGGGGCCCACATGGCTTCATTTACTTCTGCGTGACACATAGCTAGGCCTACACTCAACACACATACAGGAAGGGTTTTGTGTTTGGTGTCGTCTTCAGTGTAACTGTGGGTACATACCTGGATGAAATTTGACTTTATCGTCGCTGTTGTCCTTCGTAGGCGTCGTCAGCTGGGAAATGTGAGAAGATGGCGGAATCCTCCAGTGTACCGACCGCTGGTGGACCTGTTGACAATGGAAGAGCGACATGTCATCGTCACCTACAGGTTTGACCGTGCCACAATCCAGGAACTATGTACCCAGTTGGAGCCAGACCTGATGTCACCAATCCGCCATCCCACTGGAATCCCCCCTGACGTGCAGGTGCTGTCAGTGCTCAATTTCCTTGCAAGTGGGTCTTTTCAGACAACAGTGGCCATGGCATCAGGGATGTCCCAGCCTATGTTTTCCAACGTCTTGTCCAGAGTGTTGACTGCCCTGCTGAAACACGTAAGGAGATACATCATTTTCCCTGAGGTGGAGGATTTGCCTACAGTTAAAGGTGACTTCTATGCCCTTGGACATATCCCGAACGTCATAGGTGCCATTGATGGGACCCATGTAGCTCTGGTCCCCCCCCCCCCACAGGAGTGAACTGGTGTACAGGAACCGGAAGAGTTATCATTCGATGAATGTACAGATGGTATGTTTGGCAGACCAGTACATCTCTCAGGTAAATGCTATGTTCCCTGGCTCAGTGCATGACGCCTACATCCTGCGGAATAGCAGCATCCCTGATATGAAGGGTCAACTCCAGAGGCACCGTGTATAGCTATTAGGGGACTCTGGTTACCCCAACCTTTCCTGGCTATTGACCCCAGTGAGGAATCCCAGGACCAGGGCAGAGGAACGCTACAATGAGGCCCATGGGCGGTCTAGGAGGGTGATCGAACGCACCTTCGGCCTACTTAAGGCCAGGTTCAGGTGCCTCCATATGACAGCTGGTTCCCTATTCTACTCACCGAAGAAGGTGTGCCAGATCATCATCGCCTGCTCGATGCTTCATAATTTGGCTTTGCGACGACAGGTGCCTTTTCTGCAGGAGGATGGTCCAGATGACGGTGTTGTGGCAGCTGTGGAGCCTGTGGAGACTGTGGACAGTGATGAGGAGGAAGCTGAGGAAGAAGACAACAACAACAGGGAGTCAGTCATACAGCAATATTTCCAGTGGCACACAGGTGAGAACATTTTCAGTTTTAACATTACATTCACTGTCACACGTCTTCCTCTATCCTGTGTGTAATTACTTGGGATTATTTGGTAATTGAGTTGTTTCTTTCCATTATGGTTTCACAGGTGTGGTTACCAACGTGTGTCATCTATTTGCATCCTTCAAGGACTTTTGATGTGTGACATTGGTATGTTGCCTTTACATCTCACAACGCATTTTCACACTGTCATTGATATTACATTTTAACAAATCATAGATTGACTCCAGATTGTTTTGTGTTTCAAGGGTGTTTATTGAAGCGCTCAGAAATGGGAGGGTGTTGTAAAATGAGGATGGGTGATGGCGGAGGAATGTCCATGGCAGGGTCCAGTCTATTAGTCTCACAGGTGCACTGGCCATATGGGCATAGGAAGTGGAGCTGGGGCAGTTCAAGTATGGACAGGGTAACAAAGTGGGACAGTGGGGGTACAATCAGGGTGGTCTAATTTCCTGGCGGGGTCTTGCCATCTTGCTCTGTCCTGTTCCTGGATCTCAGGGACCGCTTGCGTGGTGGTTGTCCGTCTGCAGGGGGTGGGGTGCTGGTGTGGTGGTCCTGTGGCGGGGCGTCCTGTCCACTAGCGCCGGCGGAGGTGGTGGGCAGTTCATCGTCCTGGCTAGTGTCAGGGGCCCCTTGGAGTGCCACGGTGTCCCTCAGGGTCTGCTGTATGTCCTTCAGCACCCCTATGATGGTGCCCAGGGCGGAGCTGATGGTCATGAGCTCCTCCCTGAACCCCAAATACTGGTCCTCCTGCAGGCGCTGGGTCTCCTGAAACTTTACCAGGACCGTCGCCATTGTCTCCTGGGAGTGGTGGTATGCTCCCATGATGGAGGTGAGGGCCTTGTGGAGAGTGGGTTCCCTTGGCCTGTCCGCTCCCTGTCGCACCGCAGCCCTCCCAGTTCCCCTGTGTTCCAGTGTCTCCGTCCCCTGGACCGTGTGCCCACTACCACTGCCCCCAGGTCCCTGTTGTTGTTGGGGTGGTGGGTTATCCTGGGTTCCCTGTAGTGGTGGACACACCGCTGATTGACCTGTCCTGGGTACGGAGGTTTGGGCCCGCTGGGTGGGTGCTGTGCTGGTGTTACCAGAGGGTGGAAGGTCAGTGTTGAGCTGTGCCTGTGCAAGGGGATCCGAGGCCCAGGATGGTCCGGGCTGGTCATCAGGCTCCAGTAGGGCACAGCTGCTATCGTCACTGTGGGCCTCTTCTGGGGGTGGAGTGGTGTTGTCTGGACCCCCTGGTGTGGTGACGGTCCTTCGTGTTCCTGCAGGGGCATAAGAGCATGATTATTGCATGTGTGTGTGTGATGGTGTGCAATGGGTGGGTGTTTGTGTACCCCAGTGCAGGCATTCCTGTGTGGGGGCTTGTGTGATGATGGTTAGGGGGTTGTTCGGGGTGTGTGCAGTGGGCATGCTTAGGTGATAGGTGTCCATGCTTAGTTGTGTCATGCAGGGCTTGGTGTTGGGATGTGTAGTTTGTGTTATGAATACATTAGTGAGGATTTGGGGTGATAGGTGAGGGTGTGAGGGTGGGGGTGTGTGATAGCATGCAGGTAGGGTGGGGGATCTGATAGTTAAGATTTTACTTACCAGTGTGCCATCCTCCACCGACTCCTCCGAGGCCCTCTGGATGCATGATGGTCAAGACTTGCTCCTCCCATGTTGTTAGTTGTGGGGGAGGAGGTGGGGGTCCTCCGCCAGTCCGCTGAACCGCAATGTTGTGCCTGGAGACCGTTGAACGCACCTCCCCCCGTAGGTCGTTCCACCTCTTCTGATGTCCTCCCTATTTCTTGGGTGCTGTCCCACAGCGTTGACCCTGTCCACTGTTCTTCGCCATAGCTCCATCTTCCTGGCTATTGATGTGTGCTGTACCTGTGAGCCAAATAGCTGTGGCTCTACCCGGACAATTTCCTCCACCATGACCCGGAGCTCCTCCTCGGAAAAGCGGGGGTGTCTTTGGCGTGCCATGGGGTGGGGTGTGTGGGGCGGTGTGAGTGTTGATGTGTGTGGTGATGTGTAGTGGTGTGTGGTGTTTTGTGCGTGGATGTTGTGTTGGTGATGGTGTTGTGTGCCTCTGTGTGGTGGGATTGTCTGATCTGTGCTGTGTCTCTGGCCTTCATCTCTAATTTTTGGTTGTAGGGGTTTGTGGGTGATGTGGGTGTGTGTTTTATATTGTGTTGGGTGTGTGGGAGTGGTGTTTGTATGTGTATCAGGTGTGTGTATTTGGAATTGTCCAATGTGGAGGTGTTTTGGAGATGTGTGTGTATTTTGAGAGTGGCGGTGTGTACCGCCAATGGAATACCACGGTTGAAAGACCGCTGCGTGGATTCGTGGGCCGTAATAGCATGGGCATGTTTCTGTTGGCGTGGAGGTGGAGGTTTTGTTATCGCCACTTTATCACTGAACTTTGGTGTGGCGGACTTGTGTGGGTGTCTGAATTTCGGCGGTTTCCGAGATGTGTGTCATAATAGCTGTGGCGGAATTCCGCGGTTGCGGCAGTGTATTGGCGGTCTTCTGCACGGCGGTAAGAGCCTTTTACCGCCAATGTTGTAATGACCCCCTATGTGTAATATTAACTCAGAAAGTCAAGCCTCTCAGACATGATGATACTGCATCCTACAAACCACTGCAAACATGTACAGACCCGGGGACTCCAGTGAGTGAGACACACATATCTGCACACATGCAGTGGCCCTAACAATCATGTGGTGGCAAACATGCTCCTTCAATAGTTAGCAGACTAATTCATGGAGTGTATTCCTCTCATCATGTGTATCCACGAGAGACATGCCAAGCCACTTTCCAGGAGGACTGCAATACCAGTCACCCAGACATTGTGACTAAGACCTATTTAAGACACACAGGTACAATGTGCAGAGGGCCAAGGACAGTTGTTAGCCCTCAATTTGTATCATTTTCTTCATTGGATGTGCCACAGCTATGGTAAGTTGCACCAACCATAGAGATATGAACCCGTGTGCATACCTTTTGCCATCCATCCCTAATTTAAATGTGGCACGACAAACTCCAAATATCAGTCTAAGATGTTACCTGAGGTCAGCTATAACTTGTTACATATGTGTCAGAATCCAGTTCAGACACGTATCCGAAAAAATTGAGGAATACATTATTTCTTAAAAATATCTTGATTTAAAACATGTGTTTGCTGATACACTCACAGACCATGCATGAAACATATGTTAGAGCCACATTGGCATCATCAATTGACATGAAGCCAGCACTAATTTACAGGCTCCTGTTGTGTTTTGAAAGTTAGTCTAGCTGTTGCGTCCACAAATGACGGTAATGTGTATGAAATATTGTATACCTCACAGGCAACTGTGGCCCATATTTATACATTTTTTGCACTGGATTTGTGCTGCTTTTTTACACAAACGCAGTGCAAACTTACAAAATACAATGGTATTTTGTAAGTTTGTGCTGCTCTTGCTTGAAAACATGTCACAAATGCGGTCCTAATAAAGTAGAAATATGGCCCTGAATGTTTAACTAGCATTCCACATGTTCAAAAACATTTCCTGCAGCATATGAACAAATCAGCTACTGTCACTAAAGAGCTTTTAAACATGCTCTGATTTGTACTCACCAACAGGGCCACCAATCACAATCCCCAGGTGATCCAGCAGATCTTGCTCCCTGGCAACAAGGTCAGCCTAGCGGTGCTTCAGCTGGTGGTCATTGAGCGGTGTGTTGTAGATTCTCTTGAGATGGTACAACACCTTTGCCCACCGGAGCCTCGTTGCCTCTGTGTTATAGCCTTGTATCAGACGACCACCTGCCTCTATCATTAAGGGTAGGAAGTGGCACACCAGCCAAACAAAGCCACCCAGCTCCTCCTCTCCCATCCTGCCAAGACGAGGCCTACCCAACATGCTTGCACCAAAAAAAGGGAATAAAGGGGTACAGAGGAGAATAGAGGGAAAGTAGGACAGAGAAATGCAAAATAACTAAGAACACAGCCCAACTACACCCAAACTAACACTACCCACAACAGACTCCCAACACAACAAAGACAAATGTTGACGCCACAAATGACCAAAAAACACTAAGACAGGATACCACAGACAGTTATGAAATACAAAAAGACAATTTAAAGACCACACTGGAGACTAATTCACAAAATGCACCGAGAGACAAGTCAAAACACAGCCACACAGTCAGGAAATATCACAGACTGCAAAGTGAAAGTAAAAGTACACCCACTGTACCAATTCTGTAAACAGGATATCCTATTACATCACTTCCTGCCTCAAATGCAGTGCGTTTTTATTGTTATGCGTCAAAATATTATGACACTTACAGTCTGTGCGTCATTTTTTTTTACGCACATACTTAGAAATAACCCCTCATCCATATTTTGAAATATGTTTCATATTTAACCAACTTTATGGGGTACAGTGTGAATTACCGCTCAGGACCAATGGATGTTTCATGGCAATGTGCGTCATATTTCAACACATATGCAGCATTTTTTAACGCATGTGTATCTTTTTTGATGTGTATGCGTCAAAATTTCTGTCTTTAACTGGGTTTGGGTCATTTCTCATTTGTAATAGTACATGACAGTTGTGACAATACAGAAATAGGCTGATTGCATCCACATTGGGCATAACGGTGTATGGGCACATGTGACAGGTCATACTACTACGGACCATGATCCTCTACTTGTTGTACCAGATTTGCACTCTTCACTGATGCACTAGATGGCCAAACGTGTGGGATACAATTAGGTATTACCCAGTTTGGGCATGTTTGGGTCAAGAGAGGATAGCAAGGCGATGCAACTCAATACAGTAACTCAATGCCTACGGGTCAATGTGTGTGATTTTGCTACTACTATTGTAGTTGTCCCACTGTGTGACCATCACAAGATGCATTTTTGCAAATCTGCTTGAATGCATGTGGAGTCAATTTGTCCAACCCTCAGATGCTATTCAGTGTGGAAATGAGAGAGGACATGTGTTACTCATACAGGTAGCAACAACTGCTGTGTGCACTTCCTAGGTTTTTTGGAACATAAGCACCACCAATGACAAAGCATGCACAGGATAGATAGCAGACGGTTGTTCATGGCAATGTTCCAAAACCTAGCCATCACATGTCCTGGAATGTTGGATACTACTTCCTAGGCACTTGTTTGTTTACCCACCATGAGTCAGGCATGGGATAATGCTATGTGGGTACCGTGTTTGTGACACCGAGTCCCAAATATAATACCCAAATGTTATGTTACGCCACAGTTGGAGTCATATAAATGAGACATGTCTCTCCTGTGGCAGTGGAGGACCAGCAGACCAAGCAGCACGTATTCACATATTTCCAGTGGTAAAATGCACAGAGGTGTCTGGTTCATGTATGTGGGCCAATGTTTAGCCTGTATTATTATTGGGGTCTATGTTGTCACAGTTACGTGCAGGTCTAGTCATGAGTCTGTGGAGGCATTTCCTGCATCTACAAAGTATCCTTCGCAGATCAATAGAAGGAAAGCCAATGAGGAATTGAGAACACACATGGGGAAAGTCCAGCTCTGTCACTGCAGACATGTTATGAGACTGACAACACGGCAACCTTGGTGTGCTGACAAAGTTAGGGGCATATTTATACTCCGTTTGTGCCGGAATTGCGTCGTTTTTTTTTACGCAATTCCGACGCAAAACTAACTCCATATTTATACTTTGGCGTTAGACGCGTCTAGCGCCAAAGTCCATGGAGTTTGCGTCATTTTTTAGCGTTAATGATATGCAAGGTAGGCGTTCCCGTCTAAAAAATCGACTCCCAGGCATGTGCGTCGGATTTATACTCCCGGGCAAAATTCACGCACGGGAGTGGGCGGGTCAAAAAAAATGACGAACGGCCGCTTTTGCGCCGTTTTTTAGCACCTGCTAAAGGCAGGCGTTAAGGGACCTGTGGGCTCTGAAGGAGCCCAGAGGTGCCCTCCCATGCCCCCAGGGACACCCCCTGTCACCCTTGCCCACCCCAGGAGGACACCCAAGGCTGGAGGGACCCATCCCAGGGACATTAAGGTAAGTTCAGGTAAGTGTTTTTTTTATTTTTTATTTTGTGGCATAGGGGGGCCTGATTTGTGCCCCCCTACATGCCACTATGCCCAATGACCATGCCCAGGGGACAGGAGTCCCCTGGGCATGGCCATTGGGCAAGGGGGCATGACTCCTGTCTTTGCTAAGACAGGAGTCATTTCTATGGGGGTTGGGAGTGAAAAAAAATGGCGCAAATCGGGTTGAGGCGAAAAAATTGCCTCAACCTGACTTGCCCCATTTCTTGACGCCCAAGCCCCATATCCCCCTACGCCGGCGCTGCCTGGTGTACGTAGTTTTTTTTAACACACACCAGACGGCGCCGGCGGCTAACGCCGGCTAACGTCATTCAATAAATACGGCGCCCGCATGGCGCTTCAGAATGGCGTTAGCCGGCGCTAATTTTTTTGACGCAAAACTGCATTAGCGCAGTTTTGCGTCAAAAAGTATAAATATGGGCCTTAATGTCTCAGGATTCTTATACCGGCAGGTGTCCTCACAACATTTGTACACAGGTTGGCCTCCAACGTTCCCACTGCATCTGGGAACATCAGTGCCTCTGTGCTAATTAATCTCACAGCTATTCACCACGCAAGCCCCATCGATACGTTGGGAACAATGTGAATCAGCGTGTAGACTGTCAGGGTCCTAACATGTGTAGACATTTCATGCACATTATCTGATGTTGTTTGTTGTGCTGGAGGCACCATACCCAATCCATGCATACAATCATGGTACACTGTCACTATTTGTCACTCATGCATACATGAAACCCAGACAAGGGATAGGCCATGATTCGGCTATTTGGAGACAAGTTCCTCCCCATGGTACGATAAATAAACTGATTATGCTATACAATGTATCCGAGTATGCATTGTAGACCCACCTGACACAATACCCCAGGAGGAAAGTGAGGGTTGGGAAATCAACTATGATACAAATTTAGCCACAAGGAACCTTTAGGGTAACGCAAAGACAGGAACCAGTTCAGGCTAACAGGATGCAGGGTCAATCAGGATCCAAACATTTAACAAGGTAAATACACAGTGGTCAGACTGAGACTGGTCAAAGGTGGAACAACACTGTGGAAACTGAAAACTGTGTTTCTCCTGTGTGTTGGAATGTAACAAATTAACCCAAGGGCTGTGTTACACAGCTGATTTTTACGGCAATGCATAACAGCGTTATAGATAAAATGGCAGTTTCTATGCTGTTCCAGGCAGCTGCAAGGGCAGTGCATGTTCAAATGGTTGGTCTCCATGGAGGTACTCACAGGTGTGTGCAGCATCAGTCTCTCACAGGTCCTGTAGGTGAGATTCAAGTTCAAAGGGCCAACAGTACCTTTCACATGGGAAGCAATGTACATGTGATTACAGGTCCTACAGACTACAAGGCAGTGCATTATTTAACCTTACATCCATGCAGACAGAAGTACAATGACTATGGCATACCATACTAAGGAGGGAAGCACACTGGATTCACATTGTGAGTCTGGGTGTGTGTAGAGGAGGGATTATCTGGGTACACATATTCCCATTCCAGGGGCCTCTGAAGAAGGGTGGGCTGAGACAGGGAACATGGGTGTGGCTGGACTTAGGACATGGGCTGCCATGTGCAGGGGATGTCACGTGAGCAATGCTAGTCATACCTGGGGCACTTGTGCTATCAATTTGCTGCTTATATGGAAATCTTGTCACACATAGTCCTTGCAAAGATAGGTGATGTAAGACTTACTGCTGTCAAGGGGCTGGTCATACCTTCTTGTCACCAATGCAATAGCACATCCACTGCCTCATGAGGCATTTTTTCCCTTATTGAGTGATGGTGTCTTAGCTGTGTGCCATATGCTGCGATGAACCATGTTGCCAACATGTATGTGTGAAATAGGTGTGGTCCTCTGCTATTGCCCTTCAAATGTGAAATGTACAAGATATATGTCATTTACAGTGTGTGTGAATTTGGCTGTACATTCATACGCATCAAAATAGATGGGGATTTTTCTGTGTCCTAATCTATATTTCAGCAATACTCCATGAGGCTGCACTCTGATTCTGATAGTTAGAGATAATGTTATGCAAAAATGATTATCCAGACCATGATATAGTGAATAGTATAGGTGTTTATTGACATATGGTAAGACAGTGGTGATGGATGAGTAGAGTTAAAAGAAATTTTGGACAATATGTTGTCTCCGATGCAATCCTGCAGCTGTGTTTGGATGGTCCCCCTCATGTTGATTGGCAGCATCCTCCTCTTCCTCTTCTTCAGGCATTTGTGGGTCAGGTTCATATAGGGGAATGTTCCTTCTTACACATATGTTGTGCAGGATGGCACAGGTCAAAATTATTTTGCACACCATTTCTGGTGAGTATAGGAGGCTGCCTCCGGTGATGTTGAGGCACCAGAATCTTGACTTCAGGATGCCAAAGGTCCTCTCGGCTATGGTGCGTGTCCCCCTATGTGCCTCATTATAGGCACGCTCTGCTGTAGTGCTTGGGTTTGCAAATGGGGTCAGGATCCATGGTTAGATCCCATACCCCTGATCAGCTGAAAGAGAAAATGAGTGAGAACATGTTGATGTACCTTGCACCATAATTATCACTTTGCATGGCAGTTGTGCTCTTGTGTTGTTTGAGACTCATCAGTGTTCGTGTTATTAAGTGGAATCCTAGGCTTCTAGGATGTACCATCAGCATTGGGTTGTTTCCTTATCTGAACGGGTGTTTGGCTGTTGACCGGATGCCAGCAGTATTTTTATTGAGTTGCAGTACAGTGTGTACTCCCTTGCATTGTGTCATGTGAAAGGGCTGTCCCTGTGTCTTAACTGGGGGTGAGATGATACTTCCATACAGAGATTCAGTTCCACAGTGGTGGTAACACGGTTGCATCTATATACCCTGGACATCCCATCCAATTTCACATATGTAATAGAATTATTTAACCATCAGTGAGACCTTCAGATTTGGCAAGGTGACAATGTACAACACATCTCCGTACGTTGTCAGCACTGACGTGTTGACAATTGACTGTGCACTAATTTCACATGTGTGACAAGTTCACTGCAGATCTATTTCTCTGCCCTTGCCAAGTCGACTCAGGTTGTAACGTGTACCTTTACTACTGAACATGTTATAGTTCAGATGGCTAACTTGGTTGTGAGGTTGTCATTTTGAGTTTCAGAAGGTCCGTGTGCCTGTACATACGTTGTGTGTGTGTGTTAATTTGTCGCAATGCGTATGTGTAGGAATGTCACTTTCAATATTGTCCCATCAATATGTGTTCTTCGCACAGTCCACTTGCTTATTGGTAGTGGGAAATGTGAGAGCAGGAGTGATGCGAGATATTGGTACAGCCTCAATGTTTGCATGAGACCTTCATTGTAGTCATCATCATGCTATGTGTGTCATGGTGTTTAACCTGCAGCAAAACACATTACACACCCCTTACACAGTACTTATTGTTTGAAAGAGTGTTTGATTGAGTATTATTGTTGTGATATTGAAAGATTAATCTTCCAAATTGTACTGCCAGTTGAGGCCATGTCTTTGTCATTATGTTGTTTTAAATTGTCCCCTTGTGTCTGTGGAGTGGCATCTGTTGATATTTGGAACTGTCATTTGTCCATATGTGTGTATCCCATTGGGTGAGGATATCAAACATGCCTAGTGGTGTCACAACCTCATTGTCTTCCTGTCCACGTGTCGATGTCTTGGTGTACGTGTTGTGTGTCCTAGAGGGTTGCTGTGCATGGTGTATATATCTGGGTTTCTGTACTTACCAACAAGGAGGCCATTTCCATATCATCCATCCTGGAAGTGTTGATTGGTGGTGCAGTGACGGAAGATGAATGAATCATGTACACTCCCAGGATACTTTGCCACGATGTTGGTGATCAAAACCCGGTGATCGACAATGTCCTTCACATTGATGGAGTGTGTGTGCTTCCTGTTGCAGTATAGATGTTCGGTTGCAGCAGGTGGCACAATTCGTACATGTATGCAGTCAATGGCAGCAAGGACGTGTGGGAAACCATTCATTTGGTAAAACCCCTGTTTTGTCTTCTGCTGCTTCTGCTGTGTGTTGGGGAAGCTGATGTGGTGGGGTGTGAGGGAGATGATAGCATCCAGTACCTTGGGTAGGAAGGCGGAGAATGATTGCTGTGAGATCCCAGCAACCAGGGCACCACTGGTTTGAAAGGAGCCACTTGCCAACATGTGGAGTACAGCTAGCAGCTTGGTTTCTGGTGGAATGGTGCGAGGTGTCTGCAAGCTGGGTGCCAACTGTGGCTCAATGTTGCGCAGCAGCTGCTGAATGGCTTGCCGGTTGAGCCTGTACCTCTGAATCATGTCTTGTTGGCAGAGTCCCAGAAGGGTTGCCCTGGTGCGGAATATCCTCTCCTGCCTTCTGCATTGCCTTTGGGGTCCCTGCCGGTGTTGTGGAAGCTGCTGTTGTTGGTCCTGTGCTCTGCGTCTGCGTGCATGCTGGATGAAAAGCACCTCCATGTCTTCCTTTTGGAGCTCTGCTGTTGCTTCTGTGTGTTTTCATTAAGTACAGGTGTGTTTGCCCCATTTTAACGCCTGCCCTGACCCAGGCGTTATTTTTTTACACAAATCGGGCTGTGCGTCATTTTCCGACTCCTACTCCCGGCCGTGCGTCATTTTTGCATGGTAGCATAAATAAGGCGCACAGGAGTTTGTCATTTTTTGGACGGGAACACCTACCTTGCATGTCATTAACGCAAGGTGGTTTCCCGCATCCAGAAAATGACACACATGGCGGAATTGTGGCATTCGCGGGCATCAAAGCTTAAATATGGTGCACGGTTTGCGCTGATTGTGCGTCAAAAAATTTTCACGCACATTCGGCGCAAACAGAGTATAAATATGCCCCATAGGTTGAAAATGCCACTTTTAGAAAGTAGGCATTTTCTTGCTTAAACCTTTCTGTGACTTTGCCTGTTTGTGGATTCCCTGTCTGGGTCAGTTAGACAGTTGGGCTGTTTGTGCATCTCCTCTAGACAGTGACACAGAAGGAGCTGAGGTATAGCCTATATATCCTGATGAGCCAACTGTGCTAGAGAGGAGGGAGGAGTGGTGACTAATACCTGAATGGGCTGTGCCTGCACTCACACAATGCAGTCTCACACCCCATGGTGTGTGTCTGGGGCCTGGCCTGGGCAAGGCAGGATCTTGTGAACAACAGAGACTTTTCTTTGGAGTTTGGCAACTTCAAAGGCACAAAGTGGTATATGTAGTGGACCCGAAACCCCAGACTTTAGATCACTTTTGGAATCAAGAGGATGTGACTGTGCTTTGGTGAACTATCCTGCAGTTGCTGCTTCTGCCTGTGAAAGGGGACAAAGACTGGACTTAGTTGTGCATTCCTGCTTGAGAAGAATCTCCAAGGGCTTGGAGCAGAGCTTGCCTCCTGTTTTGAAGCCTCAGGGACAGAAAAGGCTTCACCGTCCAGTTTTGAGTCTGCATGCTGTAGATTCCAGCTTGCCAGAGGGTGCCATTCCAGTTCCTTTGTCCCTGGAAGTGAATTTCTGGAGAAAATCTGTCTAACGACGCCGGACGATGCCGTGCAACTTCACTAAAGATGCCCTGCATGGAAACTGCACCGCCGCCTGCCTAGAAGCAGTGGACCTCACAGAAGCGCGATGACCCCAACGACTCAGCAGGCCCCCTGTCGCCACAGCTGCTGACCCCACACAACCTTGCTGAGATTGAAGTGTCGTAAGTCCAACGCCCGTGACACCCGAAGCCATTGCATTGCCTGCGGCCCTGTGATGTCATCACGTGAGGTTGCCCCACAGCATCCTGACTTTGCAGGACTTTGTATCTGCCGAAACCAAGGGAACGACACCTTACAACCGACACACCTCACCTCCACTGCTCTGCACTAAGGACCCGACGCCTTAGCTCCACTGCCCCGCAACATCAGAACCAAAGCCGCACCGAATCCAGCAACGCCTCGCTCCCCAACTTTGTGCACTGACCTGTTTTCTACTTGTTTTACAAAGGTACTGTACCTGTGGGTCAGTGCGACTCCATAAACGGCTCCAGTGGCATTACATTGTAGGCAACGATTCCGTCACAACACCGCTTAACATCACATTGCAGCGTTTGTGCCTCTAGGCAATATTTTGTGGTTTTAAGTGCTAAAATCATTTTTAAATAGTGTTTTGTGGATTTATATCGTCTTTGGTCTTGTTTATTTAGATAAAATATTTACTGTTTTCCTAAACCTGTGTTGTGTCCTTTTGCAGTGGTTCACTGTATTACTGTGTGTGTTGATACAAATACTTAACACATTGTCTCTGAGTTAAGCCTGCATGTTCATGCCAACCTACCAAGGGGTTGAGCGGGGGTTAACTGAGTGTGATTCTCCTTTACTCTGACTAGAGTGAGGGTCCTTGCATTGACAGGGGGCAACCTGACTGCCAACCAAAGACCCAATTTCTAACAATCATCTAAGCTCAAAAAACAATTGTTCTTTCTCACCATCTGCAACCATTGGCAGAAATAAAGCGCAGAATAGAGTGCAATATCTTATCCTGAGATAATCTTAGGGCCAGATTTACTTGAAACCGGTGCATCAGCACTGATGATCCAGTTTGCTTCTGTCATCCCTGCCCCACCTAGTGACACCATGTGTGCACTGTATTTATAATACAGAGCACCGTGGTGGTCGCTAGGCCAATAGCGTCAGAATTTTTTATGCTATTGAGGGACTTTGTTCCACTAACGTCAAAAAGTTTGAGGTTAGTGAGCAAAGTGCAAAGAGGTCCATAGGTTAATATGCGTGTGTCATTTTAACACCTGCTCTTAGCAGGCATTAACAATGATGCCAAAAATGGTGCAGTGAAATCTTGTGAAGCCTCCTAACGCCGGAATGCCCCTACTTGCATACATTATGCCTGGTGCAGTTATAATGTGGCACAAAGGGTGCAAAGGGGCGCAATGCATGCATTGTTCCGCTTTGTGAATATGGGGGAGTCAAAATTGCCTCCTTCAGCCACATTGATGCTAGTATGGCTCAAGGAGGCACTAGGGTATTGTAAATCTGGCCCTTAGTCTGTGAGGTAGTTTTAGATGTCCGAAAACAAGTTGGGTGTCTTTTTTTTACAACTGTCTATGTATTTCACTCCAGAATCCCTCTGCGTCTTGCTCCACTGAGATGAAAAAAAACATAAAGCCTCTGTTAGAGAAGCAGTTTCTTGCTGAGTGATGTTCTCAGTGAACCAGTGAGGGTAGCACCCCCGCCACCCCGCTGGTGCAAATTCCTCTACATACTTCTTATAGAAGCAACTTTCAAAACTAGGGACCAAATCGAATCATTACAGTATTACCCAGCACTCCCCTGTCCTTTCAGTCACAGGATGCAGCGTGAGGTGCAGCACAAGGCCAAGGATGAGAAGCTCTAAAAGAGTAACCTCCCACTTTCATCACTCGTCTGAATGTTCATGAACTATTGTCATCAAAAGAAGAGCTCCAACTAAGCATATTTGTGCTGGGATCAGAGAGCTCCCTTCCAACTTCTAGTAATGTCGAAGTAATGTACCAGGTCTACTGAATATCAATGATGTGAGATGTCCACATTCCCTGGCCATGAATTTGGGTCTTCTAACTACCCTATAACCTATGTCAGACTGATAAAATCCTAAACCGGGAAGTAAAATACAAAACAGTCAATCCTGGGGCTCAACCTGGTGTGCTGTGCCACACTCTATCAGCTAGTGGAAAAATGGAGCTTCATAGAAGCCTTAAGGCCTCTCCTGTATGGTTCCTGCTGTGGGGGCAGTGCTAAATAACTGGGTTGGTCTGCTTAGCTCCCAATAGTTGCCCCCAAGTGAATACGTGGGAGGCAGTCTATCTCTCTGGCCAGCACAGTGACTGGACTGGCTCCTAAACAGAAATAGGACAGCCCCCCCTCTCTCAAGCCCTCACAGGACCAAGAGTGTTAACACTTCAAACTCTACAGCTTATCTCAAGGGTCAACGGATATCCTAGCCCCGCCTCAACCCACTCTTTGAGGCATGTTTGAACTACTGTTAACCAAGATAGGGCCTCATAGGTAGTTGTAAACCTTTTCACCAAATGTGAGCTGGATCCCCTCATCAAATTGGGAGTGTGTGTTGTTAACATCGGGGATGCCAGGATTCCCACAGCCTCTGCTCCCTTAATGGGGAGATAACAGACCAGGGATGTGGTGCCCTGGCATCCTGTTCACCCATTGTTCAGTGAAGAGTCCAGCCTGCCAAACTTAAAGTGGAGCTCAGAAGGGCGTCAGAGGATAGGGCAGAAATCATCAAATCTAGTACTAGGTGAATGTAAATAAGAAAGGAGATATATTTAGGGGTGTGCGACATGTGTATAATTTGCTTTGTGTAATTATGTTAAATGTCAGTAAAATTATATAAAATTGCACATCATTATGCATTATGCAAAAATGTCTGTTTGCGCTCAATTGGAATGCATGTTCATGTTCACTTTGGAAGCAAGAACGTATTACATGCTAACAAAATAGTGCAAAAAAACACTGTGTTCTCATTGTTCCTGTTCTTTGGCTGCAACTTTGTTTCATGAATTGAGCATTTGCAGTACATTTTTACAGTGAACCGCACTTAATTACACGATGTGGCAATAATTGAGCAATTTATAAAACTAGCTAAACAAAAGTAACGTAAAATTACAGATATTATGCTACTTACACGGGCATAATACAAATTTCTCCCGGACTTCGATATATAATGGATGTTGGGATCAGCGGAAGCTACCCTCTTTGATGTCACTAAAATGCAAGCTGTATTGAGAATGATGCAATGTGCACCATGCCTCCATTAAAACTCCCTTCCTCAATACTTGACAGTCTGAGCCCCTTTACTGGCATTTGCAAATCATTCTTAGCTATCCGAGCTAGCGGTATGGTCCCATTTTCTTTTCCTCCTTTATATAGCGCAACATTATCACATACACTACATCGACCTAACCACTACATGGCAAGGTAACTATAGGTAAGTACATATGGAGAAAATAATAATATACTAGAAAGACTATGGCGGTCATTACAACCATGGCGGTCGGTGTTAAAGCGCGGTAAGACCGCCAACAGTCCTGCGGTAAAAAAAATGGAATTACGACCGTGGCGGAAACCGCCAACATAGACAGCCACTTTAACACTCCGACCGTCACGGCGGTACAAACAAACACCGCAGCGGTAACCACCAACAGACAGGGGGGAGACAATGTACCGCCCACAGTATTACAACCCACCAATCCGCCACCTTTTCCGGGACGGATTCACTGCGAACAAAAACACGGCGGAAACAGGACTTCGAAGGGAAAACGCTCACCTCTACACACCCCACGAAGAACCAGGATGCCATGGAACTGGAACTCCAGATTCTGCCTGCCTTTATCTTCCTGCTCCTATACCAGGCGCACGAACGCCGGCGGCGAAGACAACAGTGAGTACTGCACCAACGACACAGGGGAGGGGGAGGGAGAAAACAGGTACACACACACGCAACACCCCCACCCCCACCATCACCCACTACAACACACATGCTAATACATATTGATACATCGCAGTTACACCCCCCCAACCCCTCCGGAAGAATGCAAGGACAAAAGGAAATGAGTCGGAAAAATTATGATATATTCAATTACATACATCAAAAATATTTACAAATATATACATTTGTACTATATACAATTAAATACACCAAGAACACAAGTCCAAGGGAGTCCACCATCATAGTCCGTGGATCACTGGAACCAAAAGGCATGGGCGTGGCCCACACAAGATACCCGAACAAGATGGAGAGAACACTGCAGGGACATCAGATAGAAGTAAAACAGGCACCTCAGGGGGAAGGGAAGGGGGGGCACCTCAGCCGGTTGAGTGCACAACGCCAAATCCACGAAGGGGCCCCATGCCCACTGTGCAATCCTGGGGAGTGCAAAGCCACAGTCTCTCAAGTCTCTACAGTGGGTGGTTTGCCCACTGTTCAATCCTGGGGAGTGAAAAGCCACAGTCTCTCAAGTGGATGTCAATCTCCACTGGTTCAGGAGGGGGCCTTGTGCCCAGAGTGCTTCATCCTGTCAAGGAACGAGGTAGTGGATGTCAATCTCCACTGGTTCTGGAGGGGGCCTTGTGCCCAGAGTGCTTCATCCTGCTAAGGACAGAGGTAGTGGATGTCAATCTCCACTGGTTCTGGAGGGGGCCTTGTGCTCAGAGTGCTTCATCCTGCCAAGGACTGAGGTAGTGGATGCCTTTCTCCACTGGTTCTGGAGGGGGGCCTTGTGCCCAGAGTGCTTCATCCTGCCAAGGACTGAGGTAGTGAATGCCTTTCTCCACTGGTGCTGGAGGGGGCCTGGTGCCCAGAGTGCTTCATCCTGCCAAGGACAGAGGTAGTGGATGTCAATCTCCACTGGTTCTGGAGAGGGCCTTGTGCCCAGAGTGCTTCATCCTGCCAAGGACTGAGGTAGTGGATGCCTTTCTCCACTGGTTCTGGAGGGGGCCTTGTGCCCAGAGTGCTTCATCCTGCCAAGGACTATGGTAGTGGATGCCTTTCTCCACTGGTTCTGGAGGGGGCCTTGTGCCCAGAGTGCTTCATCCTGCCAAGGACTGAGCTAGTGGATGTCAATCTCCACTGGGCCTTGTGCCCAGAGCACTTCATCCTGGCAAGGACTGAGGTAGTGGATGTCAATCTCCACTGGTTCTGGAGGGGCCTTGTGCCCAGAGTGCTTCATCCAGCTCGTGGCGGCCTCAGTAGCGTCAGAGCTTTTGGCGCTCATGGGCCTGTGGTGCTTGTGGCGGCGGTGTCCTTGGCAGCGGTGCTTCTGGCGGTCTTGTCCTGTTCAGCGGTGCTTGTGGCGGCGGTGTCCTTGGCAGCGGCGCTTGTGACGGCGGTGTCCTTGTTAGCCCTTCAGCTGCTGGCAGTCCTGTCTGTGGCAGTGGGGCTGCTGGCGGTCGCCTCCTGGGCAGCGGGGCTGCTGCTGGCGGTCCTGTCTGGGGCAGTGTGGCAGCTGGCAGTCGCCTCCTGGGCAGCGGGGCTGCTGCTGGCGGTCCTGTCTGGGGCAGTGTGGCTGCTGGCGGTCGCCTCCTGGGCAGCGGGGCTGCTGCTGGCGGTCCTGTCTGGGGCAGTGGGGCTGCTGGCGGTCGCCTCCTGGGCAGCGGGGCTGATGGCGGTCTTCTCCGCCGTGCTGATCTCATAGACTTGCCGGTTTTCTTGTGCCCCTTCCCCACCTTGGAAGGTGTTGCAGCTGACTCCACAATCCCAACTGTACCCCTGGTAGCGGCTTTGGTGGCTGGTGTCTTTCCCCTCTCCCGCCAGGCACTGGCCAACTTTTGATGCTTGACAGGTGGGGGACTGTCTGTGCTGTGGCTCCTAGCCACACTGCCTGCCCTGCTGCATGGTGCACTCCATAATCCGGTGACTACTGGCACCACTGGTCCCGCCGATGTTGTGGCTGAGGTGCTAGGTTGGGACCTGGAGAGTCGGGCCCTAGGAGACTGACAGGGTTGGGGAGCTGAGGGAAAGAGGTCAAGGTTGGACAGGAAAAGTTTCTTAGGAACACTGGGACGGGTAGTTGGAGGGGGTTTTGGAGTGGAGGAAGAGGTTGTGGTCGTAGGAGGTGTACGTTAGCTGACTTTGGGTAAAGGTGCATGGGCTGGAGGCTGTCGTGAGGTGGATGGCTGTTGGGTGGGTGTGTGGCTGCGTTTGTGTACCTTGGGAGGTGGCCTCACAGGCATACTGGGAGAGGACACAGGGGATGTGTGAATGGTAGTGGGGGTGGTGACTGCACGTGAGTGGGGTGTGGTGGTGGGTGTGCTGGTGATGGACGTAGTGGCTGAAGATGTAGTGCAGGCAGGTGTGAGTGGAGACGAGACAGGGAGGGAGGAAGGAGATGAGGAGGAGGGGGACACAGTGGAGGCAGTGGATGTTGTTGTGTCTGCATGTGTCTGATGCTTGCGTGAGTGCCTGTGGGATGTGTGGTGCTTATGTTTGCCTGAGCTTCCTTTGTGTGTTGAGGTGTGTGCATTCTGGTCTGATGGTGTGCTTGGGATAGGCTGAGGTACAGGGGTGTGGGTCTGGGTGGAGGAAGCTGGAGGGGGGAGGCTAGAGACAGGGACAATGGCTGCCAATCAGTGCTGAGGCCAGAGTCTGAAAAGCTCGCTGAAGGGCTGCCTGACAAGAATGAATGCCCTCCAGGAATGCATTGGTTTGTTGCAACTGCCTCTCTACACCCTGGATGGCATTCAAAATGGTAGACTGCCCAACAGTGAGGGACCTGAGGAGGTCAATTGCCTCCTCACTGAGGGCAGCAGGGGTGACAGGGGCAGGGGCTGAGGTGTCTGGGGCAAAGGTGATGCCCACCCTCCTGGGTGAGCGGGCACGGGGCAAAGGCTAAGGGGCTGCTGGTGGGGGGGTGGCGGCTGTACCTGTAGATGCGGGGGTCACAGATGGGGCCGCCACCGGAAGGGACCTCACACCAGAGGAGGAGTCCGTATCGCTGGTGTCAGCTGCTGTCCCCGCCGTGGAGCTCCCCTCGACCTCTGTCCCACTGGTGAATTCGGAGTCTATAGTCTCGACCTCCAGGGCCATGTGGGTGCAGCTCCCTCCTGCTCCGGTGCCACTGCTCCTCCGCCTGATGAAGCTAATGCACACAAGCACAGGGAGACCACAAAAGGGGGGGTGGGGAAGACAGAAGAAATACATGTTGAGTGCATGCAATACCGCTACCGTAGGCGGACACGACAGACACAGAAGCCCCTGCACTACGCCGCGCACTTGGGGTCCACTATTCAATCCCTGGGGCATGGCTTATAAGGCTATGGCCGATTTCTGCACACATGGATGTCACAGGAGCCTGACTAGGTGTAGTTGGCACTGTACCCAGGTGGGGTGGGGTGCCACAGGGACTGCCTGAAAAAGGGGACTTAACTAGCATACTCACCCTGGCCTAGGGGAACCCACAGCCCTCCTCCCACACCCAGACACCTACAATGCACGCTGAATCAGCTGAGTGAGAGTGTACTCACCCCCTTGTTGCTGCTGTGATGCCCTCAAGCGCCCATCCAACTCTGGGTACGCCACCGCCAGGATCCTAAACATCAGGAGGGTCATGATGCGACGGGCACCCCTCCCAGGTTGGGAGGCCATCCCCAGCTGGGCCTCCGCCGTCTTCTCGCTCCACCGGCGAATGTCCTCCCATCTTTTCTGGCAGTGGGTGCTCCGTCTGTAGTAGGCCCCCAGGGTCCAGACTTCCTTGGCGATGGCACGCCAAATATCCTTCTTCTGGTGGGCGCTGACCTACAGGAATTGTACAGGGGAAAAAGAGAAGTAATTACCAACTGCACCGTCACAGTCATTGGCCCGCATCCCTACCCTTGCCATGTGGCACATGCACTCACTCACTGTCGTTTCATGCATGCCTCATTCTCCCCCCCCCCTATCTTTCATCCACCCCACTCCACACAGGCATTGCCCATACAGCATGGTAACGGTGTACTTACCTGTTTGTCTGGAGGACCGTTGAGTAGCGTGTACTGGGGGAGGACCCCATCCACAAGTTTCTCCAACTCCTCCATGCTGAAGGCAGGGGCCCTTTCCCCAGATGCACGAGCCATTGTCTCTTCCAGACTGAGGTCACAGCAGCACTTGCAGTGTAGGTCCTCTCCTGTCGAAGATCAGGTATCGAGTGATTGAACAGTGAGAAAATGGCGGTCACGTCCGTGGCGGTGTGTACCGTCACCACCGGCGTACATCGTCATTGGCTCCTGGGACCCATAGGGTCCAATGTTAAGCAATGCAGAATTGCGCAGCGGTCTTCGACCGCCTACCATGAAGGCGTACAACGCCAGCGCAGTTACCTCATATCCCATTGACCCACTTTACAGGTCAGGCAGCTGCCATTTCAGGGGCCCACATGGCTTTATTTTTTACTGCGTCACACATACCTAGGCCTTGGCTCAACACTCATACAGGCAAATTTCGGTTTATGAATAGTTTTCTGAGTAAGCTGTGTTTACGCCCCTCAGAGTTGGTTGACTCTGTGCTCGCTGTTCTCCTCCATAGGCACCGCCCGCTGGGGCATGTGAGGAGATGGCGGCATCCTCCGTTGTACCGACCGCCGGTGGACCTGTCGACAATGGAGGAAAGACATATGATCATCACCTACAGGCTTGATCGTGCCACAATCCAGGAACTGTGTGCCCAGTTGGACCCAGACCTGATGTCAGCTATCCGCCATCCCACAGGAATACCCCCTCAAGTGCAGGTGCTGTCAGTTCTCCATTTCCTTGCAAGTGGGTCTTTTCAAACAACAGTGGCCATAGCATCAGGGATGTCCCAGCCTATGTTTTCCAACGTGTTGTCCAGAGTGTTGTCTGCCCTGCTGAAACACATGCAGAGCTACATCGTTTTCCCTCAGGTGGAGGATTTGCCTTCAGTGAAAGGTGACTTCTGTGCCCTGGGACATATCCCCAACATCATAGGTGCCATTGATGGGACACATGTGGCCTTGGCCCCCCCGCAGGAGTGAACAGGTGTACAGAAACCGGAAGAGTTACCATTCGATGAATGTGCAGATGGTGTGTTTGGCAGACCAGTACATCTCCCATGTTAATGCAAAATTCCCTGGCTCAGTGCATGATGCTTACATCCTGCGGAATAGCAGCATCCCTTATGTGATGGGGCAACTGCAGAGGCACCGGGTGTGGCTATTAGGTGAGCACTTGTAACCAAATCAGTGGGAATAGTTGTCTGGGGATATCCCTAAGAGTTAGTGTGTGTCTAACAGTTGTCCCTCGCCATTTAGAGGGGCCTCTGGTTACCCCAACCTGTCATGACTACTGACCCCAGTGAGGAATCCCAGGACAAGGGCAGAGGAATGCTACAATTAGGCCCATGGGCAAACTAGGAGGATCATAGAGTGGACCTTCCGCCTCCTGAAGGCAAGGTTCCGGTGCCTCCGTATGCCTGGTGGTTCCCTGTTCCACTCACCAAAGAAGGTGTGCCAGATCATCGTGGCCTGCTGTATGCTTCAAGACTTGGCTTTGCAACGTCAGGTGCCTTTTCTGCAGGAGGATGGTCCAGATGGAGGTGTTGTGGCAGCTGTGGAGCCTGTGGACAGTGAAGACGAGGAAGCAGAAGAAGAGGACATCGACAACAGTAACTTGGTGATCCTGCAATACTTCCAGTGAGACACAGGTAAGAAGACAAACCTGCCTGCTACATGTACTTTAACACTACTACCTCTCTACTGTCTGTCCTTTTCACCCAGTGTATAGTCACTGAGTTGTCACTTTCCCTGACGATTTTACAGATGTGGGTCCCACTGTGTGGCATCTGCTTTGTTTCCTCATGGACTAGAGCTGTGTGACATAGGTATGTTGACATTACATTTGAAAGAGCATTTTGTCACTGTAATTGCTAATACACTAATTCGAAATCACAGACAGACTCCAGATTGTTTTGTGCTTTAAGGGTGTTTATTTAAGTGCTCAATATTGGAGGGGGTTGTAAAATGGTGAGGGGTGATGGTGGAGAAATCTCCATGGCAGAGTCCCAGCTATTCGTCTCACAGGTGCATTGTCCAAAGGGGCATGGGAAGTGGAGCTGGGGCAGTTTGAAGATGGACAGGGTGACAAGGTGGGACAAAAGGATGACAATCAGGGTGGTCTCATTTCTTGGCGGGGGTCTTGGCATCATTCTCTGTCTTTTTCCTGGATCTTTGGGACCTTTTGCTGGGTGGTTCTCCCTCTGCAGGGGGTGGGGTGCTGGTGTGGTGGTCCTGTGATGGTGCCTCCTGTCCACTAGCGCCGGCGGAGGTGGTGGGCAGTTCATCATCCAGGCTAGTGTCAGGGGCCCCTTGTTGTGCCACAGTGTCCCTCCTGGTGTTGAGGAGTTCCTTCAGTACCAATACGATGGTGCCCAGGGTGTAATTGATGGATTTGAGTTCCTCCATGAAGCCCAAATACTGTTCCTCCTACAGCCGCTGGGTCTCCTGAAACTTGGCCAGTACCGTTGCCATCGTCTCCTGGGAATGGTGGTAGGCTCCCATGATGTTGGAGAGGGCCTCGTGGAGAGTGGGTTCCCTGGGCCTGTCCTCCTCCTGTCGCACAGCAGCCCTCCCAGTTCCCCTGTGTTCCTGGGCCTCTGTCCCCTGAACAGTGTGCCCACTGCCACTGCCCCAAGGTCCCTGTTGTTGTTGGGGTGGTGGGTTAGCCTGGGTTCCCTGTAGTGGTGGACACACTGCTGATTGACGTGTCCTGGGGACAGAGGTATGGGCCCGCTGGGTGGGTGCTGTGCTGGTGTTTCCAGAGGGGGGAAACTCTATGTTGGCCTGTGACTATGTCAGGGGAACCGACTGTCCAGAGGTCCCAGATTCGGCCGGGCTGGTCATCTACATCCAATTGGACAGAGCTGCTGTCATCACTATGGGCCTCTTCTGTGGGTGGTGTGGACATGTCTGGACCCTCCTGTCCGGAACGTTGGGCAGGGGTCCTGCAGGGGTGTAAAAGCATGATTATTGCATCTGTGTGTGCCATGGTGTGCAATGGGTGGGTGACCGTGTACCCCAGTGCTTGCATTCCTGTGTGGGACCTTGTGTGATGATGGTTTAGGGGGGCGTATGGGTATGTGCAGTGGCCATGCTTGGTGATGGGTGTCCATGCTTTGTTGTTGCATGCAGGGCTTGGTGTTGGGATTGGTGGTTTGTGATATTGGGACATTTGTGAAGAGTAGGAGTGATGGGGGTGAGGAAGAGGGTGGGGGTATGTGATGGCATGCAGGTAGGGTGGGGGATATAGTAGTAAAGATTTGCCTTACCAGAGTCCATTCCTCCAGCTACTCCTGCGAGGCCCTCAGGATGCAGAATAGCCAAGACCTGCTCCTCCCATGTTGTTAGTTGTGGGGGAGGAGGTGGGGGTCCACCGCCAGTCCTCTGTACCGCAATGTGGTGTCTTGAAACCACGGAATGCACCTTCCCACGTAGGTCGTTCCACTTCTCCTGATGTCATCCCTATTTCTTGGGTGCTGTCCCACTGCGTTGACCCTGTCCACGATTCTTCGCCATAGCTCCATCTTAATAGCTATGGAGGTGTGCTGCACCTGTGTCCAAAATAGCTGTGGCTCTACCCGAATGATTTCCTCCACCATGACCCTGAGCTCCTCCTCAGAAAACCTGGGGTGTCTTTGCCGCGCCATGGGGTGGTGTGGGTGATGTGGGGGTTGGTGTGTGTTGAGATGTGTGGGGTGATATTTAGAGGTGTGTTGTGTGAGGTGTGTGGATGTTATGTGGGTGATGGTGTTGAGTGCCTGTGGATGCTCATTTGTAGATGGGGGTGTCTCTCTGTGGCCTTCAGTCGCAGTTGTTGTTGTAGGGGTTTGTGGGTGATGTGGGTGTGTGTTTTATATTGTATTGGGTATGTGGGAGTGGTGTGTGTATGTGTATCAGGTGTGTGTATTTCGAATTCTCCAATGTGGATGTGTTTTGAAAGTGTGTGTGTATTTTGAGCGCTGCGGTGTGTACCGCCAATGGAATACCGCGGTTAAAAGACCGCCGCGTGGATTCGTGGGTCGTGATAGTGTGGGCGTATTTCTGTTGGCGTGACGGTGGAGGTTTTGTTTTCGCCAGTTTATCACTGACCTTTGGTGTGGCGGACTTGTGTGGGTGTCTAAATTTTGGCGGATTCCGACCTGTGAGTCATAATGACCGTGGCGGATTTCCGCGGCGGTGTGTTGGCAGTCTTCTGCACGGCGGTAAGCGGCTTTTACCGCCAATGTTGTTATGACCCCCTATGTAGTAATAGGCGATGTATAGAATGCAATATAATGTAGGTTAATCTTATTGACTTTGATAAAGTGTCACACAATCAATCCATCATACTGTATGATATTTTGCATTTTTCCTGATGTCATGAGTTCTAATGTTTGCTTAAGAACCCCTTGCACCACCAGGCCATTGGCTGGCGAAAGAGTGGCGGTGGCGGTGGTCCGACCATGACGCTTTCACTACAATCATAATGTGGAGGTCGGACTACTGCATTGGCAGTGGCCCGATCGTCACCGCAAGTCTGGTGGTCCTAGAACCGCCAGACTCATAATGAGGGCCTTTGTGTTTAGTTGTGGTCCTGAGCTGGCATGATTGGATGGAGAGGAAGGTAGAGAGGTCCGGAGGGTCGGGCATTTTATTATCATTCCATATCTGAGTGTCTATGTGAGCTGTAAAGAAGCAGTCAGGTTATACAACTATTTGGGATTTGCAGTGAATGGACTATATTCAACTCCTCCAAAACTGTCCAGTAATGTGTGACATATCTATTCACTTATTAAATGCTAGTTCATTTAGTGATATTTGGGTTTTCTGGCTGTATAGTGCTGGTGATGGACATAACTCAGTACAGATACCCATCATGTTTAAGACGTATAGATTACAATGCGCTGCTGACTGCTGTGTTTATGGTTTTAGTATTATTATGGACCATGACTGTTATATATAGAAGTATATAACTATATAATTTTTACATGGAGCCATAGGTCAGCCCTTACTTGCTTACCTGCATTATCAAAGAAATTTGAAAACTGAGTTAGTTGCAATTCTCAGGTTGTAAGCTGAGGATTGTGCTTGATGGTGTGAATGTTTTCTGAGCTTGGTTGCCTGAATGCAGATGATGCAGTTATCTAGGAAATAGCCATGTTTTCAACTGTTTTCTGAAGTGTACATGACCCTGCATGCTTAATATAATTTGTAGGTGTAGTGGCCCTTTTCCTTGGGAGGCTTTGTGAACAATGCAGAGTTCCTTGAACATTACACTTCTAGCTATAGATAGTCAGTGGAGTGGAGTGATTTTAGTACTGTGGTAATACATTCTCTTGGATAAGGGTAGAGAACACGCTTTTCGTTGGCATTTTGGATGAGTTGTATTTTGTGTCTAATGAATTCAGCTCTTGAAAGGTATAGATTGTTGGTATAGTCAAACCTAGAGATTACGAGCAAAAGAATTGCTTACAGTTTATGTTGGTATGTAAATTGTGGGGAGATGTGACACACTGTTTTCATTGCATTGAAGCCCCCCTTTGTGACGTTGTTAGCATGAGGTATGAAGAAAAGGACTGAGGGGGTGATTCTAATCCTGGCGGGCGGCGGAGGCCGCCCGCCAGAATTCCGCCCCCATAATACCGCTCCGCTGTCAGAAGACCGCGGAGGGTATTATGAGTTTTTCCCTGGGCTGGCGGGCGGTCTCCAAAAGACCGCCCGCCAGCCCAGGGAAAAACTCCCTTCCCACAAGGATGCCGGCTCGTAATCGAGCCGGCGGAGTGGGAAGGTGCGACGGGTGCAGTAGCACCCGTCGCGTATTTCAGTGTCTGCAAGGCAGACACTGAAATACCTTGCGGGGCCCTCTTACGGGGGCCCCTGCCGTGCCCATGCCATTGGCATGGGCACGGCAGGGGCCCCCAGGGGCCCCGCGACCCCCCCTACCGCCATCCTGTTCATGGCGGCTTTCCCGCCATGAACAGGATGGCGGTAGGGGGGGTCAGAATCCCCCATGGCGGCGCAGCAAGCTGCGCCGCCATGGGGGATTCTGAGGGCAGCGGTAAACCCGCGGGAGACCGCCGGTTTACCCTTTCTGACCGCGGCCAAAGCGCCGCGGTCAGAATGCCCTGCGGGGCACCGCCGGCCTGTCGGCGGTGCTCCCGCCGACCCTCGCCCCGGCGGTCAAAGACCGCCGGGGTTAGAATCAGGGCCTGAATCTATAGTAACTCCTAGGTTTCTAACTACTCTTGTTTTTCTCGGAGGGGCTTTCAGTTCCTTGAGCCATATGGTGGTTAGCTGATAGTTTTGTCATTGTTTGCATGTTGAGCTTTAGGTGGGTATCCATGATCCATATATTTATGGCACAAAGGCACTTATTGAGCTTTGAATTGCCAAGGACTTCTGGTAGTCATTTTAAAAATGGTTTGTGCTATTTGCATAGTTGTAACAGCAGAGGTTGTAAGATTTAAATACATTTCATAAAGGGGTTAGGTAGATGTTGAATAATAGAGATATGATGGACCTCTGAGGAATGTCGCAGTGTTGTGTGTGATAAGGTGATATGAAAGGGGGTAGGTAAACTACAATATGTCTGTCTGTGATATAAGAAGCAATCCATTGTAAAGTTTTTTCAAAGATTCAAATATTGTGAAGTCTTTTCAGTAGTGTGTGGTGGTGGACAGTGTCAAATGAACCCAATAAATCTAAAAGTAATAAGGTAGCTACTATGTTTTTGTCCTCTGTGAGTATTAGATTATCTAAAATGGATATGATGGCTGTCTCTGTGCCTCTCCCAAGTCTGAATACAGGACTGTGGCTTGACAGTAAGCATAATGTGTCGTAGAATTACAGAGTTGAGTAAACACTGCTCTCTCAACATATATTTCCCAAGAATGGTCCATTTGATATGGGCCTGAAGTTTGCTGGTTCAGGTGGGTCAACGTTTTTCTTTTAGAGGAAAGGTCTGATGTAGGAGTTTTTGAGCACAGCTGGGAATGAACCTTTTTCCATGCACTTGTTGAGTAGACATCTGGCTACCTCTTCTGCACAAGCTGAGCGAAGGATTCCTTTAAAGAGTCTTGGCAGTGCTGAATCTGATGGGGATGATTGAGTCTGGCTGAAATGATAATATCAGGGAAATCTACCTAGAAACCTTCAGGCCTGCTAAGAGGAGGGAAGGGAAAATAAAAAATAAAGAGCATCTGATATTCCTTGGAACTTGGGTAATATTGTAATAAACTATAACAACTGCTCATTTGGATTCTCTCAAAAGCAGAATTCAGCCGCTTAAAATGGGAGGGCAAAGTGTGCTATACCCCAAAGTAACATGAAAAAGAACAAAGCTCTTCAACAAAAAAGATTTGAATTGATTTCCTGTTCAAATGGCTACACAAAATTAGTAGTAGGTTTATATAGCAGTTGCTCTATGTGATGACGCAGTGCAAGTGACGAGTAAGAAAATGTGAGTGTGCACAGAAGAACAGTCAAGGAAAAGAACAGTTTTAGCACCATAACGTATTTAACATGGGAACGCACACGGCTATTCAAGTTCAAGCTCCATAATTATATACAAAACCTATTCAGCCAATAAAGTATACACATTGATATTTGGAGAGCAGGAAATAATTATTTAAATTCGTCAGTATAACGAAATGACGGTAGCACCCTACATGCACTAAAAATTACATCATTACCCTTATGCATCTATTATATTCATTGTGAGGAACACGGGTTGAAATATTTCCAGATTTATCCCCACGCATGATAGCTAATCATTTTTTTATCACTCAGAACAAACTCCAGATAAAACCGTTAGTCAAAATAACAAATTATCAGCTACTTTGGAAAAAAAAACATATTGGTGTAGTATCTCTATAGCACGATAATCAGTACAATAAATTTATCGTAAATTTCCACATAAAAATATATTTAATCATAGTGTAAATTAAACACATTACTGAGCATACAATAAATTTGATTGGAATTTTATTCCATCATATTTCAAGGTATTTTGTACTACAAATTAATTAAATGGAAATCAGATTTAAAAGAACAGATTAAAAAAAATAGGCCTATCCTTTGGCTAATTGTGTCGTTGTTGAATGCTGTGTGTATGTATGTATGAAGGATAAATCAAACAGGGATTTGCATTCACCCATGGTCAGAGAAGGTTGTTCATTCATTATAGCATCCAGTGCCAAACTCTATGAAAATGAAGGGGTTGTAAAATTATTTAACCCCTTCCCCGCCAGGGACGTAATGGTTACGTCCATGGCAGCGCCCATGTGGCGCCATGGACGTAACCATTACGTCCTGGGACTGGCAGTCGGGGGAAGCACTAGCGCTTCCCCCGAGGGCCGCCCCCCCAACACCCCCAGGCCAGGGCTGAAAGGGGAATCCCTTCCCTTTCACGCCCACTCACCCCCCCACCCCCCCCCCATGACGTCAGCGCGCGATCGCGCGCTGATTTTATGGAAAGGGGGAAAGACGCGCTGGAAGCCATTTGCTTCCAGCGCGTCAAGGGAGAAGGTGAGTATTTCACCTTCGTGCGGGGTGGGGGTGCTCTGAGAGAGGCATCGAGGGAAAGGAAAGGGTTTTCCTTTCCCTCGATGTCTCTTTGAGCATTCCTGCTGCCCGATCGCGATGCGATCGGGCAGCAGGAATGCCCACTAGACACCAGGGATTTCTCTGTTGAGTGCTTATTAGTGTAGGGGAGCGACCCCTTGGGCAAGGATCGCTCCCCTTTGGGGGCAAATGTATTTTACGTTGTTTCCAGATTGGCCCTATTTTTAGGCCGATCTGCCCCCAAGGGGGGCAGAAAGCCACTAGACACCAGGGATTTTATTGTTGATTTTTATTTTTTGTGTTGGGGGGCGGCCCCTTGGGCAAGGGTCGCCCCCAGGGGCCCTCATGTATTTTTGGGCAGTTCTGCCCCCCTTGGGGGCAGAGAGGCCTATTTTTTTTAGGCCTTTCTGCCCCCAAGGGGGGCAGAATCCCAATAGCGCCAGAAATAGTATGTATGTATGTGTGCTTTGTGTTGGGGGGTGGCCCCTTGGGCAAGGGTCGCTCCCCCCGGGGGCGCAATGTATTTATTGTCGTTTCTGCCCCCCTTGGGGGCAGATTGGCCCTATTTTTAGGCCGATCTGCCCCCAAGGGGGGCAGAAAGCCACTAGACACCAGGGATTTTATTGTTGATTTTTATTTTTTGTGTTGGGGGGCGGCCCCTTGGGCAAGGGTCGCCCCCAGGGGCCCTCATGTATTTTTGGGCAGTTCTGCTCCCCTTGGGGGCAGAGAGGCCTATTTTTTTTAGGCCTTTCTGCCCCCAAGGGGGGCAGAATCCCAATAGCGCCAGAAATAGTATGTATGTATGTGTGCTTTGTGTTGGGGGGTGGCCCCTTGGGCAAGGGTCGTTCCCCCCAGGGGCGCAATGTATTTATTGTCGTTTCTGCCCCCCTTGGGGGCAGATTGGCCCTATTTTTAGGCCGATCTGCCCCCAAGGGGGGCAGAAAGCCACTAGACACCAGGGATTTTATTGTTGGTTTTTATTTTTTGTGTTGGGGGGCGGCCCCTTGGGCAAGGGTCGCCCCCAGGGGCCCACATGTATTTTTAGGCAGTTCTGCCCCCCTTGGGGGCAGAGAGGCCTATTTTTTTAGGCCTTTCTGCCGGGGCAGAATCCCAATAGCGCCAGAAAGATATGTTTGTATGTGTGCTTTGTGTTGGGGGGTGGCCCCTTGGGCAAGGGTCGCTCCCCCCGGGGGCGCAATGTATTTATCGTCGTTTCTGCCCCCCCTTGGGGGCAGATAGGCCCTATTTTTACGCCGATCTGCCCCCAAGGGGGGCAGAAAGCCACTAGACACCAGGGATTTTATTGTTGGTTTTTATTTTTTTGTTGGTTTTTATTTTTTGTGTTGGGGGGCGGCCCCTTGGGCAAGGGTCACCCCCAGGGGCCCACATGTATTTTTGGGCAGTTCTGCCCCCCTTGGGGGCAGATATGCTTATTTTTTAGGCCTTTCTGTCCCCAAGGGGGGCAGAATCCCCATAGCGCCAGGGATACTATATGTGTGTGTGTGTGTGCTTTGTGTGGGGGTGTGGCCCCTTGGGCAAGGGTCGCCCCCCCCAAAGGGTGCTATGTAATCTGGGCGATTTCTGCCCCCTCCCCTTGGGGGTAGATTGGCCATTTTTTTTTTAGGCCCATCTTCCCCCAAGCAGAGAAGACTAGACACAAGGGAAAATGAAAAAATGGTTAGTGGCGGAGTGTTTGTCAACTGGCGAAGTATTTGCTTTTATGATAATAACAGTTTTTCTCCTTTTTGTTCTAGTTCAAAGCTTTTGCTGACTTTGCTGTGGCTTGTTGCAGTTTTGGCAGTAGTTGTCCTGCGGTTTGCGTAGTTGCATGTTTTAGGTAAGTAAATTAATTTACTCCAAGTGAGTATTGTTGCAATGCATGAATGACATGTTTGTAGGTGGTGTACTGAATGCAGGATTGTGTGTGAAATTGTCCTTAGAGTTATGCACAATGATTATTGTGTTGTCTTATGTCTAATTTGCTTTTTTTTTTCTCTTTTTAGTGGGATATCGTTGGTGATTGCTGTGGCTGTGCAGAGTAGTTGCTGGTGAGTCAAGCTTTTTCAGGCAAGTGAGCAGTATAGTTTTTGAGTTTATAATTCTTAGTCATAAACCTATACTTTGTTACTTATCTTACACAGTGCTGGTTGTTGGTGGTGTATTTGTCCAGTTAATTTTTGTAGGAAGGATCATGGCCAGCCGTAGGATGACCGCTCAGCAGGTTGTTAGTGTGCTTTTTGAGTCATATTCTGACCATGAATATGAGACTGACTCTGCATCTGAGGCAGAGGAGGAAGTCCAGGATTCTGGAAGTGAATTTTCTGTCAGAGATGAATCATCTGATGATGAAGCCACTCTCAGTGCTGATGAAGGGCCTGTTTTAGAGGAGGACAGTGATGTGCCAATGGTGCAGGAGCCAGCGGCTGAAAGGCTTCCCATTGGAAGACCTGAAGCATGGGTTGCACCAAACATGGAGCAGCCACAGTTGCCTGCGTTTACTGGTTTTCCAGGGTGTCGAGTTAATACGGAAAACTTTTTGCCCGTCAACTTTTTTGAGTTGTTTATGGACGATATATTTTTGGAAGAGATTGTTGAGCAGACTAATTTGTATGCAGAGCAGATTTTGAGGGACAACGCTGCCAGACTTAGGCCACACTCTAGAGCTAGCCGGTGGATTCCCACAAATCTGGAAGAGTTGAAAAAGTTCTTGGGTTTAACTTTTTTGATGGGGCTGATAAGGAAGCCGTCGCTGTCTTCATATTGGTCTACTAGTCCCTTGATGGCAACTGCTATATTTCCTGCCATCATGAGTCGTAACCGGTATGAGCTTCTTCTTCGGATGTTGCATTTTGTAGATAATGCTTTAGCCTTGCCACGAGATCATCCTGATTCTGACCGTCTTTTTAAGATTAGACCTGTCCTTGATCATTTGGTAGATCGGTTTTCAGAGATCTATGTTCCAGGGAAAGAAATATCTGTAGATGAGTCTTTGGTCCTGTTCAAGGGTCGTTTGGTTTTTAGGCAGTACATTCCTAGCAAGAGGGCACGGTATGGAATTAAATTGTATATGCTGTCAGAAAGTAGTACAGGATATGTTTATAATTTCCGGGTCTACACTGGTAGGGATTCCAATATTGACCCCCCTGGTTGTCCTCCCACTTTTGGAGTTAGTGAGAAAATTGTGTGGGAACTTGGTAGACGACTGTTTAACAAAGGTCACCATTTATATGTAGATAACTTCTACACTGGAGTTCGGTTGTTCAAGGAGTTGTTCAGAGTGGACACTGTTGCTTGTGGCACAATCCGCTCTAATCGAAAAGGCTATCCAAAAGAGCTTGTCTGTAAAAAACTTGAGAAGGGACAGTGCAGTGCCTTGCGGAATGATGAGCTGCTAGCTATGAAATTTGTAGACAAGAGGGATGTATACATGCTAAGCACCATCCATGATGAGAGTACTTCACCTGTGGCTGTTTGGGGTCAGGTTGCCGAAGTGCGCAAACCTGTGTGCATCTTAGACTATAATAAGCACATGGGTGGTGTTGATAGAGTAGATCAGAGGTTAGAACCTTACACTGCTGCTCGTAAGTCTTATGTGTGGTATAAGAAATTAGCACTTCACTTGTTCCACTTGGCAACTTTTAATGCTTTTGTTGTGTTTAAGGATAGTTCTCCAGAGTCAAGGATGACATTTGTGAAATTTCAGGAGTCTATCATAGCTAGCCTTGTTGTGCTGGAACAGGCAAGAGTTCCTAGAGAAGCAGTGGTGGAGGATGTGGCTAGATTGAAAGATCGTCACTTTGCTGAGCACATTCCTCCCACGGCCAAAAAAAACTTTCCTGCTAAGAGATGTAGAGTCTGTGCTCGAAGAGGTATCAGGAAGGAGACTAGGATGTACTGCCCTGATTGTCCTTCAAAGCCTGGGCTGTGTGTGGGTGGCTGTTTCAGGAGCTACCACACACAGAAGAATTATTGGGAAATTCCGTGAGCGTAAACTGGTGTTATATATTTTTATATGTTCGGTTTCACGGTTGGCATTAGTCATGTATTCAGTTAGAGCTTTTGTGTTTGTAGTTTTGTACTAATTTATGATTAGTGGTTTCTTTGTTGTTTAAAAACAAAAAAAAGGGGATGGCATGTGTAGAGTGGCGCTTGGCTGGTGGCGTGGGTGGGGTGGCACTTGGCTGGCGGTGTGTGTGGGGTGGCGCTTGGCTGGCGGTGTGTGTGGGGTGGCGCTTGGCTGGCGGTGTGTGTGGGGTGGCGCTTGGCTGGCGGTGTGTGTGGGGTGGCGCTGGGCTGGCGGTGTGTGTGGGGTGGCGCTTGGCTGGTGGTGTGGGTGGGGTGGCGCTTGGCTGGCAGTGCCGGCCAAACGCCAGTCCACACACTCATCAGTTGGTGTGATTGCTGTATCAGGCATGTGGGCGTATGAAAGTGATGGGCCCTTGACTGGCGCTGTCTGTGGATGCGAGTCTTGTAATGTGCTGGGCCCGTGGCTGGCGGCGTGAATGGTCTAGTGCATGTCATGTATGAAAGGTGTGTGAATGGACTGTAAAGCGGTTGGTGCCTTGTCGTGGCTTTACAGCTCACGAGCTGTGAGTCATTGGTTCAGTTTTTTGGCCTTTCAGTTATTACCAGTGCATTTCACTTTTGTGAAATCTCTTGTTAATAAAATTTGATTTACTGAACCATCACTCACCCTCGTGCCAAATCCAACCAGTATGTGTGGTACAAATGACAAAACCTGCTCTGCTGTAATCAGGCGTCGCAGCACACTTGAGACACGCTAGGTGCCTCGGGTGGGACCCCGATGATGAAGCATGCCACCAACTTGGTTGGTGGGTGAGGGGTCTTCTTCACATAACCTAAGTGTGTTTCTTTCACAATTTTAGTGTTTGGCACATCACGGACGTATGTGCACACATCAAAGTGATATATTCCAAAAATACCTGTGTTTGGGGGGGAGGGCCCACCTATGTTTTTGGTCCTGGGTGCGGCCGTCATGTAGGAAAACCTACAAAACCCAGAAACTTTTTAAAACTAGGCACCCCAAGGAGTCTAGGGAGGTGTGGCTTGTGTGGCTCCCCCAACATTTTCTTACCCAGACTCCTCTGTAAACCTCAAAATTTGCATAAAAAAGCATATTTTCCTGATTTTTCTTAGTAGGATCACCGCTCCAGCACAAAATTCCTACTCCCCAGTTTTCCCCTCAGTCTCCCAAGTAAAATGACACCTCACTTATGTGGGTCCCCAAAGCAGAGTCCGTCTAAAGATGTATAAAAGAATATGCCCCTATAAACTTGCTGTGCTATCCCTTCTATCCCTTCAGGTTTTGGGCCTTATTCTGTTGCAGGCACCTGGCCCACCCACACAAGTGAGGTATCATTTTTATCGGGAGACTTGGGGGAACGCTGGGTGGAAGGAAATTTGTGGCTCCTATCAGATTCCAGAACTTTCTGCCACAGAAATGTGAGGAACATGTGTTTTTTTAGCCAAATTTTGAGGTTTGCAAAGGATTCTGTGTAACAGAACCTGGTCCGAGCCCCGCAAGTCACCCCTCCTTGGATTCCCCTAGGTCTCTAGTTTTCAGAAATGCACAGGTTTGGTAGGTTTCCCTAGGTGCCGTCTGAGCTACAGGCCAAAATCCACAGGTAGGCACTGTTTTCTTTCAAAAAATGGGATGTGTCCACGTTGCGCTTTGGGGTGTTTCCTGTCGCGGGCGCTAGACCTACCCACGCAAGTGAGGTATCATTTTTATCGGGAGACTTGGGGGAACGCTGGGTGGAAGGAAATTTGTGGCTCCTCTCAGATTCCAGAACTTTCTGCCACAGAAATGTGAGGAACATGTGTTTTTTTAGCCAAATTTTGAGGTTTGCAAAGGATTCTGGGTAACAGAACCTGGTCCGAGCCCCGCAAGTCACCCCTCCTTGGATTCCCCTAGGTCTCTAGTTTTCAGAAATGCACAGGTTTGGTAGGTTTCCCTAGGTGCCGGGTGAGCTACAGGCCAAAATCCACAGGTAGGCACTGTTTTCTCCCAAAATTTTGGATGTGTCCACGTTGCACTTTGGGGTGTTTCCTGTCGCAGGCGCTAGGCCTACCCACGCAAGTGAGGTATCATTTTTATCGGGAGACTTGGGGGAACGCTGGGTGGAAGGAGATTTGTAGCTCCTCTCAGATTCCAGAACTTTCTGCCACAGAAATGTGAGGAACATGTGTTTTTTTAGCAAAATTTTGAGGTTTGCAAAGGATTCTGGGTAACAGAACCTGGTCCGAGCCCCTCAAGTCACCCCTCCTTGGATTCCCCTAGGTCTCTAGTTTTCAGAAATGCACAGGTTTGGTAGGTTTCCCTAGGTGCCGGCAGAGCTACAGGCCAAAATCTACAGGTAGGCACTTCGCAAAAAACACCTCTGTTTTTTTCAAAAATTTAGGATGTGTCCACGTTGCGCTTTGGGGTGTTTCCTGTCGCCGGCGCTAGGCCTACCCACGCAAGTGAGGTATCATTTTTATCGGGAGACTTGGGGGAACGCTGGGTGGAAGGAAATTTGTAGCTCCTCTCAGATTCCAGAACTTTCTGCCACAGAAATGTGAGGGACATGTGTTTTTTTAGCCAAATTTTGAGGTTTGCAAAGGATTCTGGGTAACAGAACCTGGTCCGAGCCCCGCAAGTCACCCCTCCTTGGATTCCCCTAGGTCTCTAGTTTTCAGAAATGCACAGGTTTGGTAGGTTTCCCTAGGTGCCGGCTGAGCTAGAGGCCAAAATCTACAGGTAGGCACTTCGCAAAAAACACCTCCGTTTTTTTCTAAAATTTAGGATGTGTCCACGTTGCGCTTTGGGGTGTTTCCTGTCGCCGGCGCTAGGCCTACCCACGCAAGTGAGGTATCATTTTTATCGGGAGACTTGGGGGACCGCTGGGTGGCAGGAGATTTGTAGCTCCTCTCAGATTCCAGAACTTTCTGCCACAGAAATGTGAGGAACATGTGTTTTTTTAGCCAAATTTTGAGGTTTGCAAAGGATTCTGGGTAACAGAACCTGGTCCGAGCCCCGCAAGTCACCCCTCCTTGGATTCCCCTAGGTCTCTAGTTTTCAGAAATGCACAGGTTTGGTAGGTTTCCCTAGGTGCCGGCTGAGCTAGAGGCCAAAATCTACAGGTAGGCACTTCGCAAAAAACACCTCCGTTTTTTTCCAAAATTTAGGATGTGTCCACGTTGCGCTTTGGGGTGTTTCCTGTCGCCGGCGCTAGGCCTACCCACGCAAGTGAGGTATCATTTTTATCGGGAGACTTGGGGGAACGCTGGGTGGAAGGAAATTTGTAGCTCCTCTCAGATTCCAGAACTTTCTGCCACAGAAATGTGAGGGACATGTGTTTTTTTAGCCAAATTTTGAGTTTTGCAAAGGATTCTGGGTAACAGAACCTGGTCCGAGCCCCGCAAGTCACCCCTCCTTGGATTCCCCTAGGTCTCTAGTTTTCAGAAATGCACAGGTTTGGTAGGTTTCCCTAGGTGCCGGCTGAGCTAGAGGCCAAAATCTACAGGTAGGCACTTCGCAAAAAACACCTCCGTTTTTTTCCAAAATTTAGGATGTGTCCACGTTGCGCTTTGGGGTGTTTCCTGTCGCCGGCGCTAGGCCTACCCACGCAAGTGAGGTATCATTTTTATCGGGAGACTTGGGGGAACGCTGGGTGGAAGGAGATTTGTAGCTCCTCTCAGATTCCAGAACTTTCTGCCACAGAAATGTGAGGAACATGTGTTTTTTTAGCCACATTTTGAGGTTTGCAAAGGATTCTGGGTAACAGAACCTGGTCCGAGCCCCGCAAGTCACCCCTCCTTGGATTTCCCTAAGTCTCTAGTTTTCAGAAACGCACAGGTTTGGTAGGTTTCCCTAGGTGCCGGCTGAGCTAGAGGCCAAAATCTACAGGTAGGCACTTCGCAAAAAACACCTCTGTTTTTTTCCAAAATGTAGGATGTGTCCACGTTGCGCTTTGGGGTGTTTCCTGTCGCTGGCGCTAGGCCTACCCACGCAAGTGAGGTATCATTTTTATCGGGATACTTGGGGGAACGCTGGGTGGAAGGAAATTTGTAGCTCCTCTCAGATTCCAGAACTTTCTGCCACAGAAATGAGAGGGATATGTGTTTTTTTAGCTACATTTTGAGATTTGCAAAGGATTCTGGGTAACAAAACCTGGTCCGAGCCCCGCAAGTCACCCCTCCTTGGATTCCCCTAGGTCTCTAGTTTTCAGAAATGCACAGGTTTGGTAGGTTTCCCTAGGTGCCGGCTGAGCTAGAGGCCAAAATCTACACGTAGGCACTTCGCAAAAAACACCTCCGTTTTTTTCCAAAATTTAGGATGTGTCCACGTTGCGCTTTGGGGTGTTTCCTGTCGCCGGCGCTAGGCCTACCCACGCAAGTGAGGTATCATTTTTATCGGGAGACTTGGGGGAACGCTGGGTGGAAGGAGATTTGTAGCTCCTCTCAGATTCCAGAACTTTCTGCCACAGAAATGTGAGGAACATGTGTTTTTTTAGCCAAATTTTGAGGTTTGCAAAGGATTCTGGGTAACAGAACCTGGTCCGAGCCCCGCAAGTCACCCCTCCTTGGATTCCCCTAGGTCTCTAGTTTTCAGAAACGCACAGGTTTGGTAGGTTTCCCTAGGTGCCGGCTGAGCTAGAGGCCAAAATCTACAGGTAGGCACTTCGCAAAAAACACCTCTGTTTTTTTCCAAAATGTAGGATGTGTCCACGTTGCGCTTTGGGGTGTTTCCTGTCGCCGGCGCTAGGCCTACCCACGCAAGTGAGGTATCATTTTTATCGGGATACTTGGGGGAACGCTGGGTGGAAGGAAATTTGTAGCTCCTCTCAGATTCCAGAACTTTCTGCCACAGAAATGAGAGGGATATGTGTTTTTTTAGCTACATTTTGAGATTTGCAAAGGATTCTTGGTAACAGAACCTGGTCCGAGCCCTGCAAGTCACCCCTCCTTGGATTCCCCTAGGTCTCTAGTTTTCAGAAATGCACAGGTTTGGTAGGTTTCCCTAGGTGCCGGCTGAGCTAGAGGCCAAAATCTACAGGTAGGCACTTCGCAAAAAACACCTCCGTTTTTTTCCAAAATGTAGGATGTGTCCACGTTGCGCTTTGGGGTGTTTCCTGTCGCCGGCGCTAGGCCTACCCACGCAAGTGAGGTATCATTTTTATCGGGAGACTTGGGGGAACGCTGGGTGGAAGGAGATTTGTAGCTCCTCTCAGATTCCAGAACTTTCTGCCACAGAAATGTGAGGAACATGTGTTTTTTTAGCCAAATTTTGAGGTTTGCAAAGGATTCTGGGTAACAGAACCTGGTCCGAGCCCCGCAAGTCACCCCTCCTTGGATTCCCCTAGGTCTCTAGTTTTCAGAAACGCACAGGTTTGGTAGGTTTCCCTAGGTGCCGGCTGAGCTAGAGGCCAAAATCTACAGGTAGGCACTTCGCAAAAAACACCTCTGTTTTTTTCCAAAATTTAGGATGTGTCCACGTTGCGCTTTGGGGTGTTTCCTGTCGCCGGCGCTAGGCCTACCCACGCAAGTGAGGTATCATTTTTATCGGGATACTTGGGGGAACGCTGGGTGGAAGGAAATTTGTAGCTCCTCTCAGATTCCAGAACTTTCTGCCACAGAAATGTGAGGGATATGTGTTTTTTTAGCCAAATTTTGAGGTTTGCAAAGGATTCTGGGTAACAGAACCTGGTCCGAGCCCCACAAGTCACCTCTCCTTGGATTCCCCTAGGTCTCTAGTTTTCAGAAATGTACAGGTTTGGTAGGATTCCCTAGGTGCCGGCTGAGCTAGAGGCCAAAAGCTACAGGTAGGCACTTCGCAAAAAACACCTCTGTTTTAATTCCAAAATTTAGGATGTGTACACGTTGCGCTTTGGGGTGTTTCCTGTCGCCGGCGCTAGGCCTACCCACACAAGTGAGGTATCATTTTTATCGGGAGACTTGGGGGAACGCTGGGTGGAAGGAAATTTGTAACTCCTCTCAGATTCCTGAACTTTCTGCCACAGAAATGTGAGGGATATGTGTTTTTTTAGCCAAATTTTGAGGTTTGCAAAGGATTCTGGGTAACAGAACCTGGTCCGAGCCCCACAAGTCACCCCTCCTTGGATTCCCCTAGGTCTCTAGTTTTCAGAAATGCACAGGTTTGGTAGGTTTCCCTAGGTGCCGGCTGAGCTAGAGGCCAAAATCTACAGGTAGGCACTTCGCAAAAAACACCTCCGTTTTTTTCCAAAATTTAGGATGTGTCCACGTTGCGCTTTGGGGTGTTTCCTGTCGCCGGCGCTAGGCCTACCCACGCAAGTGAGGTATCATTTTTATCGGGAGACTTGGGGGAACGCTGGGTGGAAGGAGATTTGTAGCTCCTCTCAGATTCCAGAACTTTCTGCCACAGAAATGTGAGGAACATGTGTTTTTTTAGCCACATTTTGAGGTTTGCAAAGGATTCTGGGTAACAGAACCTGGTCCGAGCCCCGCAAGTCACCCCTCCTTGGATTCCCCTAAGTCTCTAGTTTTCAGAAACGCACAGGTTTGGTAGGTTTCCCTAGGTGCCGGCTGAGCTAGAGGCCAAAATCTACAGGTAGGCACTTCGCAAAAAACACCTCTGTTTTTTTCCAAAATGTAGGATGTGTCCACGTTGCGCTTTGGGGTGTTTCCTGTCGCCGGCGCTAGGCCTACCCACGCAAGTGAGGTATCATTTTTATCGGGATACTTGGGGGAACGCTGGGTGGAAGGAAATTTGTAGCTCCTCTCAGATTCCAGAACTTTCTGCCACAGAAATGAGAGGGATATGTGTTTTTTTAGCTACATTTTGAGATTTGCAAAGGATTCTGGGTAACAGAACCTGGTCCGAGCCCCGCAAGTCACCCCTCCTTGGATTCCCCTAGGTCTCTAGTTTTCAGAAATGCACAGGTTTGGTAGGTTTCCCTAGGTGCCGGCTGAGCTAGAGGCCAAAATCTACACGTAGGCACTTCGCAAAAAACACCTCCGTTTTTTTCCAAAATTTAGGATGTGTCCACGTTGCGCTTTGGGGTGTTTCCTGTCGCCGGCGCTAGGCCTACCCACGCAAGTGAGGTATCATTTTTATCGGGAGACTTGGGGGAACGCTGGGTGGAAGGAGATTTGTAGCTCCTCTCAGATTCCAGAACTTTCTGCCACAGAAATGTGAGGAACATGTGTTTTTTTAGCCAAATTTTGAGGTTTGCAAAGGATTCTGGGTAACAGAACCTGGTCCGAGCCCCGCAAGTCACCCCTCCTTGGATTCCCCTAGGTCTCTAGTTTTCAGAAACGCACAGGTTTGGTAGGTTTCCCTAGGTGCCGGCTGAGCTAGAGGCCAAAATCTACAGGTAGGCACTTCGCAAAAAACACCTCTGTTTTTTTCCAAAATGTAGGATGTGTCCACGTTGCGCTTTGGGGTGTTTCTTGTCGCCGGCGCTAGGCCTACCCACGCAAGTTAGGTATCATTTTTATCGGGATACTTGGGGGAACGCTGGGTGGAAGGAAATTTGTAGCTCCTCTCAGATTCCAGAACTTTCTGCCACAGAAATGAGAGGGATATGTGTTTTTTTAGCTACATTTTGAGATTTGCAAAGGATTCTGGGTAACAGAACCTGGTCCGAGCCCCGCAAGTCACCCCTCCTTGGATTCCCCTAGGTCTCTAGTTTTCAGAAATGCACAGGTTTGGTAGGTTTCCCTAGGTGCCGGCTGAGCTAGAGGCCAAAATCTACAGGTAGGCACTTAGCAAAAAACACCTCCGTTTTTTTCCAAAATGTAGGATGTGTCCACGTTGCGCTTTGGGGTGTTTCCTGTCGCCGGCGCTAGGCCTACCCACGCAAGTGAGGTATCATTTTTATCGGGAGACTTGGGGGAACGCTGGGTGGAAGGAGATTTGTAGCTCCTCTCAGATTCCAGAACTTTCTGCCACAGAAATGTGAGGAACATGTGTTTTTTTAGCCAAATTTTGAGGTTTGCAAAGGATTCTGGGTAACAGAACCTGGTCCGAGCCCCGCAAGTCACCCCTCCTTGGATTCCCCTAGGTCTCTAGTTTTCAGAAACGCACAGGTTTGGTAGGTTTCCCTAGGTGCCGGCTGAGCTAGAGGCCAAAATCTACAGGTAGGCACTTCGCAAAAAACACCTCTGTTTTTTTCAAAAATTTAGGATGTGTCCACGTTGCGCTTTGGGGTGTTTCCTGTCGCCGGCGCTAGGCCTACCCACGCAAGTGAGGTATCATTTTTATCGGGATACTTGGGGGAACGCTGGGTGGAAGGAAATTTGTAGCTCCTCTCAGATTCCAGAACTTTCTGCCACAGAAATGTGAGGGATATGTGTTTTTTTAGCCAAATTTTGAGGTTTGCAAAGGATTCTGGGTAACAGAACCTGGTCCGAGCCCCACAAGTCACCCCTCCTTGGATTCCCCTAGGTCTCTAGTTTTCAGAAATGTACAGGTTTGGTAGGATTCCCTAGGTGCCGGCTGAGCTAGAGGCCAAAAGCTACAGGTAGGCACTTCGCAAAAAACACCTCTGTTTTTTTCCAAAATTTAGGATGTGTCCACGTTGCGCTTTGGGGTGTTTCCTGTCGCCGGCGCTAGGCCTACCCACACAAGTGAGGTATCATTTTTATCGGGAGACTTGGGGGAACGCTGGGTGGAAGGAAATTTGTAACTCCTCTCAGATTCCTGAACTTTCTGCCACAGAAATGTGAGGGATATGTGTTTTTTTAGCCAAATTTTGAGGTTTGCAAAGGATTCTGGGTAACAGAACCTGGTCCGAGCCCCACAAGTCACCCCTCCTTGGATTCTCCTAGGTCTCTAGTTTTCAGAAATGTACAGGTTTGGTAGGTTTCCCTAGGTGCCGGCTGAGCTAGAGGCCAAAAGCTACAGGTAGGCACTTCGCAAAAAACACCTCTGTTTTTTTCCAAAATTTAGGATGTGTCCACGTTGCGCTTTGGGGTGTTTCCTGTCGCCGGCGTTAGGCCTACCCACACAAGTGAGGTATCATTTTTATCGGGAGACTTGGGGGAACGCTGGGTGGAAGGAAATTTGTAACTCCTCTCAGATTCCTGAACTTTCTGCCACAGAAATGTGAGGAACATGTGTTTTTTTAGCCAAATTTTGAGGTTTGCAAAGGATTCTGGGTAACAGAACCTGGTCCGAGCCCCGCAAGTCACCGCTCCTTGGATTGCCCTAGGTCTCTAGTTTTCAGAAATGCACAGGTTTGGTAGGTTTCCCTAGGTGCCGGCTGAGCTAGAGGCCAAAATCTACAGGTAGGCACTTCGCAAAAAACACCTGTTTTTTTCCAAAATTTAGGATGTGTCCACGTTGCGCTTTTGGGTGTTTCCTGTCGCCGGCGCTAGGCCTACCCACGCAAGTGAGGTATCATTTTTATCGGGAGACTTGGGGGAACGCTGGGTGGAAGGAAATTAGTAGCTCCTCTCAGATTCCAGAACTTTCTGCAACAGAAATGAGAGGGATATGTGTTTTTTTAGCCAAATTTTGAGGTTTGCAAAGGATTCTGGGTAACAGAACCTGGTCCGAGCCCCGCAAGTCACCCCTCCTTGGATTCCCCTAGGTCTCTAGTTTTCAGAAATGCACAGGTTTGGTAGGTTTCCCTAGGTGCCGGCTGAGCTAGAGGCCAAAATCTACAGGTAGGCACTTCGCAAACAACACCTCTGTTTTTTTCCAAAATTTAGGATGTGTCCACGTTGCGCTTTGGGCTGTTTCCTGTCGCCGGCGCTAGGTCTACCCACACAAGTCAGGTATCATTTTTATCGGGAGACTTGGGGGAACGCTGGGTGGAAGGAGATTTGTAGCTCCTCTCAGATTCCAGAACTTTCTGCCACAGAAATGTGAGGAACATGTGTTTTTTTAGCCAAATTTTGAGGTTTGCAAAGGATTCTGGGTAACAGAACCTGGTCCGAGCCCCGCAAGTCACCCCTCCTTGGATTCCCCTAGGTCTCTAGTTTTCAGAAACGCACAGGTTTGGTAGGTTTCCCTAGGTGCCGGCTGAGCTAGAGGCCAAAATCTACAGGTAGGCACTTCGCAAAAAACACCTCTGTTTTTTTCCAAAATTTAGGATGTGTCCACGTTGCGCTTTGGGGTGTTTCCTGTCGCCGGCGCTAGGCCTACCCACGCAAGTGAGGTATCATTTTTATCGGGATACTTGGGGGAACGCTGGGTGGAAGGAAATTTGTAGCTCCTCTCAGATTCCAGAACTTTCTGCCACAGAAATGTGAGGGATATGTGTTTTTTTAGCCAAATTTTGAGGTTTGCAAAGGATTCTGGGTAACAGAACCTGGTCCGAGCCCCACAAGTCACCCCTCCTTGGATTCCCCTAGGTCTCTAGTTTTCAGAAATGTACAGGTTTGGTAGGTTTCCCTAGGTGCCGGCTGAGCTAGAGGCCAAAAGCTACAGGTAGGCACTTCGCAAAAAACACCTCTGTTTTTTTCCAAAATTTAGGATGTGTCCACGTTGCGCTTTGGGGTGTTTCCTGTCGCCGGCGCTAGGCCTACCCACACAAGTGAGGTATCATTTTTATCGGGAGACTTGGGGGAACGCTGGGTGGAAGGAAATTTGTAACTCCTCTCAGATTCCTGAACTTTCTGCCACAGAAATGTGAGGGATATGTGTTTTTTTAGCCAAATTTTGAGGTTTGCAAAGGATTCTGGGTAACAGAACCTGGTCCGAGCCCCACAAGTCACCCCTCCTTGGATTCTCCTAGGTCTCTAGTTTTCAGAAATGTACAGGTTTGGTAGGTTTCCCTAGGTGCCGGCTGAGCTAGAGGCCAAAAGCTACAGGTAGGCACTTCGCAAAAAACACCTCTGTTTTTTTCCAAAATTTAGGATGTGTCCACGTTGCGCTTTGGGGTGTTTCCTGTCGCCGGCGCTAGGCCTACCCACACAAGTGAGGTATCATTTTTATCGGGAGACTTGGGGGAACGCTGGGTGGAAGGAAATTTGTAACTCCTCTCAGATTCCTGAACTTTCTGCCACAGAAATGTGAGGAACATGTGTTTTTTTAGCCAAATTTTGAGGTTTGCAAAGGATTCTGGGTAACAGAACCTGGTCCGAGCCCCGCAAGTCACCCCTCCTTGTATTGCCCTAGGTCTCTAGTTTTCAGAAATGCACAGGTTTGGTAGGTTTCCCTAGGTGCCGGCTGAGCTAGAGGCCAAAATCTACAGGTAGGCACTTCGCAAAAAACACCTGTTTTTTTCCAAAATTTAGGATGTGTCCACGTTGCGCTTTTGGGTGTTTCCTGTCGCCGGCGCTAGGCCTACCCACGCAAGTGAGGTATCATTTTTATCGGGAGACTTGGGGGAACGCTGGGTGGAAGGAAATTTGTAGCTCCTCTCAGATTCCAGAACTTTCTGCCACAGAAATGAGAGGGATATGTGTTTTTTTAGCTAAATTTTGAGATTTGCAAAGGATTCTGGGTAACAGAACCTGGTCCGAGCCCCGCAAGTCATCCCTCCTTGGATTCCCCTAGGTCTCTAGTTTTCAGAAACGCACAGGTTTGGTAGGTTTCCCTAGGTGCCGGCTGAGCTAGAGGCCAAAATCTACAGGTAGGCACTTCGCAAAAAACACCTCTGTTTTTTTCCAAAATGTAGGATGTGTCCACGTTGCGCTTTGGGGTGTTTCCTGTCGCCGGCGCTAGGCCTACCCACGCAAGTGAGGTATCATTTTTATCGGGATACTTGGGGGAACGCTGGGTGGAAGGAAATTTGTAGCTCCTCTCAGATTCCAGAACTTTCTGCCACAGAAATGTGAGGAACATGTGTTTTTTTAGCCAAATTTTGAGGTTTGCAAAGGATTCTGGGTAACAGAACCTGGTCCGAGCCCCGCAAGTCACCCCTCCTTGGATTCCGCTAGGTCTCTAGTTTTCAGAAACACACAGGTTTGGTAGGTTTCCCTAGGTGCCGGCTGAGCTAGAGGCCAAAATCTACAGGTAGGCACTTCGCAAAAAACACCTCTGTTTTTTTCCAAAATTTAGGATGTGTCCACGTTGCGCTTTGGGGTGTTTCCTGTCGCCGGCGCTAGGCCTACCCACGCAAGTGAGGTATCATTTTTATGGGGAAACTTGGGGGAACGCTGGGTGGAAGGAAATTTGTAGCTCCTCTCAGATTCCAGAACTTTCTGCCACAGAAATGTGTGGAACATGTGTTTTTTTAGCCAAATTTTGAGGTTTGCAAAGGATTCTGGGTAACAGAACCTGGTCCGAGCCCCGCAAGTCACCCCTCCTTGGATTCCCCTAGGTCTCTAGTTTTCAGAAACGCACAGGTTTGGTAGGTTTCCCTAGGTGCCGGCTGAGCTAGAGGCCAAAATCTACAGGTAGGCACTTCGCAAAAAACACCTCTGTTTTTTTCCAAAATTTAGGATGTGTCCACGTTGCGCTTTGGGGTGTTTCCTGTCGCCGGCGCTAGGCCTACCCACGCAAGTGAGGTATCATTTTTATCGGGATACTTGGGGGAACGCTGGGTGGAAGGAAATTTGTAGCTCCTCTCAGATTCCAGAACTTTCTGCCACAGAAATGTGAGGGATATGTGTTTTTTTAACCAAATTTTGAGGTTTGCAAAGGATTCTGGGTAACAGAACCTGGTCCGAGCCCCACAAGTCACCCCTCCTTGGATTCCCCTAGGTCTCTAGTTTTCAGAAATGTACAGGTTTGGTAGGTTTCCCTAGGTGCCGGCTGAGCTAGAGGCCAAAAGCTACAGGTAGGCACTTCGCAAAAAACACCTCTGTTTTTTTCCAAAATTTAGGATGTGTCCACGTTGCGCTTTGGGGTGTTTCCTGTCGCCGGCGCTAGGCCTACCCACACAAGTGAGGTATCATTTTTATCGGGAGACTTGGGGGAACGCTGGGTGGAAGGAAATTTGTAACTCCTCTCAGATTCCTGAACTTTCTGCCACAGAAATGTGAGGGATATGTGTTTTTTTAGCCAAATTTTGAGGTTTGCAAAGGATTCTGGGTAACAGAACCTGGTCCGAGCCCCACAAGTCACCCCTCCTTGGATTCTCCTAGGTCTCTAGTTTTCAGAAATGTACAGGTTTGGTAGGTTTCCCTAGGTGCCGGCTGAGCTAGAGGCCAAAAGCTACAGGTAGGCACTTCGCAAAAAACACCTCTGTTTTTTTCCAAAATTTAGGATGTGTCCACGTTGCGCTTTGGGGTGTTTCCTGTCGCCGGCGCTAGGCCTACCCACACAAGTGAGGTATCATTTTTATCGGGAGACTTGGGGGAACGCTGGGTGGAAGGAAATTTGTAACTCCTCTCAGATTCCTGAACTTTCTGCCACAGAAATGTGAGGAACATGTGTTTTTTTAGCCAAATTTTGAGGTTTGCAAAGGATTCTGGGTAACAGAACCTGGTCCGAGCCCCGCAAGTCACCCCTCCTTGGATTGCCCTAGGTCTCTAGTTTTCAGAAATGCACAGGTTTGGTAGGTTTCCCTAGGTGCCGGCTGAGCTAGAGGCCAAAATCTACAGGTAGGCACTTCGCAAAAAACACCTGTTTTTTTCCAAAATTTAGGATGTGTCCACGTTGCGCTTTTGGGTGTTTCCTGTCGCCGGCGCTAGGCCTACCCACGCAAGTGAGGTATCATTTTTATCGGGAGACTTGGGGGAACGCTGGGTGGAAGGAAATTTGTAGCTCCTCTCAGATTCCAGAACTTTCTGCCACAGAAATGAGAGGGATATGTGTTTTTTTAGCTAAATTTTGAGATTTGCAAAGGATTCTGGGTAACAGAACCTGGTCCGAGCCCCGCAAGTCATCCCTCCTTGGATTCCCCTAGGTCTCTAGTTTTCAGAAACGCACAGGTTTGGTAGGTTTCCCTAGGTGCCGGCTGAGCTAGAGGCCAAAATCTACAGGTAGGCACTTCGCAAAAAACACCTCTGTTTTTTTCCAAAATGTAGGATGTGTCCACGTTGCGCTTTGGGGTGTTTCCTGTCGCCGGCGCTAGGCCTACCCACGCAAATGAGGTATCATTTTGATCGGGATACTTGGGGGAACGCTGGGTGGAAGGAAATTTGTAGCTCCTCTCAGATTCCAGAACTTTCTGCCACAGAAATGTGAGGGACATGTGTTTTTTTAGCTAAATTTTGAGATTTGCAAAGGATTCTGGGTAACAGAACCTGGTCCGAGCCCCGCAAGTCACCCCTCCTTGGATTCCCCTAGGTCTCTAGTTTTCAGAAATGCACAGGCTTGGTAGGTTTCCATAGGTGCCGGCTGAGCTAGAGGCCAAAATCTACAGGTAGGCACTTCGCAAAAAACACCTCCGTTTTTTTCCAAAATTTAGGATGTGTCCACGTTGCGCTTTGGGGTGTTTCCTGTCGCCGGCGCTAGGCCTACCCACGCAAGTGAGGTATCATTTTTATCGGGAGACTTGGGGGAACGCTGGGTGGAAGGAGATTTGTAGCTCCTCTCAGATTCCAGAACTTTCTGCCACAGAAATGTGAGGAACATGTGTTTTTTTAGCCAAATTTTGAGGTTTGCAAAGGATTCTGGGTAACAGAACCTGGTCCGAGCCCCGCAAGTCACCCCTCCTTGGATTCCGCTAGGTCTCTAGTTTTCAGAAACGCACAGGTTTGGTAGGTTTCCCTAGGTGCCGGCTGAGCTAGAGGCCAAAATCTACAGGTAGGCACTTCGCAAAAAACACCTCTGTTTTTTTCCAAAATTTAGGATGTGTCCACGTTGCGCTTTGGGGTGTTTCCTGTCGCCGGCGCTAGGCCTACCCACGCAAGTGAGGTATCATTTTTATGGGGAAACTTGGGGGAACGCTGGGTGGAAGGAAATTTGTAGCTCCTCTCAGATTCCAGAACTTTCTGCCACAGAAATGTGAGGAACATGTGTTTTTTTAGCCAAATTTTGAGGTTTGCAAAGGATTCTGGGTAACAGAACCTGGTCCGAGCCCCGCAAGTCACCCCTCCTTGGATTCCCCTAGGTCTCTAGTTTTCAGAAATGCACAGGTTTGGTAGGTTTCCCTAGGTGCCGGCTGAGCTAGAGGCCAAAATCTACAGGTAGGCACTTCGCAAACAACACCTCTGTTTTTTTCCAAAATTTAGGATGTGTCCACGTTGCGCTTTGGGGTGTTTCCTGTCGCCGGCGCTAGGTCTACCCACACAAGTGAGGTATCATTTTTATCGGGAGACTTGGGGGAACGCTGGGCAGAAGGAAATTTGTAGCTCCTCTCAGATTCCAGAACTTTCTGCCACAGAAATGTGAGGAACATGTGTTTTTTTAGCCAAATTTTGAGGTTTGCAAAGGATTCTGGGTAACAGAACCTGGTCCGAGCCCCGCAAGTCACCCCTCCTTGGATTCCCCTAGGTCTCTAGTTTTCAGAAATGCACAGGTTTGGTAGGTTTCCCTAGGTGCCGGCTGAGCTAGAGGCCAAAATCTACAGGTAGGCACTTCGCAAAAAACACCTCTGTTTTTTTCCAAAATGTAGGATGTGTCCACGTTGCGCTTTGGGGTGTTTCCTGTCGCCGGCGCTAGGCCTACCCACGCAAGTGAGGTATTATTTTTATCGGGATACTTGGGGGAACGCTGGGTGGAAGGAAATTTGTAGCTCCTCTCAGATTCCAGAACTTTCTGCCACAGAAATGAGAGGGATATGTGTTTTTTTAGCTAAATTTTGAGATTTGCAAAGGATTCTGGGTAACAGAACCTGGTCCGAGCCCCGCAAGTCACCCCTCCTTGGATTCCCCTAGGTCTCTAGTTTTCAGAAATGCACAGGTTTGGTAGGTTTCCCTAGGTGCCGGCTGAGCTAGAGGCCAAAATCTACAGGTAGGCACTTCGCAAAAAACACCTCTGTTTTTTTCCAAAATGTAGGATGTGTCCACGTTGCGCTTTGGGGTGTTTCCTGTCGCCGGCGCTAGGCCTACCCACGCAAGTGAGGTATCATTTTTATCGGGATACTTGGGGGAACGCTGGGTGGAAGGAAATTTGTAGCTCCTCTCAGATTCCAGAACTTTCTGCCACAGAAATGTGAGGGATATGTGTTTTTTTAGCCAAATTTTGAGGTTTGCAAAGGATTCTGGGTAACAGAACCTGGTCCGAGCCCCACAAGTCACCCCTCCTTGGATTCCCCTAGGTCTCTAGTTTTCAGAAATGTACAGGTTTGGTAGGTTTCCCTAGGTGCCGGCTGAGCTAGAGGCCAAAAGCTACAGGTAGGCACTTCGCAAAAAACACCTCTGTTTTTTTCCAAAATTTAGGATGTGTCCACGTTGCGCTTTGGGGTGTTTCCTGTCGCCGGCGCTAGGCCTACCCACACAAGTGAGGTATCATTTTTATCGGGAGACTTGGGGGAACGCTGGGTGGAAGGAAATTTGTAACTCCTCTCAGATTCCTGAACTTTCTGCCACAGAAATGTGAGGGATATGTGTTTTTTTAGCCAAATTTTGAGGTTTGCAAAGGATTCTGGGTAACAGAACCTGGTCCGAGCCCCACAAGTCACCCCTCCTTGGATTCTCCTAGGTCTCTAGTTTTCAGAAATGTACAGGTTTGGTAGGTTTCCCTAGGTGCCGGCTGAGCTAGAGGCCAAAAGCTACAGGTAGGCACTTCGCAAAAAACACCTCTGTTTTTTTCCAAAATTTAGGATGTGTCCACGTTGCGCTTTGGGGTGTTTCCTGTCGCCGGCGCTAGGCCTACCCACACAAGTGAGGTATCATTTTTATCGGGAGACTTGGGGGAACGCTGGGTGGAAGGAAATTTGTAACTCCTCTCAGATTCCTGAACTTTCTGCCACAGAAATGTGAGGAACATGTGTTTTTTTAGCCAAATTTTGAGGTTTGCAAAGGATTCTGGGTAACAGAACCTGGTCCGAGCCCCGCAAGTCACCCCTCCTTGGATTGCCCTAGGTCTCTAGTTTTCAGAAATGCACAGGTTTGGTAGGTTTCCCTAGGTGCCGGCTGAGCTAGAGGCCAAAATCTACAGGTAGGCACTTCGCAAAAAACACCTGTTTTTTTCCAAAATTTAGGATGTGTCCACGTTGCGCTTTTGGGTGTTTCCTGTCGCCGGCGCTAGGCCTACCCACGCAAGTGAGGTATCATTTTTATCGGGAGACTTGGGGGAACGCTGGGTGGAAGGAAATTTGTAGCTCCTCTCAGATTCCAGAACTTTCTGCCACAGAAATGAGAGGGATATGTGTTTTTTTAGCTAAATTTTGAGATTTGCAAAGGATTCTGGGTAACAGAACCTGGTCCGAGCCCCGCAAGTCATCCCTCCTTGGATTCCCCTAGGTCTCTAGTTTTCAGAAACGCACAGGTTTGGTAGGTTTCCCTAGGTGCCGGCTGAGCTAGAGGCCAAAATCTACAGGTAGGCACTTCGCAAAAAACACCTCTGTTTTTTTCCAAAATGTAGGATGTGTCCACGTTGCGCTTTGGGGTGTTTCCTGTCGCCGGCGCTAGGCCTACCCACGCAAATGAGGTATCATTTTGATCGGGATACTTGGGGGAACGCTGGGTGGAAGGAAATTTGTAGCTCCTCTCAGATTCCAGAACTTTCTGCCACAGAAATGTGAGGGACATGTGTTTTTTTAGCTAAATTTTGAGATTTGCAAAGGATTCTGGGTAACAGAACCTGGTCCGAGCCCCGCAAGTCACCCCTCCTTGGATTCCCCTAGGTCTCTAGTTTTCAGAAATGCACAGGCTTGGTAGGTTTCCATAGGTGCCGGCTGAGCTAGAGGCCAAAATCTACAGGTAGGCACTTCGCAAAAAACACCTCCGTTTTTTTCCAAAATTTAGGATGTGTCCACGTTGCGCTTTGGGGTGTTTCCTGTCGCCGGCGCTAGGCCTACCCACGCAAGTGAGGTATCATTTTTATCGGGAGACTTGGGGGAACGCTGGGTGGAAGGAGATTTGTAGCTCCTCTCAGATTCCAGAACTTTCTGCCACAGAAATGTGAGGAACATGTGTTTTTTTAGCCAAATTTTGAGGTTTGCAAAGGATTCTGGGCAACAGAACCTGGTCCGAGCCCCGCAAGTCACCCCTCCTTGGATTCCGCTAGGTCTCTAGTTTTCAGAAACGCACAGGTTTGGTAGGTTTCCCTAGGTGCCGGCTGAGCTAGAGGCCAAAATCTACAGGTAGGCACTTCGCAAAAAACACCTCTGTTTTTTTCCAAAATTTAGGATGTGTCCACGTTGCGCTTTGGGGTGTTTCCTGTCGCCGGCGCTAGGCCTACCCACGCAAGTGAGGTATCATTTTTATGGGGAAACTTGGGGGAACGCTGGGTGGAAGGAAATTTGTAGCTCCTCTCAGATTCCAGAACTTTCTGCCACAGAAATGTGAGGAACATGTGTTTTTTTAGCCAAATTTTGAGGTTTGCAAAGGATTCTGGGTAACAGAACCTGGTCCGAGCCCCGCAAGTCACCCCTCCTTGGATTCCCCTAGGTCTCTAGTTTTCAGAAATGCACAGGTTTGGTAGGTTTCCCTAGGTGCCGGCTGAGCTAGAGGCCAAAATCTACAGGTAGGCACTTCGCAAACAACACCTCTGTTTTTTTCCAAAATTTAGGATGTGTCCACGTTGCGCTTTGGGGTGTTTCCTGTCGCCGGCGCTAGGTCTACCCACACAAGTGAGGTATCATTTTTATCGGGAGACTTGGGGGAACGCTGGGCAGAAGGAAATTTGTAGCTCCTCTCAGATTCCAGAACTTTCTGCCACAGAAATGTGAGGAACATGTGTTTTTTTAGCCAAATTTTGAGGTTTGCAAAGGATTCTGGGTAACAGAACCTGGTCCGAGCCCCGCAAGTCACCCCTCCTTGGATTCCCCTAGGTCTCTAGTTTTCAGAAATGCACAGGTTTGGTAGGTTTCCCTAGGTGCCGGCTGAGCTAGAGGCCAAAATCTACAGGTAGGCACTTCGCAAAAAACACCTCTGTTTTTTTCCAAAATGTAGGATGTGTCCACGTTGCGCTTTGGGGTGTTTCCTGTCGCCGGCGCTAGGCCTACCCACGCAAGTGAGGTATTATTTTTATCGGGATACTTGGGGGAACGCTGGGTGGAAGGAAATTTGTAGCTCCTCTCAGATTCCAGAACTTTCTGCCACAGAAATGAGAGGGATATGTGTTTTTTTAGCTAAATTTTGAGATTTGCAAAGGATTCTGGGTAACAGAACCTGGTCCGAGCCCCGCAAGTCACCCCTCCTTGGATTCCCCTAGGTCTCTAGTTTTCAGAAATGCACAGGTTTGGTAGGTTTCCCTAGGTGCCGGCTGAGCTAGAGGCCAAAATCTACAGGTAGGCACTTCGCAAAAAACACCTCCGTTTTTTTCCAAAATTTAGGATGTGTCCACGTTGCACTTTGGGGTGTTTCCTGTCGCCGGCGCTAGGCCTACCCACGCAAGAGAGGTATCATTTTTATCGGGAGACTTGGGGGAACACTGGGTGGAAGGAGATTTGTAGCTCCTCTCAGATTCCAGAACTTTCTGCCACAGAAATGTGAGGAACATGTGTTTTTTTAGCCAAATTTTGAGGTTTGCAAAGGATTCTGGGTAACAGAACCTGGTCCGAGCCCCGCAAGTCACCCCTCCTTGGATTCCCCTAGGTCTCTAGTTTTCAGAAATGCACAGGTTTGGTAGGTTTCCCTAGGTGCCGGCTGAGCTAGAGGCCAAAATCTACAGGTAGGCACTTCGCAAAAAACACCTCTGTTTTTTTCCAAAATTTAGGATGTGTCCACGTTGCGCTTTGGGGTGTTTCCTGTCGCCGGCGCTAGGCCTACCCACGCAAGTGAGGTATCATTTTTATCGGGAGACTTGGGGGACCGCTGGGTGGCAGGAGATTTGTAGCTCCTCTCAGATTCCAGAACTTTCTGCCACAGAAATGTGAGGAACATGTGTTTTTTTAGCCAAATTTTGAGGTTTGCAAAGGATTCTGGGTAACAGAACCTGGTCCGAGCCCCGCAAGTCACCCCTCCTTGGATTCCCCTAGGTCTCTAGTTTTCAGAAATGCACAGGTTTGGTAGGTTTCCCTAGGTGCCGGCTGAGCTAGAGGCCAAAATCTACAGGTAGGCACTTCGCAAAAAACACCTCAGTTTTTTTCCAAAATTTAGGATGTGTCCACGTTGCGCTTTGGGGTGTTTCCTGTCGCCGGCGCTAGGCCTACCCATGCAAGTGAGGTATCATTTTTATCGGGAGACTTGGGGGAACACTGGGTGGAAGGAGATTTGTAGCTCCTCTCAGATTCCAGAACTTTCTGCCACAGAAATGTGAGGAACATGTGTTTTTTTAGCCAAATTTTGAGGTTTGCAAAGGATTCTGGGTAACAGAACCTGGTCCGAGCCCCGCAAGTCACCCCTCCTTGGATTGCCCTAGGTCTCTAGTTTTCAGAAATGCACAGGTTTGGTAGGTTTCCCTAGGTGCCGGCTGAGCTAGAGGCCAAAATCTACAGGTAGGCACTTCGCAAAAAACACCTCTGTTTTTTTCCAAAATTTAGGATGTGTCCACGTTGCGCTTTGGGGTGTTTCCTGTCGCCGGCGCTAGGCCTACCCACGCAAGTGAGGTATCATTTTTATCGGGAGACTTGGGGGAACACTGGGTGGAAGGAGATTTGTAGCTCCTCTCAGATTCCAGAACTTTCTGCCACAGAAATGTGAGGAACATGTGTTTTTTTAGCCAAATTTTGAGGTTTGCAAAGGATTCTGGGTAACAGAACCTGGTCCGAGCCCCGCAAGTCACCCCTCCTTGGATTCCCCTAGGTCTCTAGTTTTCAGAAACGCACAGGTTTGGTAGGTTTCCCTAGGTGCCGGCTGAGCTAGAGGCCAAAATCTACAGGTAGGCACTTCGCAAAAAACACCTCTGTTTTTTTCCAAAATGTAGGATGTGTCCACGTTGCGCTTTGGGGTGTTTCCTGTCGCCGGCGCTAGGCCTACCCACGCAAGTGAGGTATCATTTTTATCGGGATACTTGGGGGAACGCTGGGTGGAAGGAAATTTGTAGCTCCTCTCAGATTCCAGAACTTTCTGCCACAGAAATGAGAGGGATATGTGTTTTTTTAGCTACATTTTGAGATTTGCAAAGGATTCTGGGTAACAGAACCTGGTCCGAGCCCCGCAAGTCACCCCTCCTTGGATTCCCCTAGGTCTCTAGTTTTCAGAAATGCACAGGTTTGGTAGGTTTCCCTAGGTGCCGGCTGAGCTAGAGGCCAAAATCTACAGGTAGGCACTTCGCAAAAAACACCTCCGTTTTTTTTCCAAAATTTAGGATGTGTCCACGTTGCGCTTTGGGGTGTTTCCTGTCGCCGGCGCTAGGCCTACCCACGCAAGTGAGGTATCATTTTTATCGGGAGACTTGGGGGAACGCTGGGTGGAAGGAGATTTGTAGCTCCTCTCAGATTCCAGAACTTTCTGCCACAGAAATGTGAGGAACATGTGTTTTTTTAGGCAAATTTTGAGGTTTGCAAAGGATTCTGGGTAACAGAACCTGGTCCGAGCCCCGCAAGTCACCCCTCCTTGGATTCCCCTAGGTCTCTAGTTTTCAGAAACGCACAGGTTTGGTAGGTTTCCCTAGGTGCCGGCTGAGCTAGAGGCCAAAATCTACAGGTAGGCACTTCGCAAAAAACACCTCTGTTTTTTTCCAAAATTTAGGATGTGTCCACGTTGCGCTTTGGGGTGTTTCCTGTCGCCGGCGCTAGGCCTACCCACGCAAGTGAGGTATCATTTTTATCGGGATACTTGGGGGAACGCTGGGTGGAAGGAAATTTGTAGCTCCTCTCAGATTCCAGAACTTTCTGCCACAGAAATGTGAGGGATATGTGTTTTTTTAGCCAAATTTTGAGGTTTGCAAAGGATTCTGGGTAACAGAACCTGGTCCGAGCCCCACAAGTCACCCCTCCTTGGATTCCCCTAGGTCTCTAGTTTTCAGAAATGTACAGGTTTGGTAGGTTTCCCTAGGTGCCGGCTGAGCTAGAGGCCAAAAGCTACAGGTAGGCACTTCGCAAAAAACACCTCTGTTTTTTTCCAAAATTTAGGATGTGTCCACGTTGCGCTTTGGGGTGTTTCCTGTCGCCGGCGCTAGGCCTACCCACACAAGTGAGGTATCATTTTTATCGGGAGACTTGGGGGAACGCTGGGTGGAAGGAAATTTGTAACTCCTCTCAGATTCCTGAACTTTCTGCCACAGAAATGTGAGGAACATGTGTTTTTTTAGCCAAATTTTGAGGTTTGCAAAGGATTCTGGGTAACAGAACCTGGTCCGAGCCCCGCAAGTCACCCCTCCTTGGATTGCCCTAGGTCTCTAGTTTTCAGAAATGCACAGGTTTGGTAGGTTTCCCTAGGTGCCGGCTGAGCTAGAGGCCAAAATCTACAGGTAGGCACTTCGCAAAAAACACCTCTGTTTTTTTCCAAAATTTAGGATGTGTCCACGTTGCGCTTTGGGGTGTTTCCTGTCGCCGGCGCTAGGCCTACCCACGCAAGTGAGGTATCATTTTTATCGGGAGACTTGGGGGAACGCTGTGTGGAAGGAAATTTGTAGCTCCTCTCAGATTCCAGAACTTTCTGCCACAAAAATGTGAGGAACATGTGTTTTTTTAGCCAAATTTTGAGGTTTGCAAAGGATTCTGGGTAACAGAACCAGGTCCGAGCCCCGCAAGTCACCCCTCCTTGGATTCCCCTAGGTCTCTAGTTTTCAGAAATGCACAGGTTTGGTAGGTTTCCCTAGGTGCCGGCTGAGCTAGAGGCCAAAATCTACAGGTAGGCACTTCGCAAAAAACACCTCTGTTTTTTTCCAAAATTTAGGATGTGTCCACGTTGCGCTTTGGGGTGTTTCCTGTCGCCGACGCTAGGCCTACCCACGCAAGTGAGGTATCATTTTTATCGGGAGACTTGGGGGAACGCTGGGTGGAAGGAAATTTGTAACTCCTCTCAGATTCCTGAACTTTCTGCCACAGAAATGTGAGGAACATGTGTTTTTTTAGCCAAATTTTGAGGTTTGCAAAGGATTCTGGGTAACAGAACCTGGTCCGAGCCCCGCAAGTCACCCCTCCTTGGATTCCCCTAGGTCTCTAGTTTTCAGAAATGCACAGGTTTGGTAGGTTTCCCTAGGTGCCGGCTGAGCTAGAAGCCAAAATCTACAGGTAGGCACTTCGCAAAAAACACCTCTGTTTTTTTCCAAAATTTAGGATGTGTCCACGTTGCGCTTTGGGGTGTTTCCTGTCGCCGGCGCTAGGCCTACCCACGCAAGTGAGGTATCATTTTTATCGGGAGACTTGGGGGAACGCTGGGTGGAAGGAAATTTGTAGCTCCTCTCAGATTCCAGAACTTTCTGCCACAGAAATGTGAGGAACATGTGTTTTTTTAGCCAAATTTTGAGGTTTGCAAAGGATTCTGGGTAACAGAACCTGGTCTGAGCCCCGCAATTCACCCCTCCTTGGATTCCCCTAGGTCTCTAGTTTTCAGAAATGTACAGGTTTGGTAGGTTTCCCTAGGTGCCGGCTGAGCTAGAGGCCAAAATCTACAGGTAGGCACTTCGCAAAAAACACCTCCGTTTTTTTCCAAAATTTAGGATGTGTCCACGTTGCGCTTTGGGGTGTTTCCTGTCGCCGGCGCTAGGCCTACCCACGCAAGTGAGGTATCATTTTTATCGGGAGACTTGGGGGAACGCTGGGTGGAAGGAGATTTGTAGCTCCTCTCAGATTCCAGAACTTTCTGCCACAGAAATGTGAGGAACATGTGTTTTTTTAGCCAAATTTTGAGGTTTGCAAAGGATTCTGGGTAACAGAACCTGGTCCGAGCCCCGCAAGTCACCCCTCCTTGGATTCCCCTAGGTCTCTAGTTTTCAGAAATGCACAGGTTTGGTAGGTTTCCCTAGGTGCCGGCTGAGCTAGAGGCCAAAATCTACAGGTAGGCACTTCGCAAAAAACACCTCTGTTTTTTTCCAAAATTTAAGATGTGTCCACGTTGCGCTTTGGGGTGTTTCCTGTCGCCGGCGCTAGGCCTACCCACGCAAGTGAGGTATCATTTTTATCGGGAGACTTGGGGGAACGCTGGGTGGAAGGAAATTTGTAGCTCCTCTCAGATTCCAGAACTTTCTGCCACAGAAATGTGAGGAACATGTGTTTTTTTAGTCAAATTTTGAGTTTTGCAAAGGATTCTGGGTAACAGAACCTGGTCCGAGCCCCGCAAGTCACCCCTCCTTGGATTCCCCTAGGTCTCTAGTTTTCAGAAATGCACAGGTTTGGTAGGTTTCCCTAGGTGCCGGCTGAGCTAGAGGCCAAAATCTACAGGTAGGCACTTCGCAAAAAACACCTCTGTTTTTTTCCAAAATTTAGGATGTGTCCACGTTGCGCTTTGGGGTGTTTCCTGTCGCCGGCGCTAGGCTTACCCACGCAAGTGAGGTATCATTTTTATCGGGAGACTTGGGGGAATGCTGGGTGGAAGGAAATTTGTAGCTCCTCTCAGATTCCAGAACTTTCTGCCACAGAAATGAGAGGGATATGTGTTTTTTTAGCTAAATTTTGAGATTTGCAAAGGATTCTGGGTAACAGAACCTGGTCCGAGCCCCGCAAGTCATCCCTCCTTGGATTCCCCTAGGTCTCTAGTTTTCAGAAACGCACAGGTTTGGTAGGTTTCCCTAGGTGCCGGCTGAGCTAGAGGCCAAAATCTACAGGTAGGCACTTCGCAAAAAACACCTCTGTTTTTTTCCAAAATGTAGGATGTGTCCACGTTGCGCTTTGGGGTGTTTCTTGTCGCCGGCGCTAGGCCTACCCACGCAAGTGAGGTATCATTTTTATCGGGATACTTGAGGGAACGCTGGGTGGAAGGAAATTTGTAGCTCCTCTCACATTCCAGAACTTTCTGCCACAGAAATGAGAGGGATATGTGTTTTTTTTAGCTAAATTTTGAGATTTGCAAAGGATTCTGGGTAACAGAACCTGGTCCGAGCCCCGCAAGTCACCCCTCCTTGGATTCCCCTAGGTCTCTAGTTTTCAGAAATGCACAGGTTTGGTAGGTTTCCCTAGGTGCCGGCTGAGCTAGAGGCCAAAATCTACAGGTAGGCACTTCGCAAAAAACACCTCCGTTTTTTTCCAAAATTTAGGATGTGTCCACGTTGCGCTTTGGGGTGTTTCCTGTCGCCGGCGCTAGGCCTACCCACGCAAGTGAGGTATCATTTTTATCGGGAGACTTGGGGGAACACTGGGTGGAAGGAGATTTGTAGCTCCTCTCAGATTCCTGAACTTTCTGCCACAGAAATGTGAGGAACATGTGTTTTTTTAGCCAAATTTTGAGGTTTGCAAAAGATTCTGGGTAACAGAACCTGGTCCGAGCCCCGCAAGTCACCCCTCCTTGGATTCCCCTAGGTCTCTAGTTTTCAGAAATGCACAGGTTTGGTAGGTTTCCCTAGGTGCCGGCTGAGCTAGAGGCCAAAATCTACAGGTAGGCACTTCGCAAAAAACACCTCCGTTTTTTTCCAAAATTTAGGATGTGTCCACGTTGCGCTTTGGGGTGTTTCCTGTCGCCGGCGCTAGGCCTACCCACGCAAGTGAGGTATCATTTTTATCGGGAGACTTGGGGGAACGCTGTGTGGAAGGAAATTTGTAGCTCCTCTCAGATTCCAGAACTTTCTGCCACAAAAATGTGAGGAACATGTGTTTTTTTAGCCAAATTTTGAGGTTTGCAAAGGATTCTGGGTAACAGAACCAGGTCCGAGCCCCGCAAGTCACCCCTCCTTGGATTCCCCTAGGTCTCTAGTTTTCAGAAATGCATAGGTTTGGTAGGTTTCCCTAGGTGCCGGCTGAGCTAGAGTCCAAAATCTACAGGTAGGCACTTCGCAAAAAACACCTCTGTTTTTTTCCAAAATTTAGGATGTGTCCACGTTGCGCTTTGGGGTGTTTCCTGTCGCCGGCGCTAGGCCTACCCACGCAAGTGAGGTATCATTTTTATCGGGAGACTTGGGGGAACGCTGGGTGGAAGGAAATTTGTAACTCCTCTCAAATTCCTGAACTTTCTGCCACAGAAATGTGAGGAACATGTGTTTTTTTAGCCAAATTTTGAGGTTTGCAAAGGATTCTGGGTAACAGAACCTGGTCCGAGCCCCGCAAGTCACCCCTCCTTGGATTCCCCTAGGTCTCTAGTTTTCAGAAATGCACAGGTGTGGTAGGTTTCCCTAGGTGCCGGCTGAGCTAGAAGCCAAAATCTACAGGTAGGCACTTCGCAAAAAACACCTCTGTTTTTTTCCAAAATTTAGGATGTGTCCACGTTGCGCTTTGGGGTGTTTCCTGTCGCCGGCGCTAGGCCTACCCACGCAAGTGAGGTATCATTTTTATCGTGAGACTTGGGGGAACGCTGGGTGGAAGGAAATTTGTAGCTCCTCTCAGATTCCAGAACTTTCTGCCACAGAAATGTGAGGAACATGTGTTTTTTTAGACAAATTTTGAGGTTTGCAAAGGATTCTGGGTAACAGAACCTGGTCTGAGCCCCGCAATTCACCCCTCCTTGGATTCCCCTAGGTCTCTAGTTTTCAGAAATGTACAGGTTTGGTAGGTTTCCCTAGGTGCCGGCTGAGCTAGAGGCCAAAATCTACAGGTAGGCACTTCGCAAAAAACACCTCCGTTTTTTTCCAAAATTTAGGATGTGTCCACGTTGCGCTTTGGGGTGTTTCCTGTCGCCGGCGCTAGGCCTACCCACGCAAGTGAGGTATCATTTTTATCGGGAGACTTGGGGGAACGCTGGGTGGAAGGAGATTTGTAGCTCCTCTCAGATTCCAGAACTTTCTGCCACAGAAATGTGAGGAACATGTGTTTTTTTAGCCAAATTTTGAGGTTTGCAAAGGATTCTGGGTGACAGAACCTGGTCCGAGCCCCGCAAGTCACCCCTCCTTGGATTCCCCTAGGTCTCTAGTTTTCAGAAATGCACAGGTTTGGTAGGTTTCCCTAGGTGCCGGCTGAGCTAGAGGCCAAAATCTACAGGTAGGCACTTCGCAAAAAACACCTCTGTTTTTTTCCAAAATTTAAGATGTGTCCACGTTGCGCTTTGGGGTGTTTCCTGTCGCCGGCGCTAGGCCTACCCACGCAAGTGAGGTATCATTTTTATCGGGAGACTTGGGGGAACGCTGGGTGGAAGGAAATTTGTAGCTCCTCTCAGATTCCAGAACTTTCTGCCACAGAAATGTGAGGAACATGTGTTTTTTTAGTCAAATTTTGAGTTTTGCAAAGGATTCTGGGTAACAGAACCTGGTCCGAGCCCCGCAAGTCACCCCTCCTTGGATTCCCCTAGGTCTCTAGTTTTCAGAAATGCACAGGTTTGGTAGGTTTCCCTAGGTGCCGGCTGAGCTAGAGGCCAAAATCTACAGGTAGGCACTTCGCAAAAAACACCTCTGTTTTTTTCCAAAATGTAGGATGTGTCCACGTTGCGCTTTGGGGTGTTTCCTGTCGCCGGCGCTAGGCCTACCCACGCAAGTGAGGTATCATTTTTATCGGGATACTTGAGGGAACGCTGGGTGGAAGGAAATTTGTAGCTCCTCTCAGATTCCAGAACTTTCTGCCACAGAAATGAGAGGGATATGTGTTTTTTTTAGCTAAATTTTGAGATTTGCAAAGGATTCTGGGTAACAGAACCTGGTCCGAGCACCGCAAGTCACCCCTCCTTGGATTCCCCTAGGTCTCTAGTTTTCAGAAATGCACAGGTTTGGTAGGTTTCCCTAGGTGCCGGCTGAGCTAGAGGCCAAAATCTACAGGTAGGCACTTCGCAAAACACACCTCCGTTTTTTTCCAAAATTTAGGATGTGTCCACGTTGCGCTTTGGGGTGTTTCCTGTCGCCGGCGCTAGGCCTACCCACGCAAGTGAGGTATCATTTTTATCGGGAGACTTGGGGGAACACTGGGTGGAAGGAGATTTGTAGCTCCTCTCAGATTCCTGAACTTTCTGCCACAGAAATGTGAGGAACATGTGTTTTTTTAGCCAAATTTTGAGGTTTGCAAAGGATTCTGGGTAACAGAACCTGGTCCGAGCCCCGCAAGTCACCCCTCCTTGGATTCCCCTAGGTCTCTAGTTTTCAGAAATGCACAGGTTTGGTAGGTTTCCCTAGGTGCCGGCTGAGCTAGAGGCCAAAATCTACAGGTAGGCACTTCGCAAAAAACACCTCAGTTTTTTTCCAAAATTTAGGATGTGTCCACGTTGCGCTTTGGGGTGTTTCCTGTCGCCGGCGCTAGGCCTACCCACGCAAGTGAGGTATCATTTTTATCGGGAGACTTGGGGGAACGCTGGGTGGAAGGAGATTTGTAGCTCCTCTCAGATTCCAGAACTTTCTGCCACAGAAATGTGAGGAACATGTGTTTTTTTAGCCAAATTTTGAGGTTTGCAAAGGATTCTGGGTAACAGAACCTGGTCCGAGCCCCGCAAGTCACCCCTCCTTGGATTCCCCTAGGTCTCTAGTTTTCAGAAATGCACAGGTTTGGTAGGTTTCCCTAGGTGCCGGCTGAGCTAGAGGCCAAAATCTACAGGTAGGCACTTCGCAAAAAACACCTCTGTTTTTTTCCAAAATTTAAGATGTGTCCACGTTGCGCTTTGGGGTGTTTCCTGTCGCCGGCGCTAGGCCTACCCACGCAAGTGAGGTATCATTTTTATCGGGATACTTGGGGGAACGCTGGGTGGAAGGAAATTTGTAGCTCCTCTCAGATTCCAGAACTTTCTGCCACAGAAATGTGAGGAACATGTGTTTTTTTAGCTAAATTTTGAGATTTGCAAAGGATTCTGGGTAACAGAACCTGGTCCGAGCCCCGCAAGTCACCCCTCCTTGGATTCCCCTAGGTCTCTAGTTTTCAGAAACGCACAGGTTTGGTAGGTTTCCCTAGGTGCCGGCTGAGCTAGAGGCCAAAATCTACAGGTAGGCACTTCGCAAAAAACACCTCTGTTTTTTTCCAAAATGTAGGATGTGTCCACGTTGCGCTTTGGGGTGTTTCCTGTCGCCGGCGCTAGGCCTACCCACGCAAGTGAGGTATCATTTTTATCGGGATACTTGAGGGAACGCTGGGTGGAAGGAAATTTGTAGCTCCTCTCAGATTCCAGAACTTTCTGCCACAGAAATGAGAGGGATATGTGTTTTTTTTAGCTAAATTTTGAGATTTGCAAAGGATTCTGGGTAACAGAACCTGGTCCGAGCACCGCAAGTCACCCCTCCTTGGATTCCCCTAGGTCTCTAGTTTTCAGAAATGCACAGGTTTGGTAGGTTTCCCTAGGTGCCGGCTGAGCTAGAGGCCAAAATCTACAGGTAGGCACTTCGCAAAACACACCTCCGTTTTTTTCCAAAATTTAGGATGTGTCCACGTTGCGCTTTGGGGTGTTTCCTGTCGCCGGCGCTAGGCCTACCCACGCAAGTGAGGTATCATTTTTATCGGGATACTTGAGGGAACGCTGGGTGGAAGGAAATTTGTAGCTCCTCTCAGATTCCAGAACTTTCTGCCACAGAAATGAGAGGGATATGTGTTTTTTTTAGCTAAATTTTGAGATTTGCAAAGGATTCTGGGTAACAGAACCTGGTCCGAGCACCGCAAGTCACCCCTCCTTGGATTCCCCTAGGTCTCTAGTTTTCAGAAATGCACAGGTTTGGTAGGTTTCCCTAGGTGCCGGCTGAGCTAGAGGCCAAAATCTACAGGTAGGCACTTCGCAAAACACACCTCCGTTTTTTTCCAAAATTTAGGATGTGTCCACGTTGCGCTTTGGGGTGTTTCCTGTCGCCGGCGCTAGGCCTACCCACGCAAGTGAGGTATCATTTTTATCGGGAGACTTGGGGGAACACTGGGTGGAAGGAGATTTGTAGCTCCTCTCAGATTCCTGAACTTTCTGCCACAGAAATGTGAGGAACATGTGTTTTTTTAGCCAAATTTTGAGGTTTGCAAAGGATTCTGGGTAACAGAACCTGGTCCGAGCCCCGCAAGTCACCCCTCCTTGGATTCCCCTAGGTCTCTAGTTTTCAGAAATGCACAGGTTTGGTAGGTTTCCCTAGGTGCCGGCTGAGCTAGAGGCCAAAATCTACAGGTAGGCACTTCGCAAAAAACACCTCAGTTTTTTTCCAAAATTTAGGATGTGTCCACGTTGCGCTTTGGGGTGTTTCCTGTCGCCGGCGCTAGGCCTACCCACGCAAGTGAGGTATCATTTTTATCGGGAGACTTGGGGGAACGCTGGGTGGAAGGAGATTTGTAGCTCCTCTCAGATTCCAGAACTTTCTGCCACAGAAATGTGAGGAACATGTGTTTTTTTAGCCAAATTTTGAGGTTTGCAAAGGATTCTGGGTAACAGAACCTGGTCCGAGCCCCGCAAGTCACCCCTCCTTGGATTCCCCTAGGTCTCTAGTTTTCAGAAATGCACAGGTTTGGTAGGTTTCCCTAGGTGCCGGCTGAGCTAGAGGCCAAAATCTACAGGTAGGCACTTCGCAAAAAACACCTCTGTTTTTTTCCAAAATTTAAGATGTGTCCACGTTGCGCTTTGGGGTGTTTCCTGTCGCCGGCGCTAGGCCTACCCACGCAAGTGAGGTATCATTTTTATCGGGATACTTGGGGGAACGCTGGGTGGAAGGAAATTTGTAGCTCCTCTCAGATTCCAGAACTTTCTGCCACAGAAATGTGAGGAACATGTGTTTTTTTAGCTAAATTTTGAGATTTGCAAAGGATTCTGGGTAACAGAACCTGGTCCGAGCCCCGCAAGTCACCCCTCCTTGGATTCCCCTAGGTCTCTAGTTTTCAGAAACGCACAGGTTTGGTAGGTTTCCCTAGGTGCCGGCTGAGCTAGAGGCCAAAATCTACAGGTAGGCACTTCGCAAAAAACACCTCTGTTTTTTTCCAAAATGTAGGATGTGTCCACGTTGCGCTTTGGGGTGTTTCCTGTCGCCGGCGCTAGGCCTACCCACGCAAGTGAGGTATCATTTTTATCGGGATACTTGAGGGAACGCTGGGTGGAAGGAAATTTGTAGCTCCTCTCAGATTCCAGAACTTTCTGCCACAGAAATGAGAGGGATATGTGTTTTTTTTAGCTAAATTTTGAGATTTGCAAAGGATTCTGGGTAACAGAACCTGGTCCGAGCACCGCAAGTCACCCCTCCTTGGATTCCCCTAGGTCTCTAGTTTTCAGAAACGCACAGGTTTGGTAGGTTTCCCTAGGTGCCGGCTGAGCTAGAGGCCAAAATCTACAGGTAGGCACTTCGCAAAAAACACCTCTGTTTTTTTCCAAAATGTAGGATGTGTCCACGTTGCGCTTTGGGGTGTTTCCTGTCGCCGGCGCTAGGCCTACCCACGCAAGTGAGGTATCATTTTTATCGGGATACTTGAGGGAACGCTGGGTGGAAGGAAATTTGTAGCTCCTCTCAGATTCCAGAACTTTCTGCCACAGAAATGAGAGGGATATGTGTTTTTTTTAGCTAAATTTTGAGATTTGCAAAGGATTCTGGGTAACAGAACCTGGTCCGAGCACCGCAAGTCACCCCTCCTTGGATTCCCCTAGGTCTCTAGTTTTCAGAAATGCACAGGTTTGGTAGGTTTCCCTAGGTGCCGGCTGAGCTAGAGGCCAAAATCTACAGGTAGGCACTTCGCAAAACACACCTCCGTTTTTTTCCAAAATTTAGGATGTGTCCACGTTGCGCTTTGGGGTGTTTCCTGTCGCCGGCGCTAGGCCTACCCACGCAAGTGAGGTATCATTTTTATCGGGAGACTTGGGGGAACACTGGGTGGAAGGAGATTTGTAGCTCCTCTCAGATTCCTGAACTTTCTGCCACAGAAATGTGAGGAACATGTGTTTTTTTAGCCAAATTTTGAGGTTTGCAAAGGATTCTGGGTAACAGAACCTGGTCCGAGCCCCGCAAGTCACCCCTCCTTGGATTCCCCTAGGTCTCTAGTTTTCAGAAATGCACAGGTTTGGTAGGTTTCCCTAGGTGCCGGCTGAGCTAGAGGCCAAAATCTACAGGTAGGCACTTCGCAAAAAACACCTCAGTTTTTTTCCAAAATTTAGGATGTGTCCACGTTGCGCTTTGGGGTGTTTCCTGTCGCCGGCGCTAGGCCTACCCACGCAAGTGAGGTATCATTTTTATCGGGAGACTTGGGGGAACGCTGGGTGGAAGGAGATTTGTAGCTCCTCTCAGATTCCAGAACTTTCTGCCACAGAAATGTGAGGAACATGTGTTTTTTTAGCCAAATTTTGAGGTTTGCAAAGGATTCTGGGTAACAGAACCTGGTCCGAGCCCCGCAAGTCACCCCTCCTTGGATTCCCCTAGGTCTCTAGTTTTCAGAAATGCACAGGTTTGGTAGGTTTCCCTAGGTGCCGGCTGAGCTAGAGGCCAAAATCTACAGGTAGGCACTTCGCAAAAAACACCTCTGTTTTTTTCCAAAATTTAAGATGTGTCCACGTTGCGCTTTGGGGTGTTTCCTGTCGCCGGCGCTAGGCCTACCCACGCAAGTGAGGTATCATTTTTATCGGGAGACTTGGGGGAACGCTGGGTGGAAGGAAATTTGTAGCTCCTCTCAGATTCCAGAACTTTCTGCCACAGAAATGTGAGGAACATGTGTTTTTTTAGTCAAATTTTGAGTTTTGCAAAGGATTCTGGGTAACAGAACCTGGTCCGAGCCCCGCAAGTCACCCCTCCTTGGATTCCCCTAGGTCTCTAGTTTTCAGAAATGCACAGGTTTGGTAGGTTTCCCTAGGTGCCGGCTGAGCTAGAGGCCAAAATCTACAGGTAGGCACTTCGCAAAAAACACCTCTGTTTTTTTCCAAAATTTAGGATGTGTCCACGTTGCGCTTTGGGGTGTTTCCTGTCGCCGGCGCTAGGCTTACCCACGCAAGTGAGGTATCATTTTTATCGGGAGACTTGGGGGAATGCTGGGTGGAAGGAAATTTGTAGCTCCTCTCAGATTCCAGAACTTTGTGCCACAGAAATGAGAGGGATATGTGTTTTTTTAGCTAAATTTTGAGATTTGCAAAGGATTCTGGGTAACAGAACCTGGTCCGAGCCCCGCAAGTCATCCCTCCTTGGATTCCCCTAGGTCTCTAGTTTTCAGAAACGCACAGGTTTGGTAGGTTTCCCTAGGTGCCGGCTGAGCTAGAGGCCAAAATCTACAGGTAGGCACTTCGCAAAAAACACCTCTGTTTTTTTCCAAAATGTAGGATGTGTCCACGTTGCGCTTTGGGGTGTTTCCTGTCGCCGGCGCTAGGCCTACCCACGCAAGTGAGGTATCATTTTTATCGGGATACTTGAGGGAACGCTGGGTGGAAGGAAATTTGTAGCTCCTCTCAGATTCCAGAACTTTCTGCCACAGAAATGAGAGGGATATGTGTTTTTTTTAGCTAAATTTTGAGATTTGCAAAGGATTCTGGGTAACAGAACCTGGTCCGAGCCCCGCAAGTCACCCCTCCTTGGATTCCCCTAGGTCTCTAGTTTTCAGAAACGCACAGGTTTGGTAGGTTTCCCTAGGTGCCGGCTGAGCTAGAGGCCAAAATCTACAGGTAGGCACTTCGCAAAAAACACCTCTGTTTTTTTCCAAAATTTAGGATGTGTCCACGTTGCGCTTTGGGGTGTTTCCTGTCGCCGGCGCTAGGCCTACCCACGCAAGTGAGGTATCATTTTTATCGGGATACTTGGGGGAACGCTGGGTGGAAGGAAATTTGTAGCTCCTCTCAGATTCCAGAACTTTCTGCCACAGAAATGTGAGGGATATGTGTTTTTTTAGCCAAATTTTGAGGTTTGCAAAGGATTCTGGGTAACAGAACCTGGTCCGAGCCCCACAAGTCACCCCTCCTTGGATTCCCCTAGGTCTCTAGTTTTCAGAAATGTACAGGTTTGGTAGGTTTCCCTAGGTGCCGGCTGAGCTAGAGGCCAAAATCTACAGGTAGGCACTTCGCAAAAAACACCTCCGTTTTTTTCCAAAATGTAGGATGTGTCCACGTTGCGCTTTGGGGTGTTTCCTGTCGCCGGCGCTAGGCCTACCCATGCAAGTGAGGTATCATTTTTATCGGGATACTTGAGGGAACGCTGGGTGGAAGGAAATTTGTAGCTCCTCTCAGATTCCAGAACTTTCTGCTACAGAAATGAGAGGGATATGTGTTTTTTTTAGCTAAATTTTGAGATTTGCAAAGGATTCTGGGTAACAGAACCTGGTCCGAGCACCGCAAGTCACCCCTCCTTGGATTCCCCTAGGTCTCTAGTTTTCAGAAATGCACAGGTTTGGTAGGTTTCCCTAGGTGCCGGCTGAGCTAGAGGCCAAAATCTACAGGTAGGCACTTCGCAAAAAACACCTCCGTTTTTTTCCAAAATTTAGGATGTGTCCACGTTGCGCTTTGGGGTGTTTCCTGTCGCCGGCGCTAGGCCTACCCACGCAAGTGAGGTATCATTTTTATCGGGAGACTTGGGGGAACACTGGGTGGAAGGAGATTTGTAGCTCCTCTCAGATTCCTGAACTTTCTGCCACAGAAATGTGAGGAACATGTGTTTTTTTAGCCAAATTTTGAGGTTTGCAAAGGATTCTGGGTAACAGAACCTGGTCCGAGCCCCGCAAGTCACCCCTCCTTGGATTCCCCTAGGTCTCTAGTTTTCAGAAATGCACAGGTTTGGTAGGTTTCCCTAGGTGCCGGCTGAGCTAGAGGCCAAAATCTACAGGTAGGCACTTCGCAAAAAACACCTCTGTTTTTTTCCAAAATTTAGGATGTGTCCACGTTGCACTTTGGGGTGTTTCCTGTCACCGGCGCTAGGCCTACCCACGCAAGTGAGGTATCATTTTTATCGGGAGACTTGGGGGAACGCTGGGTGGAAGGAAATTTGTAGCTCCTCTCAGATTCCAGAACTTTCTGCCACAGAAATGTGAGGAACATGTGTTTTTTTAGCCAAATTTTGAGGTTTGCAAAGGATTCTGGGTAACAGAACCTGGTCCGAGCCCCACAAGTCACCCCTCCTTGGATTCCCCTAGGTCTCTAGTTTTCAGAAATGTACAGGTTTGGTAGGTTTCCCTAGGTGCCGGCTGAGCTAGAGGCCAAAATCTACAGGTAGGCACTTCGCAAAAAACACCTCCGTTTTTTTCCAAAATGTAGGATGTGTCCACGTTGCGCTTTGGGGTGTTTCCTGTCGCCGGCGCTAGGCCTACCCATGCAAGTGAGGTATCATTTTTATCGGGATACTTGAGGGAACGCTGGGTGGAAGGAAATTTGTAGCTCCTCTCAGATTCCAGAACTTTCTGCTACAGAAATGAGAGGGATATGTGTTTTTTTTAGCTAAATTTTGAGATTTGCAAAGGATTCTGGGTAACAGAACCTGGTCCGAGCACCGCAAGTCACCCCTCCTTGGATTCCCCTAGGTCTCTAGTTTTCAGAAATGCACAGGTTTGGTAGGTTTCCCTAGGTGCCGGCTGAGCTAGAGGCCAAAATCTACAGGTAGGCACTTCGCAAAAAACACCTCCGTTTTTTTCCAAAATTTAGGATGTGTCCACGTTGCGCTTTGGGGTGTTTCCTGTCGCCGGCGCTAGGCCTACCCACGCAAGTGAGGTATCATTTTTATCGGGAGACTTGGGGGAACACTGGGTGGAAGGAGATTTGTAGCTCCTCTCAGATTCCTGAACTTTCTGCCACAGAAATGTGAGGAACATGTGTTTTTTTAGCCAAATTTTGAGGTTTGCAAAGGATTCTGGGTAACAGAACCTGGTCCGAGCCCCGCAAGTCACCCCTCCTTGGATTCCCCTAGGTCTCTAGTTTTCAGAAATGCACAGGTTTGGTAGGTTTCCCTAGGTGCCGGCTGAGCTAGAGGCCAAAATCTACAGGTAGGCACTTCGCAAAAAACACCTCTGTTTTTTTCCAAAATTTAGGATGTGTCCACGTTGCCCTTTGGGGTGTTTCCTGTCGCCGGCGCTAGGCCTACCCACGCAAGTGAGGTATCATTTTTATCGGGAGACTTGGGGGAACGCTGGGTGGAAGGAAATTTGTAGCTCCTCTCAGATTCCAGAACTTTCTGCCACAGAAATGTGAGGAACATGTGTTTTTTTAGCCAAATTTTGAGGTTTGCAAAGGATTCTGGGTAACAGAACCTGGTCTGAGCCCCGCAATTCACCCCTCCTTGGATTCCCCTAGGTCTCTAGTTTTCAGAAATGTACAGGTTTGGTAGGTTTCCCTAGGTGCCGGCTGAGCTAGAGGCCAAAATCTACAGGTAGGCACTTCGCAAAAAACACCTCAGTTTTTTTCCAAAATTTAGGATGTGTCCACGTTGCGCTTTGGGGTGTTTCCTGTCGCCGGCGCTAGGCCTACCCACGCAAGTGAGGTATCATTTTTATCGGGAGACTTGGGGGAACGCTGGGTGGAAGGAAATTTGTAGCTCCTCTCAGATTCCAGAACTTTCTGCCACAGAAATGTGAGGAACATGTGTTTTTTTAGTCAAATTTTGAGTTTTGCAAAGGATTCTGGGTAACAGAACCTGGTCCGAGCCCCGCAAGTCACCCCTCCTTGGATTCCCCTAGGTCTCTAGTTTTCAGAAATGCACAGGTTTGGTAGGTTTCCCTAGGTGCCGGCTGAGCTAGAGGCCAAAATCTACAGGTAGGCACTTCGCAAAAAACACCTCTGTTTTTTTCCAAAATTTAGGATGTGTCCACGTTGCGCTTTGGGGTGTTTCCTGTCGCCGGCGCTAGGCTTACCCACGCAAGTGAGGTATCATTTTTATCGGGAGACTTGGGGGAATGCTGGGTGGAAGGAAATTTGTAGCTCCTCTCAGATTCCAGAACTTTCTGCCACAGAAATGAGAGGGATATGTGTTTTTTTAGCTAAATTTTGAGATTTGCAAAGGATTCTGGGTAACAGAACCTGGTCCGAGCCCCGCAAGTCATCCCTCCTTGGATTCCCCTAGGTCTCTAGTTTTCAGAAACGCACAGGTTTGGTAGGTTTCCCTAGGTGCTGGCTGAGCTAGAGGCCAAAATCTACAGGTAGGCACTTCGCAAAAAACACCTCTGTTTTTTTCCAAAATGTAGGATGTGTCCACGTTGCGCTTTGGGGTGTTTCCTGTCGCCGGCGCTAGGCCTACCCACGCAAGTGAGGTATCATTTTTATCGGGATACTTGAGGGAACGCTGGGTGGAAGGAAATTTGTAGCTCCTCTCAGATTCCAGAACTTTCTGCCACAGAAATGAGAGGGATATGTGTTTTTTTTAGCTAAATTTTGAGATTTGCAAAGGATTCTGGGTAACAGAACCTGGTCCGAGCCCCGCAAGTCACCCCTCCTTGGATTCCCCTAGGTCTCTAGTTTTCAGAAATGCACAGGTTTGGTAGGTTTCCCTAGGTGCCGGCTGAGCTAGAGGCCAAAATCTACAGGTAGGCACTTCGCAAAAAACACCTCCGTTTTTTTCCAAAATTTAGGATGTGTCCACGTTGCGCTTTGGGGTGTTTCCTGTCGCCGGCGCTAGGCCTACCCACGCAAGTGAGGTATCATTTTTATCGGGAGACTTGGGGGAACACTGGGTGGAAGGAGATTTGTAGCTCCTCTCAGATTCCTGAACTTTCTGCCACAGAAATGTGAGGAACATGTGTTTTTTTAGCCAAATTTTGAGGTTTGCAAAGGATTCTGGGTAACAGAACCTGGTCCGAGCCCCGCAAGTCACCCCTCCTTGGATTCCCCTAGGTCTCTAGTTTTCAGAAATGCACAGGTTTGGTAGGTTTCCCTAGGTGCCGGCTGAGCTAGAGGCCAAAATCTACAGGTAGGCACTTCGCAAAAAACACCTCTGTTTTTTTCCAAAATTTAGGATGTGTCCACGTTGCGCTTTGGGGTGTTTCCTGTCGCCGGCGCTAGGCCTACCCACGCAAGTGAGGTATCATTTTTATCGGGAGACTTGGGGGAACGCTGGGTGGAAGGAAATTTGTAGCTCCTCTCAGATTCCAGAACTTTCTGCCACAGAAATGTGAGGAACATGTGTTTTTTTAGCCAAATTTTGAGGTTTGCAAAGGATTCTGGGTAACAGAACCTGGTCTGAGCCCCGCAATTCACCCCTCCTTGGATTCCCCTAGGTCTCTAGTTTTCAGAAATGTACAGGTTTGGTAGGTTTCCCTAGGTGCCGGCTGAGCTAGAGGCCAAAATCTACAGGTAGGCACTTCGCAAAAAACACCTCAGTTTTTTTCCAAAATTTAGGATGTGTCCACGTTGCGCTTTGGGGTGTTTCCTGTCGCCGGCGCTAGGCCTACCCACGCAAGTGAGGTATCATTTTTATCGGGAGACTGGGGGAACGCTGGGTGGAAGGAGATTTGTAGCTCCTCTCAGATTCCAGAACTTTCTGCCACAGAAATGTGAGGAACATGTGTTTTTTTAGCCAAATTTTGAGGTTTGCAAAGGATTCTGGGTAACAGAACCTGGTCCGAGCCCCGCAAGTCACCCCTCCTTGGATTCCCCTAGGTCTCTAGTTTTCAGAAATGCACAGGTTTGGTAGGTTTCCCTAGGTGCCGGCTGAGCTAGAGGCCAAAATCTACAGGTAGGCACTTCGCAAAAAACACCTCTGTTTTTTTCCAAAATTTAAGATGTGTCCACGTTGTGCTTTGGGGTGTTTCCTGTCGCCGGCGCTAGGCCTACCCACGCAAGTGAGGTATCATTTTTATCGGGAGACTTGGGGGAACGCTGGGTGGAAGGAAATTTGTAGCTCCTCTCAGATTCCAGAACTTTCTGCCACAGAAATGTGAGGAACATGTGTTTTTTTAGTCAAATTTTGAGTTTTGCAAAGGATTCTGGGTAACAGAACCTGGTCCGAACCCCGCAAGTCACCCCTCCTTGGATTCCCCTAGGTCTCTAGTTTTCAGAAATGCACAGGTTTGGTAGGTTTCCCTAGGTGCCGGCTGAGCTAGAGGCCAAAATCTACAGGTAGGCACTTCGCAAAAAACACCTCTGTTTTTTTCCAAAATTTAGGATGTGTCCACGTTGCGCTTTGGGGTGTTTCCTGTCGCCGGCGCTAGGCTTACCCACGCAAGTGAGGTATCATTTTTATCGGGAGACTTGGGGGAACGCTGGGTGGAAGGAAATTTGTAGCTCCTCTCAGATTCCAGAACTTTCTGCCACAGAAATGAGAGGGATATGTGTTTTTTTAGCTAAATTTTGAGATTTGCAAAGGATTCTGGGTAACAGAACCTGGTCCGAGCCCCGCAAGTCATCCCTCCTTGGATTCCCCTAGGTCTCTAGTTTTCAGAAACGCACAGGTTTGGTAGGTTTCCCTAGGTGCCGGCTGAGCTAGAGGCCAAAATCTACAGGTAGGCACTTCGCAAAAAACACCTCTGTTTTTTTCCAAAATGTAGGATGTGTCCACGTTGCGCTTTGGGGTGTTTCCTGTCGCCGGCGCTAGGCCTACCCACGCAAGTGAGGTATCATTTTTATCGGGATACTTGGGGGAACGCTGGGTGGAAGGAAATTTGTAGCTCCTCTCAGATTCCAGAACTTTCTGCCACAGAAATGAGAGGGATATGTGTTTTTTTTAGCTAAATTTTGAGATTTGCAAAGGATTCTGGGTAACAGAACCTGGTCCGAGCCCCGCAAGTCACCCCTCCTTGGATTCCCATAGGTCTCTAGTTTTCAGAAATGCACAGGTTTGGTAGGTTTCCCTAGGTGCCGGCTGAGCTAGAGGCCAAAATCTACAGGTAGGCACTTCGCAAAAAACACCTCCGTTTTTTTCCAAAATTTAGGATGTGTCCACGTTGCGCTTTGGGGTGTTTCCTGTCGCCGGCGCTAGGCCTACCCACGCAAGTGAGGTATCATTTTTATCGGGAGACTTGGGGGAACACTGGGTGGAAGGAGATTTGTAGCTCCTCTCAGATTCCAGAACTTTCTGCCACAGAAATGTGAGGAACATGTGTTTTTTTAGCCAAATTTTGAGGTTTGCAAAGGATTCTGGGTAACAGAACCTGGTCCGAGCCCCGCAAGTCACCCCTCCTTGGATTGCCCTAGGTCTCTAGTTTTCAGAAATGCACAGGTTTGGTAGGTTTCCCTAGGTGCCGGCTGAGCTAGAGGCCAAAATCTACAGGTAGGCACTT